>NC_052352.1:68886203-68956347 GCF_009727055.1 Benincasa hispida | reverse complement strand
AATAAGGTACCCAACCTCATTCTTGTACCATAGATCATTTTGACTATTTACTCGAACCCGACCCACTCTTATGTCTCCACATAAAGTTCAAGTACTCATACAATAGTCATGGGTCTTAGTTTATTGGATTTAGACTTTCATACAATTTATGATATCAATAACAAGTATATTGATAATAGAAAATGTTTATTATTTTACAAACTGCGAATTTTTAGGACATAAAACCCAACAGAAGGGTCAAGGATCTTTCCAAATATATTTTCCTTTTCCTAATATATATTTTCCTTTTTCTATAAATATATATTTTTCTTTTTTGTAATTAATTAAATAAAACGTATTTAATTAATTAGTCCAATTAAATAACACTTATTTAATTTTAATTTGCACAACAATTAAATAACTATTTATACATTAATCCCAATTTAATATATATATTTAATTATCATATACATTGCATGTATATGTGCAATGCCTCTCTGTTAATTAATTTTTTATGAATCTAATTCACTTGAATTAATTAATTTGAATCTTATTCAAATATTACTTTCCAATTAATTATAGATCATATCCATAATTAATTATATATTAATCACATTAATATATAGTTTCCTCGAATTACTTTGAATAATTTTTATCCCTTTTAAGTATCCTCTAATAAGCTAACAAGAAGACCTGGTAGACTTATAGATCAAAAGCTCTAACGATGTGAGATTAATTGGTCAAACTTTATAACCAAGTTAATTAATATTTGTTAACTGCGGGTACACTCCACTAAAAACCCATAACTGCACTCTTCTCGCTACATATATATTTCTCTATCCATGGGTATAGACCAATAAGAGCGAGTTAATCCTTCATGAGGGTTTGTAACTAACTGGGTCAAATTACCATTTTACCCTTGGGTTGCCTCTAGCTCCTTAAGTATTAGCGCTCCTCTAATGAACAACCTGTTTATAGTCCAACAAATAAACAGAAACCCCTCTCGAGCCAATGAAAGGGTAGGACCCTTTGTTCAAGTCCCTGAGACACCACTTAAGGGAACACTCATCTACTTACCTGTTGGGTTTTATTTCCTAAAACTCGTGGTTTGTAAACAATAAACTTATTCTGTAAATCAATAAAGTTGTTATTGAATATATGAATTGTTTATTTCATTTTAGAAATAAATCCAATAAACTAAAAGATCCATGACTATTACATGAGTACTTGAACTTTATATGGAGACATAAAAGTGGATCAGGTTCAAGTAAATAGTCAAAATGATCTATAGTATATGAATAAGGTTGGGTGCATTATTCTGGTAACACTATTAGATGCGACTCACTCTGTAGTTGTTACAAGGAGTTGTAAAGTGCTACAGACGATGTGATCCTAATTCGTACATGTTATGACATAAGGAGTGGGGATGTCCTGTGCAATGGGTTTGTATAAGATCAGACCATGAAATCAGTCACTCTTACTTTATAACGTTGTTTACTGTTTAAGACTTGACTATTTCAAAGCGATGACTTAGGTAACTTGACCTTAATCGTGAGCTAACTATGAACTCTTGTTTATTGGGATTATCCTTAGATTTTCATGGGTGAAGGTTGGCTCAATAGTGTCGGCTCAATAAGCCTCCCATTTCAGGGGTAAGACCAGGTAGATAGCTGGGGACATAGGGTGCAAGACGGAATTCACTTCTACCCACTTTTAGGGATAGTAGAGAGGTTGTTCCCTTAAATGCGTACTCCAGGTCTTAAACAAGGGACCCCACCCTCTCATTGGCTCAAGAGGGACTTAGTTTAGTAATTGGATCACAAACCAATTATTCATTAGAGAATCAGTGGGACTTAAGGAGCAAGATGTAATCTCAAGGGTAAAACAGCTTTTGACCCAGCCATTATTACGAACAACTTGTGAAGGGTTAACTTACTAATCATGGTTTTGACATAATATATCTATAGTGAGGGGAATGTAACTACTAGGCTTATTGTATTTCTCTGTAAAACTCAAAAACTCAATGTATTCATATGTATGTTACCACTGGAGTTTTAGTCCAAGTGGGAGTTTGTTAGGTTTTATGTCTTAACACTCGTGGTTTGTAAACAATATTCTATAAATCGATAAAGTTATTATTGAATATATGAATTACTTATTTCTTTTAGAAATAAATCCAATAAACTAAAAGATCCATGACTATTACATGAGTACTTGAACTTTATGTTGAGACATACGAGTGGATCAGGTTCGAGTAAATAGTCAAAATGATCTATAGTATACGAATAAGGTTGGGTGCGTTATTTTGGTAATACTATTGGATGTGGCCCACTCTGTAGTTGTTACAATTTGTTGTAAAGTGATAAAAATGAAGTGATCTTGATTCATTCATGTATTGACATGAGGAGCGAGGGCGTCCTATGCAATGAGTTTGCATAAAATTAGACCAAGAATTAAGTCACTTTTACTTTATAACACTATTTACTATTTAAGACTGGCTATTTTAAAGCGATGACCTAGGTAACTTGACCTTAATTCTGAGCTAAATATGAACTCTTGTTTATTCAGGATTATCTTGAGATTTTCATGGGTGAGGGTTGGCTCAACAGCGCCGGCACAATAAGCCTCCCATTTCAAGGGTAAGACCGGGAAGATAGCTGAGGACACAGGGTGCAAGACAGAATTCACTCCTACCCACTTTTAGGGATAGTAGAGATGTTGTTCCCTTAAGTGTTGACTCTGGGTCTTAAACAAGGGGCCCCACCCTTTCATTGGCTCGAGAGGGACTCAGTTTAGTGATTGGATCACAAACCAATTGTTCATTAAAGGATCAGTAGGACTTAAAAAGCAAGATGTAATCTCGGGGGTAAAACATCTTTTGACCCAGTCGTTATTACGAATAATCTGTGAAGGGTTAACATACTAATCATGGTTATATAAAGTGGACATAACATATTTACAGTGAAGGGAGTGAAACTATTGGACTTTAGTGGAGTGACTCGATAGCTAACAAATGGTGGTTAATTAGGTTAAAGAGTTTAGTCTATTAATCGTGGATCATTGGAGCCCATGATCTGTAGGTCCATGAGGTCCCCCTACTAGCTCATATCAGACTAAACCTTAGAACAGTGTGAAAAACGAATTTGAAGTGTTCAAAATTGATTTTTGGAGCAAAGCATTAAATATATACGATATATATAACCTAATATTTAATTGTGAATTAAATATAAAGAGAGAGAAAATAAGAGATATTTAAATAAGATTTAAATATCAAGATTATGAATAGAGATTCATATAAATTGGGATTAGTATTATTGTTTAATTAATTATTTAATATTAATTTAATTTTAAAATTGATTATTAGAATTAATTTTGAAATTAAATGGAGTTGGTCAAGATTGCATTAAAAGTCAAATTGTTGACTAGGTCAAAAATGCAATGAAAGTCAAATTATTGACTTTTGACTTTTGAAAGTCAAAAAGTCAAATTTGTTGACTTTGGACTTTGATAATCAAACTTTGACCAAGTTAGTGGAAACATCCAACATATGTGAGTGGGAAATTCCAACTATTGAATTTCTAAGTGTTGTCGTCATTTGAGGACACTTGTCCCACTTAATCCCACTTTGACTTAGTGTTTTTTTAGTGTCAAATTCTCATTAAACTCAAAATTGCATGTCATGCATGAAATGGCCTAGTAGAAGCGTTCTATGATATTTGGTGCTTCTTGGCAAAGTGGAGATTGGGTTAATGATCTGGCCACCCTCACCCATGAAAATCAAAGGACAATCCCTCATGAACAAAAGTTCATAATATACTTAGGATTGAAACTAAGTCACCTAAGTCATCCTATTGAAATAGGAACCAAACTAGTCAACGGTGTTACATCTAATGGTTACTATTTTGCAGTCCATGCATAGGATACCCCCACTCACATGTCACCTACACGAACGTGTTGGATCATTACATTTCTATCGAATACAAAGTGGGTCGTATCCATAGTGTTACCAAGATAAGGTACCTACCTTTATCCCTACACTATAGACCCTTTAGGCTAAATCTTGAACATTGATTCTCGTATGTCTCCACATATAGTTCAAGACTCATAAGGCAGACTTGGATGTTAGTTTATTAGATTTGGGTTATCGCTACAAATTAGACAATAATGCAAACAATAACATTTATTGATTGAACATCGATAACTCTTTATTGATGACAGTCAATTAATAACATTTACTATCAACGAGTTTTAGGGCATAAAACCTAACAGATAGTCATGCACTTCCAAGTATATAAGAGAGCTTGAAAGAATAGATCAGTTTGGCCTTTTCACCTGTGCTAAGAGAAAAGAAACTTTGTTGAAGTAAAGTTTGAAGGATGCTGATGAAGAGTTGAGAATGTTGAGGAAGAGATTCCCACAAATTTCTATTGAAATTTGAAGGAATTCTTAAGTGTCTCAAGCTTTTGGATGTTCTCAGGGAAGGTAGGAAGCTTAAGGGATTCTGAGCTTAATATGAGGAATCTGTGGCTCAAATTTTAAGATAAGGAAGTTAAGACATTTATGAACAAGTTTGTAGAAGAAATTTTTTGAAATGATGTATGGATTTAAGTTATTCATGCTAGAAGTTGAAATTTGGAAATTGGTGGTTGAATAAGCAAGCAGTTGCCTTCCGGGAACAAGCAAGCAGTGTTGGGAATGGTGTCCTAAATCTCCTTGTAATCTCGTAGTTTGTAAACTTTGTATAAATATATTGTTATTAATAAAAATAAGTGTTATTTTATAAGCATTTACTCAATCCAATAAACTAAGATTCGAGGTTATTTTATGTAAATTTAAACAAGTATGTAGAGACATACAGGTGAATCTGTGTTAAATAATAACCTAAATAGTCTGTAGTAGATGGATAAGGTTGGGTACCTTATCCTGGTGACACAACGGATACGGCCCGTTTTGTAGGTGTTACAAGTGTTGTAAAGTGCTACAAATGATCTGACTCTGATCATTCATGTGGAGACATGCGAGCGAGAGTATCCTATACAAGAGTTTGTATAAGACCAAACCACGAAATGATTAGTCTCTTTATATAACACCGTCGATAATAGAGACTTACATTTCAATAGGATGACCATAGGTGACATGACCTGAATCGTGAGTGAGTTGTGAACTCCTCACTCATGAAGGCAGTCCTTTGATTTGTATAGGTGAGAGTGGCCAGATTGCCAACTCAACAAGCCTACTATTTTGGGATTCGTCTAATTAAGAAGCTGGGAACTCAGCTTCACAAGACGGAATTCACTCCTTCCTCGATGCAGCGGGCAATAGATAAATTGCTTCCTTAAGGGCTGATTCGGGGCCTTGAACATAGTGGCCACACCCTTTCTTGGCCAGAGAGGATTCAGTCATAGTGGACTATGGACTTATTGTTCATTAGAGGAATCAGTGGTACTTAAGGAGTTAGATGTAACTACAGGGGCAAAACGATAATTTGGCCCAGCTATATTTACGAGCAATTTGTGAAGGGTCATCGCACTGTTGATTGGTTATATCCAATGGACACAGAAATATATATGTAGTGCGAAGAATGCAACTATTGTTCTTTAGTGGAGTGCCCGACGGTTAACGAACAGTGGATAATGTAATTAAAGAGTTTAATTAATTATTCACGTACCGTTGGAGCTTCAAGCTACAGGTCCATAAGGTCCCCATGGTAGCTCAATGGATTCATGTTGAGAATCAGTTTTTGGGTTAGTTTGAAATGTTCAAATTAACAAGAAAGAACTATATAATATATGATATAATTAAATTAATTCAATTATATATGATATAATTGATATGATGTATTTGATACATTATTTGATTGGAGGAATTAATATAAATATAAATTATATTAAATGCCATAAAATAGAAAAAGAACTATGGTTTATATGTTGATATGATGCTATTAAAACTATAGGTTATAAATATAATATGATAAGTTAGTTATTGTATTTATTTACAATTTATTAATTATATGATAATTAATATTTCTTTTTCTATATAACCGACCTTAGTGGTTGGTTATACACGGTTTTATGGTAACTGTGAGGTAAAAGGAAAAATAGTTTTTCCAATCATTCAATCGAAAACGTCTCACATAATTCACTATCAAGTAAGAGGAGTTTACTATACGATTATTTTATAGAGCCTAAACGATCGAGTGTAGTGTCTATACGATAGTACTCGTTTACTAAACGATCGAGCATCGAGTCTATGCGATAGACTTCCTTCTTCTACACGATAGTGCTGCCTGATACTCGATCGTCTGCTCAATCATTTACTTCCTCCATCCCTCTATCCAAAATCATACAGAGCCCACAACTCCTGAATTCTCACACCGAGAATACCAAGGTAATCTTATGGTTGTGTTCAATTGATCGAGGATCAAGTTATACTCGTTGCTGGTGTTCGAAGGAGATCGAGTTCGAGTTCTTGATCATTGCGTTCAAATTCTTATTTGCTGTGTTGTTGAACGATCGAGGGAAATACGTGAAGAAAGAGTTCTTCAAAGGTATTGTCACTTGATCCCTTGTAATTACTTAAGAAGCATGTTGTAATTTATCATTAATGCATAATCGTTTCTATATGATTGTAAATGTTTAAGTTCTTTCACAATGGAGTTTTAAATGATCCGTTTACGCTCAAAGACCCTCTAGTTTTAGAGTTCCTTTAAGCAACTAGCAATTTAGGCTGAGCATTGGCAGGCACACGTGCATATGCAAAGCTAAGCGCAAGGCATAGGTGTTAGCGTGCACACAGGAGGGTGCATGGTTGAGCAAAAATACTGTCTGTGGGTGTGCAAGGAATGAGTGCACGACTGCATTATTGTTGAAGGCACTGAGGGATGCATAGGTGAGTGTGCAGTGTGGTGGCACGGTGAGCGTGTTCTAATTCATAGGCAGGTGCTTATGGCTGCATATCATCCCTCAGCTAAACATAAGGTATTTTTGCTAAGTGTAGGATGCGCTAGGAGGGGTGATGCGTTAATGAGTGTGAAAGATACTCTAAGTTTGATATTAAGCTTATTTATGTAAGTTAAGCTCAAAAGGGAGCTAGTGACATTAACCAAAAGTATTTATCAATGTCAAAAGGCAAACGCCAATAGAAGAAGCGTATCACTCGTGAGGAAGTAGCCCAAGATTGTGAGTGACAAAATTTATAAATGTTTCTCTCAATAAGTTTTCCAACGCATGCTTTACTTTCAAGCAAGTTTTAACAAGATGTTTTCCTAATGATGTACCATGCGTGAGTTTTTGTCTTATGAAGAATTTTCTAAGTAAACATGTTTTCTTCAAGCTTACTTGATGCATGCTGATAACTTGTAGAAATACAAGTTATTTATGTTGTTTTATTTAGATATTGTGGCAAAAAGAAAGGAAAGTTGCATCAATAGTATAAGAATTGGCTAAGAAATACGAAAATTATGAAATGTCGTAAATGCACCCACTAACACCATTGCGATGGCGAAATAGAATGTTTCAATCTCTATTTTGTAGGAAATAGGTCACTGCATGCGTTAATCGCTCGAAGATAAAATGTACAACGCATCTACATCGCATGCACCCATCGATAAAAAACGAAAAGATGATCAACGCAATGACGGTGCATGCGACAATCGATCAAGAGCTTTAGCGATCAACACATTTCAACCGCATGCGGTAATCAAAAACAACACCGCATGCGGAAATCGATCGAAGATGTGAAGATCAACGCATTCGCGGACGATTCTGACAAGTGTACAGCTTTCTGTTGTGAAATTTTGACGGATTGATCATGGAGCAGAAAGGATTTTCCATTCCGCCATTGTAGGAATTTCCATAATTAGACGTTGGGGACCACATGCCTAGTATGATAATGAATATGTGGACGCATTATTGGGTTTTATGTCCTAAAACTCGTGGTTTGTAAACAGTAGAACTCATTCTAAAAATTCAATAAGTTGTTCTTGAATATATTGTTTTTTAGAAATCCAATAAACCAAAGTCCCTTGACTATTACATGAGTACTTGAACTTTACGTGGAGACATACAAGTGGATCAGGTTCGAGTAAATAGTCAAAATGATCTATAGTATATGAATAAGGTTGGGTGCCTTATTCTGGTAACACTATTAGATGCGGCCTACTCTGTCGTGTTGGGGTTGATGCCATAAACTCTTGTGTCCTGTAGTTTGTAAACAGTTTGTACAAATGCTTGTGTTGTATAATATATGATATTTACTTCACATCTTGTTTTTGCTCAATTGCATGTTTTATTTGCTTTACCACAAACCAATAAACATAAAATCCCTAGTTATCTTTATGTAACTTAAGCATGTATGTGGTGACATACAAGTGGATCATGTCTTGAGTGATAACCAAAATGGTCTGTAGTATATGGGTATAGGAGGGAAACCTTTTCCTGGTAATGATACGAATGCGGCCTGCTTTGTGGAATGGTCACAAGTGTTGTGACTTGTCACAGATGGTCTAATCCTGATCATTCGTGTAGGGGACATGCGAGCGGGGGCACCCTATACAAAGAGTTTGTATAAGACCTGACCACGAAGTGTTAATGTCTCGTTATATAACACCGTTCATGATAGAGACTTCACTTCACTACACTAGGATGACCATAGGTAACATGACCTCAATCTTGAGTGAGTGGGAACTCCTGCCATTGAGGGCGGTCCTTTGATTTGTATGGGTGCAAGTGGCCAAATCGCCGATTCAAACCTACCATTTTGGGAATTCATCTGATTTGGGAGCTGGGAACTCAACTACGCAACATGGAATTCAACTCCTTCCCGCGAAGCGTATTATTTCCCTTTGGTTCTTTTTTTTTTTTTTTTTTCTGTTTTTTTTTCTTCTTTTTTTTTTTTCATGTTTTCCCACCGAAGCAGGGGTAAGTAGATAGATAGTTCCCTTAAGGGTTGATTCCAAGGCTTGAACGATGTGGCGCCACACACCTTCTCTTGGCCTGAGAGGTGTTCACACATAGTTGGACTATGTTGTATTGTTTATTAGAGGAATCAGTGGTGTTTAAGGAGTGAATGTAACTACAGGGGAAAAACGGTAAATTGGCCCAACTGTACTTACGAGCATCTGTGAAGGTTCATCGTACTCATGATTGGTTATATCCGATGGACACATAAATATGTTTGTGGTAAAAAGTGTTTAGCTATTGGTCTTTAGTGGAATTCATGATAGTTAACGAATGGTGGATCTCGTGGCTAAAGAGTTTACTCAGCTATTCACGTATCGTTGGAGCTTCGAGCCACAGGTCCATTAGGTCCCCTGGGTAGCTTGGATAAAGTCGAGAATCGGTGTTTGGGTCAGTTTGAAATGTTCAAATTGACAAGAGGGAGTTCGATTATATAGGATATAATTAAACTTGATTATATATGATATAATTAACTAAATGTATGAGATACATTATTTTGGAGAAAATTAGATATAAATATGATTTATATCATGTAGAGGAGAAAACACAGAGTGATCGAGCTAGTTAATTATATATGATAGTTACTGACTATACGATCACGGAGTAATTCGCACGGTAAATCGTTTACCTCTTCGCGTGTTAAGCGATCGTCTAGACGATTAGGCTTCGTAGCCTCGTTGTCGTCTAAGTGATTGTTTAGCTTTTCGTGCTATCCTCTAGTGTGTGCTAAGCGATCGTTTACCTGAGGCGTTTACTAAACAATGGAGCTTTACCCGGCGGTTCAAGACCCAGTTCACCTGTGAACCAGTTTGCTCGATGAAAAAATGTAATAGATAGAATTTTTTTCATTCCTATTTTGTAAAGGTTCATCCCGTTCCATTAATCTTTGGTTTAATACATGAGATGTATGTTTATTATATGTCATATGGTATGCACATATACAAAATCTCACCTTAGGTTATGCATTGGTCATGCATCATCTCTGTATTATAAATGTTATAATTTAGAGAAGCATGATTTAAATTACGTAAGAGCATGCTCATGCATCATATAATATAAGAGTTATATTGATGCATGCATAAAAAGCATTGACATGCATCATCTTTATATTATAAGTGTTATAGTATAAGGGTGTATAGAAAGTATGTTTGCTTGGTTATTACATGTATATAAAAGTTATGTATAGTAATGACCAGACATTGCATGAAGCATAACACATAGGTTACTTTATAAGCGTTATAAATACCCGGTTATGTGGCATTATGTTTTAGTTGTTTCTTTTTAAAGATTAAAGAGAAATTAGAACTAAAATCAATAAGAAAGACATGCATGTTAACTTAGGTTTAATTCATGGTTTTAAAATGTGTAAAACTTGGATGACATAGACCTAAGATCACGGTTCTAATATGATTAGTAACCCTTAGGCTTTAATCTTTTAATCAGTTTAATAGGATTAAATTGACTAATAAAAGGTTAAAGTATAGCAAATCTATCTGAACCTTTTGTCTAAGGCGGGTTCTGTCTAGGCTAGGGTATTTAAGTTGACGGAAACGTAACACCCTACCTGGGAACTTACCTAGAAAGGTGAATTAGATAGATTTGATGCATGCATGCAAGTTAAGGATAGTCAATTAAAGTGTTTAAATGTGACTACTTGAACTTGTTCATTTCATAGACAAAAGTTGTTTATGAGCGGACTTAAAAAGACGACTTATACTAAAATCAATAGCCGGATTGTCTAGGTTAATGAACCCCTAGTAGAACATTCAGTAGGAAGCGTACTGGGGCATATGATGCTTCATTTAAACCTTTCACGTTTCTCCCATATACTACACACCATGAGATCTACTCTCGGCCTTGTGGCACCTTAGGAGTGTTCCCCTAAAGGATGGTGTTTGGGTAGGTCAATATCAAGGTGGATGGAGAGAATGTTCATAGTAAGTGGGAGTGGGAAGTGTGACAGCATATCCCACGGTTTCCCTCGTTGGATTGAATAAAGTTTCGGCACATCGCCTCGAGGCACCCTGGGAGTGTCCCCTATAGGATGACAATTTTGCACGTTTCTTTATTTGATCTCCTGTAAGAGGATAAAGTTACTTAGTCTCTTGTCCTAATTTGCTTCTTCCCTATGGTGGGCTCATTAGGGTGGGACTCTGGTGCCGAAAGCAAGGGATCATACTTACGCGGAATTTTTAAAGGTTAACAGTTCTAGACCAAATAAATGGTGGCTATTAAATTCAGTTCCAAGAGTTGGTTCTGCCTAATGGTTGAGAAGGTCTCATCCCAATGAAGGGGTATCTGATCACCCCACCGGTGACGTTTGTCCTGCCTCGTTGTGGCATCATTGCAAAATAAAAGTCTTTACACTTAGGGTACTTCAAACTATTTTGCTAAAATTAATTGGTTAAAATGTGGTTTAGCAAAATCTTATAAAATTTTGTTCGTTTTTCAGCAACAAGTTTTTAAAATGGCTACAGCCACTTTAGCTTTGCTTAGCGCCGAGAAACTTACTGGTGACAATTTTTCAACATGGAAACATATGATCACGACTATTCTAATCATCGAGGATCTCATGTTTGCTCTTACGGAGGCCTGTTCTTCTATTCCAGCTCCCAACGTCGCTCAAAATGTTCGGGAGGCGTACGAGCGATGGACACGGGTGAATGAGAAGGCCCGAGCCTATATCTTGGCAAGTCTTAATGACGTGTTGGCCAAGAAGCATGAGCCCAGGGTCTCAACACGTGAGATCATGGAGTCCCTGCGGGGGGATGTTTGTATAACCGTCTGAATAGCTCAAGCAAGAGGCTCTTAAATATATATTCAACTCTAAAATGGAGGAAGGCAACTCTATTCATGAGCATGTGCTTAACATGATGGTCCACTTCAATGTGGCAGAGTTGAATGGGTCTATTATCGATGAAGGCAGTCAGGTTAGCATAATCCTGCATTCTTAGCTGGAGAGCTTCTTGCACTTTGTTAGCAATGTGATTCTTAACAAAGTGAAATACACCCTTACAACTCTTCTCAACCTGTCTCTTATACACATCTAGATGTGTATAAGAGACAGATGCAAGAAAGCAGCTCTGTTCGTGAACATGTGCTTAACATGATGGTCCACTTCAATGTGGCAGAGTTGAATGGGTCTACCATCGATGAGGGCAGCCAGGTTAGCATAATCCTGCATTCTTTGCCCTGTCTCTTATACACATCTAGATGTGTATAAGAGACAGATCTAATGCAACGGAAGTATAAATCCTTTGAAAAGTTCAAAGAGTTCAAGGCTGAAGTTGAAAACGCATTGGATAGATGGATTAATATATTTCGATCAGATCGAGGTGGAGAGTTTTTGGACTCGGCATTCCAGGACTATTTGATAGAACATCTGTCTCTTATACACATCTAGATGTGTATAAGAGACAGTCTGTAAAGTGTCTATTACAATGTAAATATATACTTTCTTTCAATGTGGATAAAGTTTTTATTCATAAAGATGGTGTTAATATTTGTACAGCTTATCTGGAAAGTAACTTGTATGTGCTAAGACCGTTAGCCTTAAGTTTCCTTCATAACACGGAGTTGTTTAAATCTGTTGTAACTCAATCTAAACATCAACGAATTTCTCCAGAAGAAAATACCCAACTTTGGCACCTTCGATTAGGGCACATCAATCTCAATAGGATTGAGAGATTGATGAAGAATGGCCTTCTAAGTGAGTTAGAAAAAAATTCTTTACCAGTGTGCGAATCTTGCCTTAAGGGTAAGATGACTAAAAGACCATTTACTGGAAAAAGTTATCGAGCCAAAGAGCCTCTTGAGTTGGTACATTCTGACCTTTGTGGTCCTATGAATGTGCGAGCCCGAGGTGGCTATAAGTATTTTATCAGTTTTACTGATGATTACTCTAGGTATGGGTATGTTTATCTAATGCAACGGAAGTATAAATACTTTGAAAAGTTCAAAGAGTTCAAGGTTGAAGTTGAAAACGCATTGGATAGATGGATTAATATACTTCAATCAGATCGAGGTGGAGAGTTTTTGGACTTGGCATTCCAGGACTATTTGATAGAACATGGAATCGTTTTCCAATTCTCAGCGTCAGGTACACCTCAACAAAATGGTGTAGCGGAGAGGAGAAATAAAACCTTGTTGGACATGGTTCGTTTGATGATGAGTTACGCTTCCTTACCGGACTCGTTTTGTGGTTTCGTAGTGGAGACTGCGATTTACATACTCAATTGTGTTCCTTCCAAGAATGTTGCGAGAACACCTCTAGAGTTGTGGAACAAGCGTAAAGATAGTTTACGTCACTTCCGCATTTGGGGCTGCCCAACACATATGCGTGAGGTAAATCCCAAGAAGTTGGAACCACAGTTGAGGTTATGCCTCTTTGTAGGCTACCCCAAAGGCACACGAAGGGGTTATTTTTATGATCCGTCGGAAAATAGGGTGTTTGTTTCTACGAATGCTACTTTCCTAGAGAAGGATCATATTGTTGGGAATGTCCTAGAACTCGCAGTTCGTGTTAAACATTTTATTTTATCAATAATAATGACTTGTTGATTTTGTATCTTATTATGAAAATCCAATAAATGTCTATGGTATTATAGATGCCCTAGTTTATTGTATTTTTCCCATTATGTATCTCAACACTATATTGTATATATTTGTTCTCACTGAAGTTTTAGTCCAAGTGGAAAATTGTTGGGAATGTCCTAGAACTCGCAGTTTGTGTTAAACATTCTATTTTATTAATAATAATGACTTCTTGATTTTGCATCTTATTATGAAAATCCAATAAACGCATCCCTGACATAGTCTAAATGCTATAACTTTATATAGTGACATAAACAGGATCAAGTTGACAATATATAGCCTAAATGGTCTAATAAGTATATGGATGAAATTGGGTATCTCATCCCAGTAACACTATTGGATGCGGCCCACTCTATGGTTGTTACAAGAAGTTGTAAGGTGCTACAAACGATGTGATCCACAAAACATTCATCTTGAGACATGAGAGTGGGGGCATCCTATGTAATGAGTTTGCATATAGATTGGACCACGAAAATAGTCACTTTTCTTTATAACGATCGTTTACTATTAAAATTGAATATTTCATTTATTATCTAACCTAGGTTAACTCGATCTTAATCCTAATCTAGCTATGAACTCCTGTTTGTTCGGGATTATCCTTTGATCTACAGTAGTTCATTACCCTTAAATTATTCCCCGAGTTCTTACTTCCTCTTCCTGAATGAAACAAACGTCAATCCAAATATTTTTATTTTTAATTATAAATCTTAACAGGAGATCCACATCAAACTTTATCTCAAGTCCTTGAGTTCAATCTCAACTATGTGCTTCCTAATATCCCAAGAAAAAGTAGAAGAAGAGAGGGCTTACAAGTTACTACCCCCTTTTTGAGACTTTCGTCCTCGAAATTCAGGTAAGGTAGTCAGATGAATAGCTGTGAGTAACAAACTTCCATCAACTGTGGACATTCTCTTTTAAGATGACCAGGTTGTCCACATTTATAACAAGTATGAGTTTCATTCTAACACGGTTCCTAATGATACCTGGTTCATATTAAACACAAAGGTCTCCTTCTAATACTAGTAACGGATTCTTTAAGTTGCTCACTAGAAACAGTTCCCTCTGTTCCCCGATTTTCTTTACTCGAACTCAAATTGAAACCCGATGTACCTCCATGCTTGGATTTTAAAGTTCCTTTATTAGGTATTCCAAATGCAAATCTTTTATTCCCTTCACTTCTTGTTCATTCAACATATGGACTTGGAGAATTTAAATCCATTACCACTATATACTATTCCTCCTGTCCAGTTTCTTCCATCACACTCTTTTCCATTCACATAGCTACTTCTACTAGTTAGAAAATTCTTTCTACTCAGCAGTAGTTGTTATAAGGGTATGTATTTCTTTCCTCAATCCTTCCTCACACCGCCGTATAACTCTTTGTCAATCTTGAGTTGCCTTTAGTCTCTCTCTAATAATTTTAAGATTCTCGTAACATGTACTGGCTTAAGACTAATTGATTTCCTTTCCTAAACCCAATATGTATTGATCCATCACACATAATACACCAGTTAGGAGTAACTCTTATCCACTGGTTCCTATAGTTGGATCCCTAACTCTCTTTCGAACTCTTCCAAAACCAACCTATACGTTGCTGAAAAGGTCATTACTGTCCTAGGTACCATGCTAGACCACTTAGGCCAAATATCTAGGAATTTTTCACTCCACCGATCAATCTTATTAACTAACACTTCTAGTACATAACTCAACAATTATGCTATCCTTCTATTATAACTTGTCTTCTTTCTTTAGCGAGTGCATAATAGCTTAAAGGATTCTCCTGCCACTCCTTTAAGTTATTCCAGGCATTACATCCACTTCTGGATACATCAAGATATTAAACCACACCTTTATGTCATTAATGTTAACAAACCCACATAGTGAAGAAAACAACACAATACACAGGAACACAATCCACAAATATCCTATACAATGAACACCTAAACAGCAAATTATTCTTTTACATAACACCCCCATGTAACAACTGTGGACGTTTTTCCCTATAACAACCATGTTGTCTACAATTATCACAAACAGTGGTCCCTTTCAATCACCAACCCCAATGATGTTCTTCACAAGATGAAAAATGAGATTGCACATCTACACTTGCTAATAATTCTCTGGGTTGTGTCATACCTGGCTTCTCAAATATAACTACAGGACAGATAGAGTCTCCTGACCCTTAGTTTCTCTTTTGATTTCATTCTTCAATCATACCTTGACTTGAAACTTCCTTTACTCATAACTCTAGGTATAAGTCTCCTATTTAACTGTTTATGCGGTGTATTCGAGGAATTGCCCACATGAACATCCCTTTTTGTTTTCCTTTTATCTCTTCTTCCTAACAAACTTTTCTCTACTCTTTTAGTTACCTCTACTAGTTTTGAGAAAACTCTCCGCTTTGCACTTACTATGACAAAGGTTCAAATTTCATCTCATAGTTCATTCTCGACCTTTTACACTTATCAGTTTCATTTTCAAACTAAACAATTGCACACTTAAATCATTCCTTAAACTTTTCTCCATCCGGTTTTTAAACACTGTACCAACCTCAAAATTTACTTCCGTTTTTCACTATAGAGACTTTGGATCAGGCTCTTCATGGAAAGTTTCCTTAAACTTTTCCCAACTTATCTCTCCCTTTTCTTCATAACTGGTTTCAAACATGCGTCATAAGTTCTCAGCTTCACCTTGAAACAAGGATGTAGAACTTTTACTCTTTTATGGGTAGGACAGTTCATTCTGAAGCATTCTCCTAACTTGGCTAACCAGATTCTTGCATCCATAGAATCAATTGCTCTATTGAAAACTGTTGCTATGAAAACTTTTAAGCATTCAATCTCAAAGCTTTTCTCTAGACTAACTTGTCCATCACTATTTCCTATAGCGCCTTCATGATTTAAATGACCCTCCATTGATTTCCTTTAGGTCAATCTCAGTCTGGAAGTACATAATTTTGCCATCAAACACTTCTTTCCAACCATGGTTTACAAGTAGCACTTACAGTTCCTTCTGATGCTTGACTTTGTCGTTTGCCACAATGATACATGTTTCATACAATGCAATGATGTCTCACATACCTTAGTGAAAAGACCAGTGCAACTTACTAATGCAACTCTAACTCATATCGACTTTCTGACCCAACACCCTTAGGCTTCCCAAAATCATGCTCTGATACCAAGCTATCATACCCCGTTCCAGATTTCTCTTCTCTCCATGACATCTAACGTCCAAACTCTTAACGTTCAATTGGTATTGTTATGATGCCTTAAACCTTGAATTTGAAGAAATTGGGATCTTAAGTCAACTATGAAGTTGATTAAGGGTTAATTTGAAGTAAACCCTAATTAGGGTTAATGAGAAAAATTGAGAAAAATTGGAATAGAATTAGTTCTTATTGAAGATTAATTTTAAGGTCTTGAGTTAATTTTAGAGTAATTAAGTGACCAAATTACAAAGCAAACTCTACCTTAGATCAAATTAGGGATTTGACAAAAGTTTAAGTGAAATTGGTTATACTTGAAGATTAATTTTCAAATAATTGGATTATGGTCATGTGAAGGATAATTAGAGGATTATCAATATAATTTTAGGATAAACGGGAGATGGAGAAACCGAAATTATGAGGAGGAGCCAATTAACAGTGAGTGGTCTATTTTCAAATGTTTTGGTATAGAAAGTAATTATATATGATAGTATGCTATGATTTATGAAATGTGATGGCATGATCTGTTTTACTTGACAAATATTTCAAAAATGTTTAAATCAGGATTTCTGAACTCTCATTGGTTTATATGAACCTGTTTTATAACAATGTAGTTTGGAACCAAAGTTTATACAATTGTGACTTGTATGGTTTTATATGAAAACCTCTTGATGTTGAATTTAAAAATGCTGAATGTTTGTGAAAGTGGTTTCAAACTACTAATTCTTGTACTCGAGAGATGGTTATTTTCCTGTGCTACTTGAATGTGTTTCAGTAGCATCGCTCAGGCGATCGGGGGGCTACCGGGGTCAGATGTGGCCAGAGTATACCAGGAAGTCCAGAGGAACCTGCGCCTGTAGCGCCACCCAGGCTATTAGGGGGCTACCACCGGGGTCAGATGTGACCAGAGTATATCGGGAAGTCCTGAGTAACTTGGGCCTATGGTGTGTATTTATGCTTAGCCTTGAGGCAGCTCTGCGTGCACGTATGACCTTGTGATTTGGTTTACACCGCGGGGGGGATTCTTTGTCCAGAGTATCCCGCCGTTGTAAACGAGTATTTGGGTACAGAGTTGGTGTGATTTTCTGATAACGACTGAATGCTTTATAATGTGTTTATGAGAGTTGATCATGCCACTTTTTTTTTACTAGCACGTGTTTGAGATGCTGTTGAATCTTTTATACTTTGTTCCAATAGTTTACTGAATGATTTGATAAAACTCTATTGATGATTTAGAAAGCGATAGCTTATGTTTATATTAAATTACCACTCACTGGGCTTTAGCTCATGCTTTTCATGTTTTATGTTTTTCCCCACCCCCAGGTAGCGACAAGTTCCTGGTGCCTGCTGAGTCGTCAAACGCCATTAGTGTTATTAAACATCTGTTGTATTGTTTGTGCATGTATTTGAGAATATTCCAGAACAGCTAGAACTTGTGAGTTACATGTCATGGGAGGTTTTGTTCAAAATAATCCTTATGTTGGTTTGAAATTCTCTTTAAACAGTATTGTGATTTAAACTGAATCAAATTCCTAAACTCTGTCAACAAACATGGTATTTTTTAAAATAGGGTTTTGGAAGTCTGGGTTTGATCTTAAGTACAGGATACGTTAAAAGTTGGGACGTTAGATGTCATGAAGAGAAGTGATGTTTAACGTCTTCACGCTCGTTCTAGGTTAGAAAGGAATCTGGAACAGGGTGTGACACTCATAATAGAGAAAGATGATTTATGATGATAGTTATGGATTATTGAATTGTCAGAATTGTTCATAGAGAATCAATAGGAACTTTAGGAACAAGATGTATTCACAGGGGTAAAACGGTATTTTTGACCTACCTGTGATTACGAACAACCTGTGAAGGATCGACTTATTGATGATGGTTATTAAGTGGACATAATATATCTATAGTGAGAGGAGTTCAGCTATGGGCTATAGTGGAGTGTCTCATTAGTTAACGAACGGGGACTAGATGGACTAATGAGTTTAGCCGATTAATCTCAAATCGTTGAAGCCCATGATCTATAGGTCCTCGAGGTCCCCCTACTAGCTTGTAAATGGATAAGTTTTAGGGTAGCTTGAAAAATTAATTTGAAACGTTCAAATTAAACGGAACAAGAGAATATATAAATATATGAAGATGATTATTGTGAAAAAATTAATTTAATATTTGATATTAAATTAATTAATATTTTAAATTAATTTATGAAATTAATTTAAGAAAATATTTTTTGAATTAAAATGGTTTAAATCATTTTTTGTTTTAAAAGAAAATGGAAAATCGTTTTGCATGGTTGCACAAAATGGAGATTAAATTTTCTCCATTACCTTCATCTTCATCCTCACACAAAGGTCATTATCCTTTCTTGGAGAGTTCTTCAAAGGTATGATCTTAAAACTCACTTTTTAGAAAAGCATGCTTTAGTTTCTGGCAAAATCAGTGAATTTGAATGCTTATGGATCCTTGATACTTCCGCTGCATGTTATTTAACTCTTTCACATATAAGGGAGCACAGTCCACATAGTAAAGTCGTGTTGCGTGAGCTTTCCAATGAAACTACTGAAACTTCAACAAGAGTTGTTGAAGAGCTTGCTTCATCAGCAAGAGTTGGATGATAGTTCATCTAGTAGATCGGTTCCACCTCAAGAGCTGAAGGACCCTCGACATAGTGGGAAGGTTGTGAACCCGCCTGTTCGCTATCTGGGTTTCACAGAAATCCTTGATATGGTAGCAGATGGCGACGTTGATAATCCATTATCTTATCAGAAGGCAATGGAGGATGTAGACCGGGGTGAATGGGTCAAAGCCATAAATCTCGAGATGGAGTCAATGTACTTCAACTCAGTATGGGATCTTGTAGATCAGCCTGATGAGATAAGACGTATAGGTTATAAATGGATCTAAAAGCACAAACGGGGTGCTAATGGGAAGGTGCAAACCTTCAAGGCTCGACTTGTGGCAAAGGGTTACACCTAGAAAGGGAGTCGACTATGAGGGGACTTTCTTGCCTGTTGCCATGTTAAAGTTGATCTACATCCTTCTGTCCATTGCAGCTTATTATAATTATGAGATCTGGCAAATGGACGTCAAGACGACCTTTCTGAATAGAAATCTTGAGGAGGCCATTTACATGGTGCAACCCGAGGGATTCATTGCCCAAGGTCAAGAGCAAAAAGTTTGGAAACTGAATCAGTCTATTTATGGGCTAAAACAGGCGTCTAGCTCTTGAAACATACGGTTTGATACTGCGATTAAATCATATGGCTTTGACCAGGACGTTGATAAACCTTGTGTCTACAAGAAGATCGTCAACACTTTAGTAGTTTTCTTAGTGTTATATATAAACGATATACTACTCATTGGGAATGATGTAAGTCTACTGACTACAGTTAAGAACTTGCTAGCGACCCAATTCCAAATGAAAGATTTGGGAGAGGCTCAGTTTGTTCTGGGTATACAGATCTTTCGAGATCGTAAGAACAAAGTTCTAGCACTGTCTCAGGCATCATACATTGACAAGATATTGTTTAAGTACTCGATGCAGGATTCTAAGAAGGGCCTACTACCGTTTAGGCATAGAGTCACTTTGTCTAAGGACATGTGTCCTAAGATGCCTCGAGAGATTGAAGAGATGAGATGGGTCCCATGTGCATCTTTCGTTGGCAATTTGATGTATGTGATGCTTTGTACTCGACCAGACATCTACTACACTGTGGGCATAGTCAGTAGGTATCAGTCTAACCCAGGCCAGGGTCACTAGACAGCAGTGAAGAACATCTCAAGTATCTTCGGAGAACGAGGGACTACATGCATGTGTATGGATCTAGGGATTTGATCCTTATTGAATACACAGATTCTGACTTTCAGTCTGATTGGGACTCTCGCAAGTCCACTTCAAGGTTAGTCTTTACTCTTAACGAAGGAGTTGTAGTATGGAGAAGCACTAAGCAGGGGTGCATCGCTGACTCCACTATGGAGGCGGAGTACGTAGCGACTTGCGAAGTTGTTAAGGAAGTCGTCTGGCTCAGGAAGTTATTGACAGAACTGGAAGTTGTTTCAGATATGTCTAGGCCCATTACCCTCTATTGTGACAATAGTGGGGCAGTGGCAAACTCCAAGGAGCCTAGGAACCACAGGCGCAACAAACTCATAGAGCGGAAGTATCACCTAATCCGCAAGATAGTGCATCGAGGAGATGTGATTGTCACGAAGATCGCTTCGGAGCACAATGTTGCTGACTCGTTTACGAAGGCTCTCATGGCTACAGTGTTTGAGGGTCACCTTTAGAGCATGGGTCTACAGGACCCCCGTGGCTGGACTAGGGCAAGTGGGAGATTTTCTTGTGTTAGGAATTTATGCCCTAGTTTATTGTTTTGTACTTGTTTTTGTACACCCTATTTTGCTTTAGGAAAAGTGGGAGATTGTTGGGGTTGATGCCCTAAAGTCTCGTGTCCTGTAGTTTGTAAACAGTTTGTACAAACGCTTGTGATGTATAATATATGATATTTACTTCACTTCTTCATTTTGCTCATCTGAATGTTTTATTTTCTTTACCACAAACCAATAAACCTGAAATCCCTAATTATTTGTATGTAACTTAAGCATGTATATGGTGACATACAAGTGGATCATATCTTAAGTGATAACAAAAATGGTTTGTAGTATATGGATATAGGAGGGAAATCTTATCCTGGTAATGCTACGAATGCGGCCCGCTTTATGGAATGGTCACAAGTGTTGTGACTTGTCACAGATGGTCTGATCCTGATCATTCGTGTAGGGGGCGCCCTATACAAAAAGTTTGTATAAGACCTGAGCACGAAGTGTTAACGTCTCATTATATAACACCGTTCATGATAGAGACTTCATTTCACTAGGATGGCCATAGGTAACATGACCTCAATCCTGAGTGAGTTGGTAACTCCTGTCATTGAGGGTGGTCCTCTGATTTGTATGGGTGCGAGTGGCCAGGTCACTGATTCAAACCTACCATTTTGGGGATTCGTCTGATTTGGGAGTTGGGAATTCAGCTACACAAGAAGGAATTCACTCCTTCCCCAAAGCAGGGGTAAGTAGATAGATAGCTCCCTTAAGGGTTGATTCCAGGGCTTGAATGATGTGATGCCACACATCTTCTCATGGCCCAAGAGGTGTTCACACATAATTGAGACTATGTTGTATTGTTCATTAGAGGGATCAGTGTACTTAAGGAGTGAGATGTAACTACAGGGGCAAAATGGTAAATTGGCCCAACTAATCTTACGAGCATTTGTGGAGAGTTATTATACTCATGATTGATTATATCCAATGGACACATAAATATTCTGTGGTAAGAAGAGTTCAACTGTCGATCTTTAGTGGAATGTCTGGCAGTTAGAGGATGGTGGATCTCGTGGCTAAAGAGTTTAGTCAGCTATTCACGTACCATTGGAGCTTGAGCCATAGGTCCATAAGGTCTCCTTGGTAGCTTGGATAAAAGCTTAAGAATCAGTTTTTGGGTCAATTTGAAATGTTCAAATTGACAAGAGGGAGTTCGATTATATATGATATAATTGAACTGGTTAATTATATATGATATGATAAAGATACATTATTTTGGAGAAATTGGATATAAATATGATTTATATTAAGTAGAGGAGAAAACATTATAGTAGATATGTGATATCAAACTATAAGTTAAGAATATAATATGATTATATTCATTATTTTAATAATTAGGCGGTTATGAGATAATTGGCCGAAGTTTTCTCCGGATTCATGTGAAAATGGGAATTGAATTCAGTTCTTGTAACTGAAGAATAAAATGATTTTTTTTTTCATTTTCAAAGAGATCCGAAAATTCGCTCACAGTGTGAAAATCTTTGATCGCTTAGTGATGAGAGCCTATATGATAGTGCCCGCCTCCTAAACGATCGCACACCTGCGTTGTCTAAATGATCGCCCGTGATTATCTAAACGATCGCTTACCTTTGCTAGACGATCTCTTAGCGCGTCGAGCGTAACTAAACGATCGCTTACCTTTTGATATACGATCGCTTAGCGTTTACTACACGATCATGTACCCCACTCTAAACGATTAAGCATACCCGACTATACGATAGTCTTCTCCTTTCTCCCACTTGCTTGTTTGTAATACACGATCACTTTTCCTCCTCCCCTTTACCAATTCCATCAAAGTCCACCTTTTGGATTCTCACTCTGAGAATATTGAGGGCTTCGAGTGGTAATGTCGTCCCCGGTTGCTTGGTGTTCATGCACTGCTGATCATGTAGACGACCGTGGTGGTGCTGGGTGGTTGCTTACTGGACGAGAGGAGTTCACTCACGGTGAGATCGAGTTTATTGAAGAAAGTCTTCAACTGGTAAGTCCTCGATCTCTTTTGTATTTATCTTTTAAAGCATGCCAGTAATTAGTGTTTACAATGCATATATGTTTGTTAGAATGTATGTGTAGTAATTCTGTCACAATGAAATTGGAAAGATCCGCTTCTGCTCATAGGTATTCTTGTTTAAGAGTTCCTTTAGGACTCCTGTTTAAATTCGTGTAGTCATGAGATGTCTACGATAAAATATATGTTATGTTATCGGGTGTCTAAGGATTTTCTAGCAGATGATGGATATGAAGATGGGCATTGGTTGCTATAAGAGGATTGGTAATTACTATCTTCACATCTCCTCCCAAGATAGAATGAGGTTCTGGGAGGGGGTGTGACACTATTCTGTTTAGACTTGCACTTGGGTCTAAATATGAAAAATTTGCGTTTAAAGTAAACCATTCATCTCATGTAGGATTCAAAGCACGAGGTAAAGCTATCATTCATCACACCATTTAAGAGCGCAACATCTATATTCTCATCTACACGTGTTTCATTAACATTAACTCCACACGTGGGTTAGCATTCTCTCTCCATATCATCGAAGGTTGTTTCCGAGTGAATTTCCTTGGCACTTACAAATGTATGAGGTTTAGTATAATCATACTCTGAAAGGAGAAATTAGACATCATCATCGCTTATTAAGCATATTGAAGGAGAATCAATTTCCAACTTCTATTTCACTCTCATTAGAAGTTCAACTCTAACGAACTAACTTACGTAAGTTTATATACTAGATTTCTTAAATCTATATACATCAATGTGCTCGAAACTAGGATACCCTTAAAATGACCACCATTATAGCATTGTTTCGTGTCATCCCATGTACCACCATATTGCACGAATAAATGCCTCTTGTTCATCCTTAAAAAAATCATACAAGTTAGAAAAATTATAGTTTCTATAAAAATCTCACTCTTCTCATTCTCTGCTCATCACTCGATCCTTGCTCCTTGCCACCCGCTACTCGATCCTCTTTACACATACTCGAGTCCTTACCCTGTTCTTTCCTTTTTGGGACGTGCCACTAACACTTACTCACTTATCGCTAGTAATCATGATGCATAGTCACCCTCACACCCTCACACACACTCGTCCTCTTAGCTACGTTCAAACGTCTCACACAAGGTCGAGAAAATAAAAAAGAAGCTTATAGGTGTATATTTACTTACTTGAGGTGGGTAATTGATAGTTTATAAAGATCCAAATGCCTTTCTATCCGTTGATGTTTCCAAAATATTACAGGTGCACTATAATGAGTGCTCGTTATGGGAGGACAGAGGTACCACTCAAAACAGACGAAAAATGACAAATACTAGCACATCCAAAAAATGACCACATTTCAGTTTATGTGAAAAACTCCTGAAATTTTGTTTCTAACCAGTACATGGGTTCAGTTTATGGAATATTGAAGACTCCCCCAAGAAAAATTGAAAACCAGTGACCCAGACTCAATTTTTTTTAGGTTTAAGCTAGTCATACAATGGTTTCTATGATTTTTTACGTGGATACACCTATTTAATTCAAGGATTCTGGGTTCAAAATTTTAGGTTCATAGTGAGTTTAAATGTTTTTAGAGTAATTTTCAAATGTTGTGTTACGTTTATTTTTTATTAATAGAAAAATTACTTCACTTTTCATTAAAATGATTTGAGAGGGTTGTGGGAATTGTCAGAAAATTTTCCTTTGTGTATGTTCGTACAAGAGAATTAGTTACAGAGCAAAAGGAACGTGACAAAACAAGCATCGAGGAGTGAATATCTAACTAGTAAGCATCAAAGAATGAGCACTTAGCATATTTTATCAAGCAACGAGTATGTACTTAACCATACAAAAAGTTAGTATGTATTGTGGATCGAGGGATCAAACATCGAGCATCAAGTGGCCTTCTCAATATGCATGCTCACAGGTGGATCTCAAAGGTAAATCGGTCAATTCACATGGTGCTGGTGTAAGCAGAAGGTTAATTTCTATTCAATTTGAAATTGGTGACCATTTTTCTTTTGGACCCTAATAAGGGGACAACAGTATAAAAACTCAATTTTTATAGAAAATCAAACAACCAAATCGATGATTCCTCATTGTAATGAAGGTGAAATAGAAGCTCTTACTTGACATAAATTCTCAAATGCTTCCCATTCTCTACTTTTCCATGTTGCAAAGCCTCGTCCAAAAGGTGGAAGAAGGTGGAGGAATTGCTAGCAGAGGAGTTCTTGATTGAACCCAACCCTCTGGAATCACAATCCATGCAAGCTAAATCATCTAGAAAAATAAACTTCTTATCACTAGTTCCAACCTTTACTTCCATGATATCACCCACCAAGATTATATCAATATTCTCAAAAACCCCTGTTTCTTCCGAGCCAAAAAATAGTTTTGCAAGCATTAAATCAATTCTAGCTACCGCATCGGTAATTTCCTTATGAAATTTTGTTGTTTGGTGAGGGAAGGGAAATGACCGTGGGAGGAAAATGTGAAAGGAAAGAGAGAAATTAGAGTTTAAAAAAAAGAAAGAAATATGAGAGAGAAATGAAGTGAAATGGATTGAGTTTGATTTTTACCTCTATTATAGTTCAAGAGTCTAAATTTTTAGGTTTGAAGTTTAGAAATACAATTTTTACACTTTAAAAATTGGAAGGTATAAGGTTTACCATTGAAGTTTTAGAGTCCAATTGTAATGAACACTATACTTGAGAGCTGAATTTTGTAATTTGCACTAAATAATACTATTAAAATAAAGTAAAATACATTTCGATACTTGAGGTTTGAGTTTAAGCTTTGTGGTCGGACCGAAGAATGGGCGTCGTAGACCTCTCTCTAATAATTATATAATATTTATAATTCACTAAACAAACTACTTATACTATTGAGTAGCACAAACGGCAAGTCTGAGATCGAACCACGATAAAGCTCGAATGGTTTGAGTGTTTAAAGCAAGGAAAATAAAATGCAAAAATTTAAATTGTGAAAAATTGAAGTGCAGGAAGGTAAGAAAAAAAGGGCTAGTTCATGATTTAGAATGCACCTAATGTTCAATTAATCATAAGATTACTAAGGATTATCTCTCTCAATTTAATATGCTTAGTCAACTTGCCCAAATAGTCAAGGCAATCGTCCTAATTACTAATTAATCCCCTTAATTAAAACAACTTCTCTATTAAATTGAATTCGATGACATCCATAGAAATCTTAGATTTACTTTACCCGATGATAACGCAAGTGGAAGGTAAAGATACTTAGATTTTAAGAAGTTGGATTAAACCTCATTTGGGCTTCCAAATATAGGTCGTGCATACAAAAATCCCAAGTAAATTTCTTGAAAAGTTGTCAGAAATAACCCTTAAATTTTTTCCCTTTTTCACAACTAGCACGAGTATTCGTTGAAATGGTTTTTCTCAACCTTTACGATCGAGATCGACCACCAAATGAAAAATTAAGGGTCTATTTGGTAGAAAATATAGATTCTTTTTTATGTTTTCAAATTATCTGAAATCAATAAATATGTGTTTTGCAAACAACTCAAATTCTATTTTTGAAAATTATTTTTGGATTCTGTTATTCAAATCGTGCAAATTCTAAAAACAACATTTTTATGTTTTTATTGTATCCAGATTTTGAATTTTATTTAAAATGCAGAATTATCTTAAATAAAGATAAAAACATTTAGAAATACAATATTATAAACTCATTCATTTTCTAAAACATATATTATGTATTAGGTAACATGTTATAAAGTCTACATCATTACATTGACATCTAATTTTGATAATATTTTTTATGTTAGGGACTAAATGGTTACAAATTTGAAAGTATAAGGCCTAAATTATTAGATACTAAAGTTTAAGGACTAAATTGTTATAAAATTAAAAATACAGAGACTAAATCGTTACATCGTCTTGCTTGCTTCTGGCGAAGCTTAACGCACTAGATAATCGACATTATTTTATGGTAGGAATACAACTTTTTAGGCCGACCACAATACAAGTCATGAGCAATAGCGAAGCCAAGCCATATAAAGGCGAGCAACCCAACTAGCAATAGCAAACGGCCTACCTATAGCCTCTTTTTCCCCTTACTTACTCCCTATTCTCTCTTAAAGACAAGCTCATAAAATGGAAATTCTTCATTTTTTCCTCCGCTCAAAAGGCAAGGGGAGTGAATTCGAGAACTTGATTGACATTGAAAGATATGTGTACCAAACAAGCAATATATCGATTGATGTACCAGCCAAGCCAGCTCGATCGGGATATTTGATTGGACAGAAGAACAACGGATTGAACCGGACAGGACAACCGGGAAGGGAAGCCTGACATAGATATTGATTTAAACAAAGGAACTAAAATCAAACTGATACCAAAAACCGTAGAGATGGAATTTCAGATTGAACAGATGTAACTAAATTGTTACTTTCATAAAGGTTTAGAGACAAAAATATTTTTTAACCTAAATTATACAATATTACGAAATAATAATTATATATTTTTTAACATAAATTATATTAATAAAAAAAATTGTATGATTCTAAATATCGACTAGTTGTATAATTTATAAATATATAATATTAGAAATATTTTAAATAATTCTTTAAATTAAAATATAATTTCTGAATCCGTTACCAAATATATGTCTAAAAACGTGAGTCATTTGTTTTCAAAGTCTACCAAAACTTGCTCTAACACTTTTTTTTTTTTTCTTTTTAAACTCTAACATCCAAATTATCGATTTAACCGATTCCCTCACAAGTCGCACACTCACTTCCACCCAAAAGCCGTGGGTGGATGAATGACCTGAATCTGAACGATGGCCTTCACAGCAATATCTTCTTCACTGCCGTCTTGTTCTTCTGTGCGTTCAGTTCCATTACCGAAATCATCGTCTCTCTCGTGGGCATCTTCATTTCCGCATGTTAGCATATCCAGAGGCTCTCCTTTCGCCTCTTTCAGTCCCGCGCATGCCAAGGTACAATTTCTTCACTGCCATCCTACTCGATTCCCCATCTATTCCGGACGATATCTTATTTACATTTTGAAGTTTATAATTTATCGATTGTGGGCCACGAATTTCTCTATTGTTGTTCACTTTTGTTGGGAGAAGCAGAATTATTCGCGACGAAGTTTAATCTGTGGTGGGTTTGCTGGTAGTTGTGTATTCAAGCCAATAGTCAATACGAACTCCACCATATCGCAAGTTTCCTAAAACTTGCTGCATAGTAAAGAATAGATATACTCATTACAAAATGAGAGGCATAGAATTGCATGATAATTTTAAAGAATTATCATGAGAATTTTTCAGGATATGGTTTGAGAATTTGAAAAGAATACTACGTGCGGTCATTTTATGAGCATAGTGGTACTGTTAATATGGCTGGAAAAGACAGAAATGACAGTCCCATGGTGTACAGAGTTCTCAACTATTTTCTGCTTCGTTCCAGGTCAAATGACTTTATTGCTATTGTTGATCTATGTCCCAGTTCCACATCTTTCAAATACTTCGTTTTCGGCCTTCTATTTTAGTTGGGTGTGAAATTGAGGACAACATTTTGAACTTAGAAATTCGTGACATAAATGGCCACGAACATTTTGAACCCATGATCACTTACTTAAGTTTGTGAGAAGTTTCCTCTATGTTAAAATCCTTGGACTCAGCTAGGTTACGTTAACAATTTTCCGATTTGAAATGTGGAATATTCAGGAAGATTTCCATTGAACCAAGTATATACCTGCCTTTTTGAAGAAGAGGAAGAGAGAACCTCCTTTTGGTGGCAATGCTATCTGATGTAGGGATACTTTGGGAATTTAGATTGGCTGTATTTTATTTGTTTGTTTGTTTTATTCACTTTCCATATTAACATTTTAGATTAGGTGTGACAAAACCCTTCTCCTTTGGGTATATTTAAAGGAGGTTAGGTTTAGTTCAGTTAGTTAGGTAGTTTGGTTGTGAAATCACCTTTTGCCTTGGATCTATTTAAAGGGAACTTGTTACCATTTCATTCATTATTCACATCAATAAAACTCCTCCAAGATTGCTCCAAGAAGCTCTCAACTCTCTTTCAAGAATTGTATCACTATCATTGTTACACGGCTTTCATGGTGGTTATTTTCCTTGGTTTATATCATACTATCATTTCAAAAGTTAGTTGCTAGCTGGCAAGCTTGGATTTAGGTCTAAAACTTGTGTTGTGGCCTGTGATTATGAAACTCTCTAGCTACATGGATAATAGAACTTGTGCCAATCTTCAACCTTTGGCTTTTCTCCCTTTTAGGCTAAAGATATTGAACAAGGTCAACAAGAAGTGCTTGCTGATTCTCCTGTTGAAAATGCCTCACTCATTTAAATTCTAATGATGGCTTGCTATTACGGTAAGATCAATGATGTTAAAGTAGAAGGCAACACTAACTATTCTAGAAGCTTCTTGAAGTATCTACATAACTTAAATGTGAATATTAGACATCTCTAGATGTATCTAGAAGATTGTAAATAAGTATCTCAAAAGAAATGTTGTAGAAACATCCTAGTATTTCTTTAGGCTCCAAGGAATTCTAGAATTTCTTTAGATAAGGATAAACCTCATAGAAGTATTTAGAATAGTTTAGATCCTAAAAGAGCTTATAGAAATCCTCTTGCTTGAGCTGCAAGGATCTCACAGAGTTGTATCCCACTTCTAAGTCAAGAAAAACAAAGGAAGAAAGAAGCAAAAGCTAAAGAGTCAGAAAAACTTAAGAGTGATGAAGAGTGAGTGAGTATTGAGAGAGTGAAACATTATTCTCTCAAAAGTGTGCATCTTTGTACTTTCTAAATAAAAATTTCTTTCTTCCAAGTATTTGTCTCTATTCTTTTGGTGCCAATTTCTTCGGAAATGATTCAATATAGAAACACCCTTTCAATTAAGGGTTTCTGCCTCTCTGAAAAAACCAAATGTCCTTTGAATGTAGAGGGAAATTGGTTTCTTTTTCTTCTCTTTTTGATCACGTGCCAATTTGAGGAGAGATATAGATAAATATATGACTATAAAGGGTGTGTTTATTGAAAGATATCTTGAAACGTGAGGTAGTTTTCCGTCCAAGTTTTTTGGCAACTTTTAATTGCAGATCTAGTTCTCTCACACCCAGCCCTCCAATTAACCGCCAACGCCCCTCTCCTCTCTTGCACAGCCGCTGTTGTCACCTTCCTCTTACTAGGAAATGAGCTAATCACAATGCCCTTCACCACTAAAAAGAAAAAGACCAGAAGGAGAGCTCTAATTGAGCATGGAAAAGTACTCTGTGACCTAATTTGCAGCAAGCAAAGAATGGGGATTTTTCATTTGACACGAAAAAAAACAAATTTTGTTTGAAGTGTTGTAACTGAGTTACTCAAGTCCCTTCAAGCTGAGGGTCGGGCAAAACTGGTTCAACACCAATAGAACAAATGCAAGAAATTCTACATGTCAAAAGATTCTGAAACCAGCAAAAGAGTTGCCTGCGGAGATTGGTACTGGGATGGAATTCTCGATACTGAATATTTTAATACCTCAAAGGTTCAAGAACGATTTAGAAGAAGGTGGTTATTACCACTGAAGGAATTGTGAACTCTTTCAAGAAGAGGGAAGCTTCTAAAGTGGACTTGTTAAGGAGAAAATCGAAGAGATTGTAAATACTTTGGTGTTGGACTGTGAAGTAATGGAAGTTGAGAGCAATGTCACGGGAGAATTTAATTGTAGGGTAATTGTAATGGGTAGCACTTTTAGGGATTATTATTAAGTGTATACTGTATAGCAACATTTTAAAAGAATTGCAAGTATAGCAAAATCTATCAGCGATAGACCCCTATTAGTGATAGACTCTATCGTTGATAGACTCCTACCATCGATGTAGTTTATCACTTACAGACTCTAAAAGTTGGATCTAAATTTTGCTATATCTACAATTTATTTTTGCATTGTGCTATATCTGCTAATACTTTGAGCCAAATTGTTATATTTGCAATTGTCCCTTTAATTTATTCCCGTTGGGAATTTTTGTTTGAAGTGTTGAAAGGAATTCCAGAACAGGGAAAATGGCTTCGATTCTTTGTGCAGTTTGTCCATGGAGTAGTTATTGTACACTAAACGACATCATTTTGACAAAGTCAGTGTGTATATTACACCAAGTGGTTAGACTTTTAATTTATTTTTTTATTCAGGAGTCAGTAAAATTTTTCATTTGTTTAGGTCAAACAGTATGTGATGGTGAAGATTCAAATCCATGACTTTTTGTTTGAGGTCAACATGCCTCCCTAAGTTCAAGTACGAATGGCTAGATTTTTAAGTGGAAGCTTTTTCAAAATAAGTATTGTATTATGAATAAAGTGGAAGGGGTTCGAAACGATGTAGAGTTACTAAATGCCTAATTATTTGAGCTATGCCAAATTTGAGAAATTAAAGAGTTTGTGCTCTGGTACCATGTGCAATAAAAGAGAGAAAAGTCTTTTATTGCTTAAGTTTAAAGAGTTCATTGCTTAAGTTTCTTTTTGGTTTTTGCTTTAATTACTACTTATGCTTTAAGTCCCTTATTTTGGTTTATTATTGTTTTGTTACATTCCATCCTACTGTATCTTGGAACGTTAGTCTCTTTTCATTCTGTTAAGGAAAAGTATATCCCTTGATTAAAAATAAAAGAATAAAAGAGGGAAAAGTATTTGCTTGGAAATTATGTGAAAAGGTCAGTGTACGGCATATCGATTGGTATTTGATATTTAAAGATAACAAAACAACGTGTCACAAAAGTACAGAGCAAACAAATAACAGAAAAGATTCTTCAAAAATACAAGAAAGGAAAATATAACAGAAATTACTGAGGTATAATTATTCAATCGACACGTTTTCAAGAAAAAAAATTATTGCAGATGTACTTATTATCCCGTCATCTTTGCCTTATTTTAAAAATAGCAAGTTCTTTCGTTGCTAGCTTTGGCTAGACACTATATAGGGTAAGGCCTACTTTATTTAGAGCAAGACCGTGTAACTTGTAAGCACATTTAGTCAATAAATCCATGCCTGTTTGTATTCACTCTTTAAACAGAGCCAGATAACCGTTAAGATTTGCATTTCTTTTGATAAAGAGCCAGCATGTTTACACTTGTAGGTTTTATTTATACAATCAGCTTGGACAAGAAGGTCTCGAGGGGAGGCTGCAAAGCGACCAAACAAAAAATCATGGAAACAAAGGACAGATATGTATATGAGGCCATTTTTACTAAATGTTTTCTTTTCGAAGAAATTTATCCATGCAAAGGTAATGCATAGAGGAACTAGCAAAGTGATATCAGTGGCGACGACAAATGCGAAGGATCTTAGAAACAGTCTACCATCTCTTACAGATCACAATGCATGTAGGGTAATAGGGAAGCTTATTGCAGAGAGATCAAAGGAAGCAGATGTATATGCAATTTCGTACGAGCCTAGGAAGGATGAAAGAATTGAAGGTAAACTTGGCATTGTTATCGATACCATTAAGGAGAACGGGATCTTGTTTGTAACTTGAATTTAAATAAGGGAAGGATAATAAGACGAGAAACAACTTATCTAGAGCCTCTTAGAGGCAGTAGATGATGGTATTGTAAAAGCGGACATCTTCCTGTTTAATTTGTTTGAAATATCCGAAGCTGTTGCTCTTACTAAAAGCTGTCTTACATGCTATGCTAGAACACTAGTTTATTTAATTAATTTTATGATTCTATTAGCAGACTAAATTTATGATTTCTCTAGATAATCCAAAACTTAAAAACATAGTATTTATCATTTCTTTAATTGTTATATTTTCATGTGCAACTATACCATTTTCTTGAGATAAATAAGGTGCAATCATTTTATCAATAATGTCATTTAATTCACAAAATTCTTTAAGAGATTCATCACTATATTCATTCTCTATCTGATTTTAACTTTTTAATTTTTTTATCTAATTGATTTTCTACTTGTATTTTATATTTCAAAAACATACGATCAACTTCATCCTTTAATTTTAAAGCTAAATTTTAGTAAATTAATTCAAATAAATTTGTGTATATAGTAGTGACATGTTTAAAAGGTTTTTTTTTTTGGATAAATTTGCTTCTAACATATAGAATATCTACCATCCTCATGTGATTAAGATGTATAGATAAGATTTAATGCTTTGAGTTTTTTATTGATACAACATTCACATGATGTAATCTATCATGTCACACATCAACAAACTCAACAGTATAAGCAAAATTGGAAACATTAATAATGATGTTTAAAACAAATAGACCATCAACTAAGTCTCCCCTTACCAACAAAGTCAACATTCTTTTGTGTGGATAACCATGTCATCTTCTAGTATAATTCTAAGCCTAGCTGATTTAACAACTTCCAGACACCAGGTTGCTACGTAACGAAAGTATTATACAGAATATCATTGAATGATAAAGTTTTTCCATAAGTGAGTTTTAAGAGAACTTTTCCTTTTCCAAGTACTCTTGTAGTAACAGAGTTACCCAATGAACATACACTCGCGCTGACAGTACCCTAGAAGTCATGAAAGAGTTCTTGGTTTGAGAAAAAGTGTTGAGAATCCAGTCAAATTTGTTTTCCACTAAATTGGCCAACCACAATAGCTATAATGTCATTTTGCTCAGCAAGATTTGCTTGTGAGGCAGGTCGTTGATCTGACCTATCTTTCTTTTGGTTGCACTGGTAGGATTTGTGCTCTTGTTTACCACAAACGTAGCATATCGACATTGTCTTCATTCCTCCCACCAGTAGCCTTGTGATGTCCCTTCTTTTGAGATGATTTATCTTTAACAAACTACTTATTTTTACTTTTAAACTTGTCTTTGTTAACAATAGTAGATCAACCAGGCTAGTATTAACTGAATTTAAAGTTTCAGAAACAAGCTTATCTTTCTGTAGATTGGCTTCTTCAGTATGCATGTGACTAATCAATTTCTACAGTGTTAAATTCTTCTCTTCTCTTGTGTTTCAGGTGATTATGGTAATCGCTCCAGGAATGAGGAAAATTTTCAAGCAACACATTTGCTTGGAGAATTTCACATATCTTCATACCTTTGATCATTACATTTGCCACCAAATTCTCGTACTCATGAACTTGGTCCATAATCAACTTGTCATCCACTATCTAGAAATGCACCCACTTGCCGACAACATGCTTTTTTTTGGCGTGCATCACCTCTTTCATATTTGGATTTTAAAGTGTCCCATATTGTTTTACTGACTTTTGAACTACAAACAAATCAAACAATGTGTTGTTCATGTGGTTGAGAAGATGACCCTGAATTGTTTTGTTGTCTTTCTCGTATTTTTTTTTATCTATGGCAGGAATAGATTTGGACTGACCATATTCTGTTGGATCTGCAACTTTGGATCTATTTGGATCTTTGGCTTTGGATACATTTGAATCAATCACCGTAGTAGCCTTATCTTTGTCAAATTTGTCGGAGATGAGGATGTGATCGACCTTTAATTGCTCAAAGAAGATCAAGTGCTTTTAAGATTAGCATCGATAATTGGATTTGTCCAATGGCTCCAACTTTGACAGATTTGGAAGTACCTTATCGTTCTTGATCGATGTTTGGAATGAAGAATGAGTGAAGCTCAAATTTTCTTTCAATTTGAGGACTAAACGTATATCATTGTTGTGTAGTGGGAGATCCACTGCATTGAAAGAAAAATTTGATACGACCGCAGTGCTAAATCGCGGTTGCCTATTACTTCCCAACATTTACACAACCTTTAAACTCAGGCGTGCACTTGCCAAAGAAAGGAATGGAATTGGAGGAAAGCTTGCTTTGAAGAAGAAAATCTTGATAAAAAAAAATCTATTTTTAGATTTGAGAATATATAAGTGTATAGAAGAAGAAGAAAGGGGCAGATGAAAAAACGATTAGGTTACCCGAATCCACTTTCCCGCCTGATCGAATTATATGGCGGCAACGCATGTGTGTGTCGAAAAAGTTCTTACTTCCACCACAACCACAATTTGAAAGCTCACTTGCATGTCTTTATATATATACCCTATTAGCAATGTTAAAATTTTCAAGGTGGGACAAATCCCTTTTCTTTTCCTCAAGCTTAACTTTTGTATTTTGCTATGGGCGTTGACCAAGTCATTTCCAATTATCTCCTTCTTCACATAACCTTTCACTCGCCTGTTCGCACATTACGTACATGGCGGGTCTATGCAACTCAAGCTCCCAACAACGACAGCCAAAGAAAGAATTCACAGGCAAAACGAAGAAGAAGGTTGGGTTGGAGACCCTACAGTAAGATAAAAATCATAAATTACATACTTGTAATCATAGAAATCAAATTCGAAATATCAATTAAAGTTAGACTATACCATTGCTAGCTTATCCAATGCTTTAATTCGTGTCTTGATGGAAACACAAACTTCTTTTGTTAGGCTAGATATCCTAAACTCTTTGTAAAAAAAAAAAAAAAGAAAAAAAAAATTCTTCGTATATTATTCTTCCACAGAGAAGAATTATAAGGAATATATCGATTTAAATAAAAAATCTAACCGTGTAACCACTCATAACTTAAGAGAGATTTTTGGGTAGTAGACCACTAACCAATGGTAGGAGGGAAAATCAAAATTTTCAAATTATTATATACATATATGTATATGTACATCTACATAAGTATATGTGTGTATGTATACATATATGTACACATATACATATATACATGTGTATATGTATATACATATATAAATAAATTAAATAACTTACATTCTCCCAGTTGGCCATTAAATATAACAAAAATCTCCAAACAACTTTATCCTCAAACAAATTAATTGAACACAAGAGTCGTGGTGACAAAATCTCTTATATGTCAAGAATTACCTTCCATGTATTACTATGTATTCAATCTACTTGGAAGAGTACACTTTATGTGACTAACTATTTCATTATGAATGAACTTCTAATGTCCATTTAGGGTCTTACTTTATTTTCGTTACCTTACTGTAAGCTCGAAACACTATTTTCTCTACTTAAGTAAGTAATTAGTATGATAATCAAGATTAAAAATAAGTTAATGTTATATTGTGGGGGAAGTTGGAGAATGAGAAAAGTAAAGAAGAAAGTTCTACCTATTGAAATAAGGCTCTTGGGTAATATGCTAAAGAGCACTTGGTGAAGGAAAATTGGCCAAGTATGGAAGCCAATGCTTATGCACATCATCGCATACCATTGATCGGTCAGTTGCATGCTTATTCTTCAGATGCAACTGCCTGCTTATTCATCAACAACACCATTTCTAGATTTCAACTTCCACATTAAATAACTTACAATCTAGTCCAATCTTTACTAAATTTCCTTCTATGAACTTACTCATAAACATCTTAACTTTCTTACCTTAAATTTTGAGCATCAAAATCCTCTTGCCACACTAGAAATCCTTCAATCTTTCAAGCTAGCCCGAGAACTCTTTAAGATTTGAATCCTCTACCATTTCTTTTAACTTAAACCTTCAATTGCTTGAATCTCATCCTGGCAGCCCAAAATCATCTTTAACAGCGATCAAGTTTCAAGTGCATAGCAACTCTCTAGCCTTAGCACGGTAAAATGGCAAAACAGTTTCCTTCTTTATAAGGCCTATTTATACTTAGGCTTGCATGGAGAGTTGGCTTAATTAAGTGCCAACTGGCCTATTAATCTTTAGTTAACACTTCTAAGGTTGCCATTTAGCCCACCAACCAAATGATTAAGTTGATCTTTATCAATTGTACTTCATCTCATAGGGTTTGCTTCCACTCAAACCTTTTCTGACCATTTTATACTCCTATCCATCATTGCATCAATCCATGATAGCCTTGTTTGTTAACTTCTAAGTCTCTCAGCCAACACTTACTTTGCGACTCGCCTAACACACTGCCTTAGAATCCTCTCCGAGTGCCTGCTTAGGCAACTAAGCCTCTTGCACAACACCTACATTTATCCTCACCAATCTCATATGAGATTGGTTGCATACATCTTTACCAACCTCAACCAACTCTTACCCACACGAGAGCCAGCTTAACTTCTTCTATGGCCTTCACCATACTTCATGGGTCATACTTAGCCGTAATGTCCCTTTCTTGGACTTTTGGCCACATAACTTGACATGTTTGGCCACATAGCCTGGCATGCCTTCACTGCAACAGACTCTTCGTTTCCTTCTAAGGGTCAATTCCTCTCTATACTACTCGAGAGTTCATCATCCCATACTTAGAAACTTTTCCTTCTTCCTAACATATATATAACACATTAACATTATACTCAACTTGGCTTAATACATTAACATTAATATGAAGGAACTTTTAGAGAAGAGAACCTTGAATGGAAGCAAGATCAACCAAAAACCATTTTTCATTTAATATAAATTTTACAGTAAACAAGAAACAAGATATGCATTTGTTTATAAATTACAGCATGCTAATGAAAGGTTGTTAGGATACTGATTCTTGAAATTCTTTATTAACGTAACGAGTTGGTACAAACTTCTGGAATAGCAACTAAACGATGAGCAAACTTTTTATTAAACGATAAGAGAAAAACAGTGACTAAATGATCGTTTAACAACTCCAAACGATCGTTTACAAAATTCTATACGATCGCTTAAAGTCCCTACACGATCGCTGAGTAACACTAGACGATCACCCACAAAACACCCCACAATCGCTTACAAGGTACTATATGATCGCTTACAAAACATTACACGATCATTTACCAAATACTGTATAATCGCCTACCAAATGTTGCACGAACACTGAGCTCTGCTACACGATTGCTTAGTAGAAGTAGACGATACGCGACACACTACGATGAACTCTCCACGATAGAGACTTCCAAACTCTCACTCTCGAGAGCTCCCCTTCCTCACTTCTGATATTCAGACTTCACTGTCCTTCCTTCTGGTTTCTCCCTTCTTTTTAAACCTCAACTTCTCCCAACAGCATTGACAATAATCCTTAACCGATTCAACCGCCGACTTCCCTTTTTCTCTTTTATTCTTTCTTTTTTGATATTGCAACATAATTAGAGACTTATCATTACCTCCCCTCCACTTTTACCTTGTCCTCAAGGTAAAGTTCTGTTTGTCCAACTACCTTTTTGGCAATCTTCATCATCCTCTCTTGAGCCACCCTCAAACGCTTTTGAAGTACTCGCAGGGCTTCATCCCATATCTTCATCGTACATTTCAGACTAACCCCTACCTTTGTCAGACTTGGATTCTCTTGCAGACTAATTTTCTGACCCTCATGAACAAATTACATTGTTAGGTTCTGCCAATCGACCTCTGTTTTCCCCCAGGGAGTGTAGCCATTGCATCCCCAAAATCACGTCAACACTTTCCAACTCCAATGGTATGAAACTGTCACACATTTTCCAATCTCCTAGCCTCATTTCCACATTTTTGCATACTCTCTTTCCTCGCAGAGTAGTTCCAGATCCCAAAACTATCCCGTAATTGGTCGTGGCTGTGATGTTCAACTGTAGACGATTCGCTAGACCCTCCGATATGAAGTTATGTGTAGCTCCGCAGTCTATCAACACCACTACCGATTCTCCTTTGATATCCCCTATAATCTTCATTTTTCATGGGTTTGTCAATCCCACAATTGAGTTCACTGACAGTTCAACAATAGATGAAATTTCCTAACTTAACGTCAGCATACGCAATTCAAACATTTCTTTTCTTACTTCGTCATCTTCACGCAACTCCCACTCCTCACCCAACACCTGCACCACAAGCAATCTCAATTCTCTCAACTCCCACCCTTTGCACTGATGTCCAACAGTGTACTTTTCATCGCACTAGAAACAGAGCCCTTTTTCTCTCTTCGACTGAAATTCAGCATCTGTTAATCTTCTTGCTGGAATTTCTCTCTAGTTATCATTATTTGATGTTCCTCGCAAGGTGATGGTCCTCATCGAAAATGGCTCTCCAGTCTTCTCTCCCTCTTTTGGCTCAATTCCGCTTGCTGATTTACTCACATTTTCAGTATTGAGTTTTGAAGAGTTCGAATTTTGGAACTTACCTTCGCATGTTCGCGCTCGTCCTGCTTCGACTCGCGCATTTTCTCTATCTTCAACACGTTGTGCCAGCGACATCATTTGTGTTAACCCGGTGGGATCCCAGCATTCAACTTCCACCTTTATCCATGGCGTCAAATCGTTCATGAATGTCTCCTCAAGAACTTCGTTTAGTAGATGCGGCAGTGGCACTACTAACTTGTCGAACAAATTTTGATATGCCTCCACCGTCGTTTCTGTTTAATAGCCAAGAATCTTCCATAGATCGATCCCTCTCTTAAAGATCAGAATCGCACTAACATCCTTTTATTCAAATTTTCCCAGTCTTTGAACGACTCTCTACCTTCCTTCGGCCGGTACCAATTTAATGCGGCTCTGTCGAAACTCACAATCGCCACCGTCATCTTCTCAGATTCAGTCAACTTATGAATTTGAAAATAGTGGTCTGCTCTGAATAACCACACGTCTGGATCGCTTCCGCTAAACACCGGCATTTCTACTTTCTTGAATTTTCTTCGGTCGCAAATCGCATCTTCTTCAGCAGTTTTCACCAAACTATTTGCTTCGCACACATTATGAGTATTCGATCTTTTTGCCTCTTCCGTTACTTTTGCCTTTCCCTTGGCCATTTCTGTAACATAAGAAATGAGTATTTGTTGATGTTTCTCTGCCTGCAATCCCAAACTCTCAATGCTCTTCGCTAACGATGCCAGATTCTCTTCTATAGTTGGCAATTTCTTTATTTCGACTCGGAATCCCAAGATCTCTTGTTCTAATAATTTCAATTTCTCCTCAAAAAGTTTCTGAACCATGCTTGTCCAGGTGATTGCTCTGATACCAATTTGTTAGGATACTGATTCTTGAAAGTCTTTATTAACGTAACGAGTTGGTACAAACTTCCGGAATAGCAACTAAATGATGAGCAAACTCTTTATTAAATGATAAGAGACAAACAGTGACTAGATGATCGCTTAACAACTCCAAATGATCGTTTATAAAACTCTATACGATCGCTTAAAGTCCCTACACAATCGCTGAGCAACACTAGACGATTGCCCATAAAACACCCTTTAATCGCGTACAAGGTATTACACGATCGCTTACAAAACATTACACGAACGCTTACCAAATACTATACGATTGCCTACCAAATGCTACACGATCGTTGAGCTCTACTACACGATCGCTTAGTAGAAGTAGACGATGCGCGGCACACTATGATGAACTCTCCACGATAGAGACTTCCGAACTCCCACTCTCAAGAGCTCCCCTTCCTCACTTCTGATATTCAGACTTCACTGCCCTCCCTTTTGGTTTCTTCCTTCTTTTTAAACCTCAACTTCTCCCAACAGCATTGATAATAATCTTTAACCGATTCAATTGCCGACTTCCCCTTTTCTCTTTTATTCTTTCTTTTTTGATATTGCAACATAATTGAAGACCTATCAAGGGTTTTAGAAACCTCACCTTTGAAGACCTTTCTTCAAGAATTTCCCTCGAATAGAACACGAACCACTTGAAGACTTTCTCCTTTAAAAAAACTTGAACAAGTTCGAACACAACCACAAAGGTTTCCTCAGTATTCTCAAGGTGAGAACCCAGGAGTGGTGGACTTTGGCTATTTTGGATTTGATGGAATTTTGTGGAGAGGAAGAAAGAATTGAAAATGTTCACCAACAAAATTCAATTCACACAGACAGAACTGTTTTGTCTTTTCTCTCGATCAAATTTGACTCTTTTAACAAAAAAGAAGAAAAAACCTTTTCTTTTCTACATGTCAAATATAACCACCATCCACGTAAAGAAGGAGAAGGGAGTTGTAACTCCCTCTCTTATTATTAAAATAATAATTAATATAAATATAAATATAAACATGATAACTAACTTATCATATTATATATATATATATATATATTAAATTATATGTTATATCAAATATAACATATAACATATAGTTTTAATATTGGATCACATACAATATAAACCATAGTTTCTTTTCTCCCTTATATGACATTTAATATAAATCATACTTATATTAAATTTAACNGCCAAAAATAACAATCACCCACGCAAAAAGAAAGGGAAAGGAGTTGTAGCTCCCTCTCTTATTATTAAAATAATAATTAATATAAATATAAATATAAACATGATAACTAACTTATCATATTATATATATATATATATATATTAAATTATATGTTATATCAAATATAACATATAACCCATAGTTTTAATATTGGATCACATACAATATAAACCATAGTTTCTTTTCTCCCTTATATGACATTTAATATAAATCATACTTATATTAAATTTAACAACTATGAATCTAATTCATAGAAACTATATTTGAATCCCATTCAAATATTTAATTCGTCTCATTAAGCTATAATGGTTTTCCATTATCATCTTCTTCATGCTCACATAAAGCCCACTTCCTCTTCTTCATTAAACTCCAAGCATGAGCTGCAAGCCATGCACATTTCTTCTTTGCATGTTCATCTGCAATAAATAAAGAAGAATGGAGTGATTTGGAGGCATGCATTCTACAGAAATTTTGAGAGAAAATTTTGACTGAAGAAGAGTTCTTCAAAAACTGGGTGCTGTGAGCTTCTCCTTCGGTTTTATATTGCTTCAAGTTGTTCTTGAGTCCCACAACTCGGTCTAAAGCTCCAAGAGGATAGTGGAGAAGATCTTGAGGTAGTTCATGGTGATCTTTGGAGAAGATTGTTGCTATTTGATTAAGATCTTGAAGATTTCTACAAAGGTATGATCTAAAACCCTCTTATTTAGATGAGCATGCTTTAGTTTCTGTCAAAATTAGTGAATATGAATGTTTATGGATCCTTGATTCTTCCGCTGCATGTTATTACACTCTAACATTAACCTGATTCAAACCCTGAATACATACAATCTCAACATTCAATGCATAGCTTAACCAGAACTTTATTATATTAACATAACATAAGGTTTACAGGACTATTTACATTACAACATACAACTTTTACACAATGAGCCCAACAACATATCCTAGTCCCTGAACACTCACACATGTGTGCAAACATAAAGTAAAACAACAATTCTGTCTTCCATCAACCTAAGTCTTGAATGGCAGAGCAGCACCAGAGACGTCTTCTGGGAATTGACCACTACCTGGGGAGGGGAAACATTTAATGTGACGCCCCAAAGATTTGTACATTTATTTAAAAAGAGTTGATGGTTAATTTAGGAGAAGGAAAAAGGGAATTAGGGTTATAAATGAGATTTGGGGACCTTGGGTTGCGTGCAAAAGGAAAAAAAAAAGAGAAAACAAAATTTTTTTCTTCTCTTCTTCTTCCTGCGTCCAGACTCGCGAAGCGCCTTCACAGTGCTCGTCCGACGCCGCTTCCTCGCTCCTCAACCCAACATGTCTCGCCGATCGTTTTTTTCTCTCTTCCCTGTCCGTCGAACCGAAGCGACGAGCGGCGAGCCGATCGCCTTTTCTTCCCCGTCCGTCGATCGATCGTAGGTTCTGGTCATTTCGACGACTTGAAGCTTCGACCGCCTCCACCCGCTCGATCGTGGGTCTCCAACAGCGCAAGATTCCAGTCGCTACAGCCAGGCAAGATTCCAGTCGTTCCAGTCGCGCCGAGTTCTTCGATCGTTTTCTTCCGTCTCCGTTCTCCGTCCGCCAGCTGCCGGTCTAAACCCTAAGCGCCGTTCGCCTGTCGCCGGTTCTGGTCGCTGTAAGATTGCGGTAGTTCCGACCGATTTGTCTGTTGGGAAAGTTCAGTTCCTTTTTTTGGCAGCCCATTGTCATTTAGGATTCTTGGGCCTAAGCCAACCTTCACCTATGGAATTTGTTTTCAGGAATGTGTGGCGGTGAAGGAAGTTTTCGAGCGGAGTGAGGGTTTGTTTTGGGACAGTTCATTATCTTGAGGTGAGTGGTTTACTTTGAAAAATTCTTATGTCATGTATGAGTAGACTGTGACAATGTAATAAGGCTGTATGAGTAGACTGGGATAATGTGCTAAGGTAGGTGTATGAGTAGACTATGATAAAGTCGATGTATGGGTAACTATGCTGATTCATGGCCTTGATTGCATACTATGATAAAGTCGATGTATGGGTAACTATGCTGATTCATGGCCTTGATTGCATGCTTATGGAATTAGTTACAGGATTCATCACTTGTGTTTATGCTTGCGTGCCTTCGGGTTCGCCCCTTATGCAGATCACTGAATGGGCCCAGTAGTGGGCTGCTTTTATACTCACCATTTTATTTCCCTATTTTTCAGGTAAGGGTAATGACAGACCGACGATAAGAGAGAGATCTGTGACCTGGCCATTAGGACGACTGACTGAAGCACTTAATATCATGTTTTTTTGGAGTCTGGTTTAGGAGATAGGCTTTTTAAACTCTATGCAAAATTTATTAATTTTATTATTTGACTATTTAATTGTTTTCATTTTAAAGTTGGGTTTAGGGGTATCCTGAACAGTAAATTTTTATTTTATTTTATTTTTGTTTTAGTTTATTTATTATTATTTAATTATGTTTTCTTATCTTTGCTCATTTGAGCACTATTAAATAAAATTTCGGTTTTTTTATTTGATGGTTTAAAAGAAAATGTACGGCTAAGCCTATGCATGCATGAAGTAGCATCCTAGAAATAAGTAGGAAAGTAGGGTCGTTACATTTGAAAACATGAGCTAGAAGCCCTGAGTGACTAGCTTTTAAAATAAACTATGCATTGAAGCTGGAAATCAATACTGAAAGCTTAAATTGAGCATAGCTTAATAAACAGTAAGTATATAAAACATAGTGCAAACATAATACATCACAATGTATTCGCACTAGAATATAATCGGCATTTTCTCATCTGAAAGTGGCTTGTAAGCTCTACTCTCTACTCCATCCCCGTTGGTTCACTGTATGGTTAGGGAAGGAAACCCCTACTCCAACCTTCTACTCTAAGTAATCCTTAGGTTAAGGTGGATGACGGTCGTCCACTACCCTCACCTAGTTCTACTCAACCAATCCTAGGGTTAAGGTGTGACTCCTCTGTCCAACACCTTCCTCAAGTGTGACGCCTCTGTTCAACACATGAGGTATGGCTCCCAGGATAAGACATGACTCCTCTGTCAATGTCTCCCCTCAAGGTGTGACTTCTCTATTCATCACCTGAGGTGTATGGCTACTCTGTCCAAGTCCAAATAGCCATAAGCTCTCATAGCCCGACTTCCAGTTCCAACTCATATCTAGTCCTTGGCTCAAGTACCTTCTCCTCCGGTCCCTCAATACTGAGACTCTCATACTTCTTACGGCACAACCCTAGCTCTACTAGGATTAGTAACTCAATAGCACCTAGGGCTATTGCCTATTTATAGCTAGTGAAACACTTAGCCATTCTTTCACACATCACAATCAATGCCATAGTAAACATCATATAAGTATGTTCAATAAACATAAGTTGAACAATCATTCATAAAGCTTTTAGAAAACATTTAGAGTCACTCACAGTCTTTGATGTCAACCCTCCAACGCCCAACACCAATATGCATTGAGTACTTAGCCAAATTCTCAAGCTTTAACTTGATTAGGCAGCAACTTCTTCACCATGCGTCCGTCACCATGCATTCATGTCTTGCCTTAGGCATTCAAGCCTTCTATGCGTTCAAGTTTCCAGCCCACGCCGACTGACCATTGTATGGAAACCTTTTCACCAATCGCTTAGCTTATGTGCCTAACTTGTGGCACATCAACACATACTCGATGCTTTTACCTAGTGGCACACCTCATGCTGCAGCGTAACCTTGCACCAACTTATCCCTTACATGCAACTCAGCCCTCAACATGTGCGTTCAACATCACCGTCTGGCCCTTCATGCTGCTTGCTTGTTCAACCAAAGCAGTTGCCTGCTTGTTCAAGATTCTAGATTCAACTTACAATTTTAATAATTAATTTTTCAGGCTTTTTCTCAAAAAATTTCCTTCTACAAACTTGCTCTAAAATATCTTAGCAAGCTTATCTTAAAATTTTAGCCTAGAATTACTTATGGTTTGGTCGGAATCCTCAAATAATCAAGACTGGCCCAAGCTTACCTGAGAGCTCGACCTTCAGCAAGATTCTTCACTCTCCAGCTCGATTCCTATGGAATTCCCTTTCGGCAATTCAACCTCAGCAACTAGACACACTCAGGGTTTGAATCAGGTTAAGAGGTTAAGTTAGGTAGTAAGTGGCGACATTAGGCTGGTAACTATTGCAGTCATACTTCTTTCCAGGTTAAGAGAGTAATCTGGGGCGGGGTGTGACACAAGGTAACCTTGGATGTTAATTTATTGTTTGTGGTTAATGCAACTAAAATATCATATATTTTATAGACAATGAATTTGAATAAAATATCATATATTTTATTAAATACACAATGAGTTTGTTCAATAATATTTACAAACTATAGGACTCTATGAGATTTAGGGCATCAACCCCAACATAATAAACATTAAATACACAATTAAAAGTATTTAAACATGATTAACTAATAAAACAAGTTTAAGGCTTTACAATTTACCTTCCTCTTAGAGAAATTTCGTCCTTGAAATTTGCCCCAAGCTCAGTTAACTGAATAAATGGGGATGCTTTTCACTTGTTCTTCAGCTTCCCATGTGGTTTCTTCTATTCCATGATTTCTCCATAACACTTTAACCAATGTAATAACCTTGTTTCTCAATACTTGCTCTTTTTTGTCTAGAATCTGTATTGGTTCCTTTTCATAAGCTAAATTTTTCTTCAACTATACTGGCTATGTTTGTAAAATATGAGCATGGTCTGGAACGTACTTCCTCAACATAGATACATGGAAAACATCATGTATCCTAGATAACTCTGCAAGTAAGGCTAATCTGTAAGTTGTTGGTCCAACCCGTTCAACTATCTCATAAGGTCCTATATATCTTAGGCTCAACTTACCTTTTCTGTCAAATCTGAGTATTCTTTTCCATGGTGATAACTTAAAAAAATACTCGATCTCCAATCTCAAACTCGGGCCCATATGAGTAAGAAACTTAAGATACTCAACGGTGTAGAGGAATTTTTTGAATCGAGTGCATTTCGAGCCTTTAATCATAAACTGTAACCCCTAAACTTTAAACCCTAAATCTTTTATCTCAGTATCGACCTTGGTCGAGATAGCACCAAGACATGCTATCAAAACAATTGGCCAAATATAATACAATTAATAGTCAGGGATAATTAGCATGACCCTTCATCTTAAAGGTGAGAGGTTCGATCCTCCATCCTCACAATTGTACTTGTTAAAAAAAACATAATTTGTGTAGAACCATTGAATTATGTATTGTCTCACTCGAAGTTTAATTTTAATAAGAAATATCGTTTGGGTTCGGGTTTGAAGCGGAAGAGGCATCTTCATCGGGGATACTCGGATTGCCCGCCTTAGCCCCAATCCTCTTAAGAGGCATTTAGATTAAGGGAATTGGGATGATAATAAGGTTGGGAATGAGTAAGGGATTGTTTTGTATAAGTTTTGTAGCTTTGGCATGGGAATAAGTTATTCCCATGCATCCATTATACCCATGAATGATTCCCATAAAAAAAAAAAGTTGGGTTTTCTCCATTCTCACTCTCTCTCCTCTTATAATACATTTCTTTATTCTTTTATTTTATATATTATTAAAATTAATTAATCTAAATTAATGCAATAAAACTACAAGTTAATTATATTTGTAGTTAGTTAATGATCATTCTGAGTAAAATCATATCAATTTATTTTTTAATAATTATAATTAGTTTATCATGAATTAATTAGAATTTATTAGTTATTTTATTAATTAATACATCATAATTATATAAATTCATCAAATTGATTCTATCAAATTATGTAATCAAATAACTTTAATTATTAATTTCTCATTTTACAAATATTTGTAATTAATAATATTATTTAATTATTAAATAAGAAAATTATTTCAAATGGTAAAACTATTGAAAATATTTACAAGATATAACAAAATTTTAGAATTATCAATGATAGACGATGATAGACATTGGTAGACTTCTATCAGTATCTATCAACGTCTATCATTGATAGTTTTAAAATTTTATTATATTTTGTAAATATTTTGATTAATTTTTCTATATTTGAAAATAGTCCTATCAAAAAATTAATTTTTCTCAAAATTTTAAATTGAATTTATTATTTATCAATTAATCTATTAAAATTTTACACAGTTTTGAAATTAATTTTATAAATTAAATATAAAAATAATTTATTTCCATAAAATTTTTATACAATTTCTACAGCACAACCAAACACATTTTCCTCTCCTCTCTCCTCTCCTCTCCTCGCACTATGAAATTCATCCTCCAAGCCGGATGTCTTCGATCCCCCACCTATCAATTTTCCGTTCAAAACCGACCCTCATCATGTTAGCCACCGCCACCGCCACCGCCACCGCTGCCGCTTCCACTTCTTTGCTTCCTTCCGGCCGGACCCGCTTTCCCCCCCTCTCCTCGTTCTCATTTTCTGCGCTACTTTACCCTTCATCTGTGCCATAGACCTCTGCAGCCGCCTTCCTCACTTCGCCGCAAATTCTTTAACGCCCTCTTTCCCTTTCCAACTCAGTTCCACTTTCGTTTGATTTCTACACCTTAAGTTTTGATGGACGACCGGATCCCGACGGTTCTACCCCTTTCGGACCGCCCACCATCTAGCACTCAGGAAGAAAATCCCCCGCCGCCTCTTGTTGAATCTTTGTCGGCGGTGGCTGATTCTCCTGTTCTACCCGAGAAGGATTCCATTTCACCATCAGAAGTTGTTCTGGAGTCTGTATCATTGGCTACTGCTGAAAACGAACTGGTTTCGTTACCTCCTCCGGCAGCAGTGGTGGAGAAAGAAGAGCCACTGCAGCCACCATGTCGATCAGTAGAACTTGACTCTGTTTCTGTTGAATCTACTAAATTCAATGCAATCGAGGAGCAGAAGATTCCTCAGACTTCGGTTTCTTTCAAGGAGGAAAGTAACAGAGTGGATGATCTTGCAGATCCGGAGAGGAAAGCTCTTCAGGAGCTCAGGCAACTCGTTGAAGAAGGTACGAAGAACCATGTATTCCAATTTGATACCACGCCTCCCAGTCCACCAACAGGAAATTCCAAACTTGAGGAAAATCGAGCAAAGGAAGTCCAGGATTCAAGTTTGCCAGAGAAGAAGCTGTCAATTTGGGGGGTTCCTCTTCTTGAAGATGACAGGACGGATGTGATCCTGCTGAAGTTTTTGAGGGCGAGGGACTTCAAAGTGAGGGATGCATTCATTATGTTTCGAAACACAATTCGGTGGAGGGAGGAGTTTGGTATCGACTCACTCGTGGACGAGAATCTGGGGGATGATTTAGAGAAGGTGGTGTATATGCATGGTTACAGCAGGGAGAGTCATCCAGTGTGTTACAATGTGTTTGGAGAGTTCCAGAACAAGGACTTATATTCAAAAATGTTCTCCGATGAAGAAAAGCGAACCAAGTTCTTGCGTTGGAGGATTCAGTTCCTAGAAAGGAGTATTAGGAAACTTGATTTTCGTCCGGGAGGTATTTCTACTTTGTTTCAGGTTAATGACCTCAAAAACTCCCCTGGCCCTGGTAAGCGAGAGCTTCGACTGGCCACCAAACAGGCAGTTCAGGTGCTTCAGGACAATTATCCTGAATTCGTAGCCAAACAGGTTCATGCATTGTCTTGAATTATTTTCTTGCATTGCTTATATGTATTCTTTGTGGTGTGTTTGTGTTTTTATTCTCCAATATAATATACTTAGTTTTTGGTTGATGTTTGCTGATTTTATTGAATGGAATCTCACAAGGTATTTATCAACGTTCCTTGGTGGTATCTTGCATTTTATACTATGATCAACCCTTTTCTAACCCAGAGGACAAAAGCAAATTATATCTTCGCCGGGTCCTATCTAGATCCGCCGAGACCCTTTCAAGTAAGTAAGAAAGAATTTGTTGTAACGACAGGACTCTTACTTTGAACAGCATCAGTTCTGTTGGCTTGTTTATTTGGTGTCCTTGAGTTCTAACAAAGAATTTGTTGTTATGTATTTATGAAGTGTTTTCTATTAAGTTAAACTCATTTGATAACATTTTCATTGTTGGTAAGTTTATGCATGTTTCTCCCCATGTTTCAATAATGCATTTCACTTTTGTTAAAGCAACATTTGAATTTGAATAAAAGCACACGAAATTTATTGCATACAAGTAGGGGTTTACAGACTTATTTTTACAAAAGCGAAAAAAGCTAAAGGTCTCGTTGATAACCATTTGTTTTTTGTTTTTTAAAATTGAGGCTATCAACACTATTTGTACCTTCAAATTTCTTCATTTATTATCTATTTTTTAACCATAAGTTTTAAAAATCAAGATACTAAATTTTGAAAACTAAAAATTGTAGTATTTAAAAACTTGTTTTTGTATTTGGGATGTGGCTATACTTAAGGACGATGCCTATCATCCTAGAAAAATAAGGAGAAAATAGACATAATTTTCAAAAATAAAAAACAAAAAATTTCATTTTTAGCCATGAGTCCTAAATGATTATCAAAGAATTTGAAGTTTTCCTGAGTTGGCTTATGGCTTACGATGTAACCATGCAGATATATTTCTCCCGAACAAGTTCCAATTGAATATGGTGGCTTGAGTGTTGATTATTGTGATTGCAACCCAGATTTCGATGCTTCTGATCAAGCAACGGAAGTCTCAATTAAACCATCAACTAAGCAAACTGTTGAAATTATAATTTATGAGGTGGTGATTGAGAGTCGTGTTATGTCTCTGTTTCATGTTTTATGTTCATTTTATGCAAGCCTTTCTTTACTTTCTATGAATACATGCGTTTGTATGTATCTTGCATTACAGAAGTGCATTATTGCTTGGGAGCTACGTGTTGTGGGATGGGAGGTGAGCTACAGTGCTGAATTTGTGCCTAATACCAAAGAAGCATACACTTTGATAATACAAAAGACAAGAAAAATGGCCGCAACGGATGAACCAGTCATCTCTCAAAGTTTCCAAGTCTGTGAATTGGGAAAGGTGTTATTTACTATTGACAATCCAACCTCGAAGAAGAAGAAGCTCATGTATAGGTTCAAGGTCAAGGTTCCAAGAGAGTGAAGCTTAGTGATTGCAAAAAGGGACAAAAGAAACAAAAGAAACAAGGCTGGGTATATTAGCTCCATCGTTCAATCTTGTTTCTTACTGCTTCTTATGCCCTCGAAATTTTAATATATTTTTTTTTCTCACAAATTAAGATCTGTCATCTGTTATTTGGTCATTTTATGTGTTGGTACCGAATTTGTTTCACTCGTTTTTTGTTATTAGAGTTGTAAATTTTGTGGACACTGTGTACAGGTTTGTTTTTGTTTGTTCAAGAGAAATTTAGCTGTTTGAATTTCGTGATTTGAAATCCGAGCAACTCTAAACAAATTATCCCCATCCAAAGTCGAACCAAATTTTGAATTAAAGTCGTATAGACCCCAAACAAACTGAATCTTAGTGTCCCATTTTTGTTAGTGCTTTAAAGTATTAATAGCGTTGTGTTCAAATCCAATGTCTAACCAACAAGTTAAGATTAAAAGAAGATTTGAAAGAAGTGGTACACATGGATCCATTTAAAAAAATTGTCACAATCTGAATATTTCTTTTTTTAAATAACTTTTCATGTTTTTTTCTTTTATTATTATTATTATTATTTTTTAATTTTAATTTTAATTTTTCTCTTTCTTTTTATACCATCTCCCATCTCTTCAAAGTTTCATCTTCTATTTCTTTTTTTTTTTTTTCGTGAGAAGTTTATTTTTTAGATAGATTATTTTGAGTGCTGAAATTCTGTACCCCTATAATGTTATTTATGATAGTTTTAGATAAATTATTTTGAGTGCTTAAATTTAGTTTCAGAAAAAAGTTTTAAGTTTTATTAGTATTGTTATATTGTATTGTATTAATTTTTCGTTGACATGTTGACATTTAGATCGGTATTTCTAAATTTTCGTGGATTCGATATCGATATTTTTATTATATCATAGAAAATTTTTTGGAACATAATAATTAAATAACAAAACGTCACTAACGTAAATATAACATAAATAATAGGCTTGTTAACTTGTTTAAAGGTCAGAAAATGTTTATGCACTAATTTAAATTTAATTATTATTTTTTTTGTTTTTATAATTTGTTTAAAAATATCCATCAAAATTGAAATTGTATCGATATTTCTATCGAAATTTTCATAAAATTAAGGCTTTGATATTTTCGTCGACATCGACATTTTAAACCTTAGTTATATGACCTGCCATAAATCTAAGAATGGTTTTTGAGAAATCTTTCATTTAGTCAAAATCCACCTATAGTTGAAGCTAATATTTTTCGATCTAGTTCACTCTGTCAACTATAGTTCTCCAATTAGATAGTAATACTTCTTTTTTCAATAGTTATCTTGGTGAAGATGAGTATAAAAAGGGATGTTTGGGGTACTAAGTTAGTTATTATAGACTGGGTTATAATAATTTATAGATTATACTAGTGTATATTTAGGGTGCAGATATCTTAGTTTGGATCATAATAATCTATGTTTGAGTACATATTATTTTAGTATGTGTAGGAAATAGTAACATTATAACAAATAAAGAAAGAGAGAGTGAGTATGTGACACCCCAAGGATTTATGCATATTTATGTGAAAAAAAAAGAAAAGTTCTTTTTTCTTTTTTTCTCTTCTTCTTCCTCCTTCCAGCCTCGCATTTCCCCTTCACTGTGCGTCTCCGACGCCACCTCCTCGTGCCTGCTGCCCAGTGTGTCTCACCATCGTCCGCCGCTCAATCGTGGGTCTTCAGCCGCGCAAGTTTCCAGTCGTTCCAGCCGTGCTCGTCTTCACCGTCGACCAAGCCCGAAGCCCCCGAACGCTGAAACCGCTAAAGTCGTGAGACGCTCGTCTTCGCCGTCGACCCGAAACGGCGATCGAACAGCTGAAGCCGTGACTTGGAGCTGCGTCGCTCTCTCTCTCGGCCACGCTGTCCTCTCCGCCCCCCTGTTGCGGTAAGCTTTGGTTCCCTTTTTGGCATCCCATTGTCATTTGGGATTCTTAGGCCTAAGCTAACCTTCACCTATGGAGTTTTTGGTTGGTTCAACGTGTGGTGGTGAAGGAAGTTTTCGAGCGGAGTAAGGGTTCGTTTCGGGACAGTTCGTTATCCCGAGGTAAGTGGTTTACTGTCGATTTTGATAAGCTTGCTGAAAAATTCTTATGTCATTGTATGTAACTGTGATAAAATTTGATGTATGGGTAACTGTGCTGAAGTTGATATATGAGAATACTGTGGTAAAGTTGGATGTATGAGTAGACTGTGATAAAATTTGATGTATGGGTAATTGTGCTGAAGTTGATGTATGAGAATACTGTGGTAAAGTTTGATGTATGAGTAGACTGTGATAAGGTTGATGTATGAGTAGACTGTGATAAGGTTGATGTATGAATAGACTATGATAGAGTTGATGTATGGGTAACTGTGATAAACTTTGATGCTGATTCTGATTGCATGCTTATGTCTGTCTGAGGTTTTAATTACTGTTAGTTCCAGGATTCATGATTGTATGCTTATGTCCATATGGGATTTTAGTGACTATTAGTGTTACCATTGGGTTATGCACATCGCATGTTGTGAGCCTTCGGGCCCACACCTTATGCTTATGTATGGTGTCCTTTTTGGGATCACCATTTGTATTTATGCCTGTGACCTTTGTGTCACTATTTATGAAAGCGTGCATTCGGGTTCGCCCCTTATGTCTATGCCTATGCTTATGCCTATGATGCCCTTGTGCATTTTGGTCCAATGGAAAGACTAACAGATCACTGAATGGGCCCAGTAGTGGGCCGCTTACTGAGTATACTTTCATACTCACCCTTTTTCTTTTCCTATTTTTAAGGTAACGGTAATGATAGACCGGTGCATGACAAGAGAGATCCATGACCTGACCATTAGGACGACTTACTGCTTCCGCACTTAATATCATGTTTTGGAGTCTGGTTTAGGAGTTAGGTGTTTTAAACTCTCATGCAAAATTCATGAATTTTATTAATTGACTATTTAATTGCTTTTCATTTTAAAGTTGGGTTTAAGGGTACCTCGAACGGTAAATTTTTATTTTATTTTATTTTTGTTTTAGTTTATTTATTATTATTTAATTATGTATATAATTGAAAAACAAAACTATATGAAGAGTCGAGAGTCACATACACATGTCACACTCACATAACAATCATAATGTGAAAGCAAAAACAAACTAATATAATTGAAAAAGCAAACATTTAATATATATTCATAAAATAGAAATATCACATGACACATAGTCACACTCACATGTCACATGACACATACAATACAATCAAACCTAGAAAAAATAGAAATTCAACATAGAGTCAATTGTCAAATACAAGCCAATTTACAATAAACATAAAGTCAAATTGTCCCAAATACAACCCAATTACAATAAAATCAAATGATAAAATACTTAATTGTTAACGGACAAACTTCGCAAAATCTAAGAAGGTCTTGAATGTCTTTTCATTGTCCATACCCCTCTGGAATCCTATATAATTAAGATCAAGAAGAGAAAGAGCAACCTCATTAAGATTTTAATCTTTAACAAGTTACTACTACAAAATACAAATGATGAATAATAATCTTCTTCAAATATGAAAGCTTCTTCCATGTCATGGCTGAACTTTAAGAATCTATTGGATCAGAATTTAGCCAATTTTGAAATATAAAATGAGACTCCACTGTTTTTGGAGCAATGAACAACATTTATGAAATCAACAACAGTCTTCCTGTACTAAAAGCAACTCACACGCTATATGTAGATACTAGAATTGCCAAAAAATACTCTAAACAATACGACTAGAACCTCAAACCGGATGAACTGTTCCTCTCTTCCACCATTGAAGTATATCAAAATCACCTTCATTCTTAACATTCGGCTTCCAACAAATAAATAATCCAATCTCTGAGCCCCTGTTCGAAAGGTTGTAGTTCTTATCACCTTCAAAATCAAGATCAATTGTATCATAGACAAAGTCTTCACCCATCTTTTCAGTTAAAGTATCATACAAAATCAATTCATGGTCTCGCGAGGCTGTGACATTTTTGGTGTATTAAGTAGAAGTACTAACCACTCCCACTCCGCACTCTGAGTATGAGTAAATACTGTAAACTCATTGAAAAGAGACGTCTACAACATTGTTCCACTAACATTTCCTATAGATTTGGCAACCTTTGGGCCAAAAAAATTTTAAGAACAAAAAGATACGAACACTTAGCTTTTTTCGAGGATTAGCACAATAGAAAACATACAACAATAGATTATTTTTTCATTGTTCCATCAAATACTTCTCAAATTTTTTTGGCCTTCATGCCTATTGGCCATTCAACTAGCATGGCATTTTGCACTACCAGCATTTCAAACGTATACAATTCTGACCACTGGTAAATCTGATGAAAACATATTTCGAAATGGTGTACCAAAAGACCTTGAAAATTTTCAATGTCACATCAATAAAAGACCTTTAAAAACCTAAATCAACATCTTAGCATTTGTTCCAATCTTCCTTATTTTGGTGACAATCGGTGTCTATAACAGAAGCATCTTTCAAATCTTCTAATCTATCAAAAGCCTTTTCAAACTTTACAGCTGCATCAAGCAATAAATAATGTCAGAGTTCTATCTAGTGGGTAACATCAAAAGACACACATAACTCTTACAAGAAATTTTTTTTCAAATTTCAATGCAACTTTTTTAATTTCAAAAAAACGTGCAGGAGAAGATCTATAAAACCGTAAGATATCGAATCCTTTCAATTGCAATCATTATGTTCCTTTAAAAGCATCACATACTATGAGATTTTAATATATAAGCAACAACAACGAACATGCAAAAATTCTCCACCAAACAATAATCCCTTATTGAATCTTCAAAAGAATAAGCAATGGCATAATCATTCGAGCTTGCAATTATCAACAGTCAAAGTCATTACCCTTTCAATGCCCCAATCCTTCAAAATTCTTTTCGATGGTTTTACTCAATAGTATCCGCCCTTTATGATTCCTCAATTGACAAACTAAGTATTCTTTATGTAATCTCAATCAGAATCTATGAAATGGGCCAGTTAGGATCAATGTAATTTATATTTTGTCCCCGATGTCCACAATCCCGTAGTGAGAGAAACTCTATACTTCCTATTTCACAAACATGTTTCTTGAAAATGCTTTTTCTCATAACATACAACTTAAGCACATCTCTACCATAGTAACGAGACGGAACAACAAAATCTAGGTTGACTTGCAACATGTGTAATCTATCGACAAAATTTCTTAAATCCCTTTACCTTACCATAAACTTGAATGGAAATTCGTCAATAAATTACAATTCCCACCAACGCTTCCTGAACTCTCTAAAAAACTATAATGAACTCACATACAAGTTGTGACCATATTAGTCCCCAAACAATTGTCTTTGGCTTTAGTTTTGAAAGATAATGTCATTTGGGTTTGGATCTCATCTTTTTTTGGTAAGGTATTTTTTAGCAATTTTCGCCAGATGATTTCTTCATAGTCCAGTACCATTACGTTTGAATGAACTGATAGATAACTCCATAAGTAACTTACATTGAGCATGAGGGTCATTAGGATCACGCTTTTAGCTTATTCAAAATGAATCCAAACCATGGATTTTTTTCACCGCCCTTCCCTTCTTTTCGGTGGATTTGGAACGTCTGAATGTCCTCATTTGCTGAATCAACATTTAATGATATTTGGTATTGGCATCCATTCCTTCTGCATCTCGTTCATTTTTTGATGCATCAGTTGTAGTTCCATCGAACTCCATATCCATGAAGCCATGTAACTGAAACCACAATAATGAACAAACATCAACTCATCAGTATCCACCAAATTCACAAAAATCAAGGATTTCAGCTTTAGCATAAGCCATCAGTTCTAATGCCAATATATATAAATTTTTTTTATCATCATTTTCACTACACTAGATGCGCTAATTGGATAATTAATCATTGAAATGCAATATGTATTTGCACACAACATGCAACATACAATACATTTAGATTTGTTCCAGGTCGAACATCCACTAATTTGTTATATTATTTTGACATATTTTCTAGACAAAATTGTCTTTTTGGTTCTCAGTCTTAAAAATAAAATAATAATAATTATTTAGTGTTGGCATAATGACTCCAAAAATTTGTTCATATAGACAATCAACTCATCTAAATATGTATTGCAAATCGATAATGAAACGGACCCTACAGTTGCAGAATCGAAAAAGGACCTCGGTTGAAAAATCGAAAACCGAGCAAACTGAGCAAGGAAGGCACAAAACACTGTTTTAAAACATAGTGGTGTATATTGAAACGAGCAGTCCTGAAAGAAGATGAGCTGTGGAGACTTAGAGTCATGGACTCAGGACTGGACGGTGTGCCTGCAGCAGTGATTGCGAAGAAGGAACGAAAAAGAAGACGAGCGGTCCGGAGCAGCAACAGAGGAATGGAAGACCTGTGGAGACTTGGAAAACTTGGAGTCGTGGACTAGAGGCAAGAACGATTTTTGTGGTGCGATTCGAGTTAGGGCGGGCGACTGCGAGTGTGAATTGAAGGCAAAAGGAATGAAAAAATAAACCCCTAGGTGAGAGAGGCGACAACACTGACTGATTATATATTTTAAATAATTTTTTAATTCCTGAAAGTCGGTCCGGGTAGGGTCGAAACCCGACTGTTTGGGTGTCGCAACTTAAATACAACAGTCCGGCGGTTCCCTCCCAAACGACCCCGCCCCGATTTTTGATGGATTTCCTGAACCGGTCGACCCTATTTTTGGCCGGTTTTGGTTGTCGTGTCGGGTTTTATTCGGACCTACCATAGCTCGCCACCCTAGCGCAAAGTGGCTCGAGTTAGTAAAAGGATTAGACTAACGAGATCCTCTACCACCGCAGTAAGGTGAATGTGGTAGCCGATGCCCTCAAGTCGAAAGGTCGCTCATTCGGCCGTCTTGATAAACTAAACAGGCTCAGTTGTGTAAAGAATCTGGAGCGAGCAGAGATCGCGGTGGCAGTGGGGGAAGTCACTTCATAGCTAGCTCAGTGTAAACAGTGCAACCAAAACCCTTGAAGGCAGAGGATATTGTTGCACCGCAGGGTGAACCCGACCTGGTTCAGAAATGTTTGTCAGGTAGGGTTGGGTCAGAAAAAGTGAATTTTCTGTGGTCGGTGGACAAGGGTCTTTTGTATCAGGGATGGTTAATGTGGTCCCAGCAGATGATGGCTGAAAGGGGACTGTTTGGTAGAAGCTCAACAACTCTCCGTTTTTGATGCACCAGGTAGTACCAAAATGTACGCCAAGAATGTGAATTGGTAATTACTGTGGCCCAATATGAAAAGGAGTAGCTACTAATGTCCCAGTAGATGTTTAGGTTTTGTCAGCAGATGAAGGCCCCGAAGGCAGAAGAATAGCCAGGCTTTGCTACAAACCATTGGATGTGCCAATGGAAATGGGAGAGCGGTGGCCATGGATTTCATCACGGGTTTTTCCAGAACACGAAGGGTTTTTCTCAGTGAATTGGGTCGTGATAGAAAAATTCACCAAAGGTGGCAACATTTTATTCCAAAAGAAAGCCCACGTAAAGTAGTGAGTAAGTGGGCTCAGCTTTATATGAAGAAGATAGTAAGATTGCATGGTGTGCCAGTATCCAAATTGTGGTCCGAACATGGGGGGGTGGGGGGGGGGAGGGGGACCCTCGTTTCACCCTTAGTTTTTGGAAAAGAGCCTCCCAGCAGCTTTAGGGTCGGTGATTGAACTTCAGTACAACTATTCACCCCAATCTGATGGCAAGACAGAAACGTTTTAAATTAGAACGTTGGAGGAACATGTTGCGCCGCTCGTGTGTGGAATTCTCAGGGGGTTAGAACTCCCACTTGCATTTGGCAGAGTTTGCTTATAATAATAGCTATCAGGCTAACCATTGGCATGTCGCCGTTTGAGCTCTTTACAGTTAGAGGTTCTTATTTTTTTTGATTCGGGCCCACGAGAGTTGTTTGTTGTAGGTCTCCTTTTGCTGGGGAGAGGTTGGGGAGAGGAAACTGGTGGGAACTGAAGTTTAGTGGAGTTTGACAAAATGAAGCTATGCAGAAGATCAGGGCTAAGAATGCTGTAGCGCAAGTAAGACAGAAAAAGTTACGCAGATGTTAGACGTAAAAGATCTGGAGTTCGAAGTAGGTGACAAAAAGTACCTGGAAAATGGCGCCGATGAAGGTGGTCCCTGAGATTCGGGAAAGAAGGGTAAGCTAAGTCGCGCATTTTGTAGGGCCATTTCGAGATCTTGGAGCAGGTCAGGCTCTGTGGCTTACGTTTGGGGCCCTGCAACCAATTTCCCTCTTCGGCGGTCCATAAATGTCTTTCATGTCTCCATGCTGAGGAAGTATCTAACGAACCCGTCTCCATGTGGTGGACTTTGAGCCATTGCAGCCTGAATGAAAACTTGAGTTACGAAGGAGAAGCCTGCGCAAAATTGTGGCCAAGGCGGAGCGAATGTTTTTGCAATAGCAAGGAGGTTGCCAACTGGTGAAGGTTCTGTGGCAGAACCATCAGTTTGAAGGAAGCAACTTGGGAGGCGAGAGGAACGAGATGAGAGCACTGCATCCAGAGTCTTCCAGGATTTTAGAATTTTCCAAGGCCGAAAGTTTATGAAGGGGGAAGAGTGTGAACCCCAGGAATTTATGCATATTTTTATGTTTATAAAAAAAGGAAAAAAAAAAGGGAAAGGAAAAAAAAGGGGGGGAGGGGGGGGTTTAATAGTTAATTTGGAAAAGGAGAAGGGAATTAGGGTTATAAAATGAGTTTTGGGGCCTCGGGTTACCATACCGCAGACCAATGCCCTAGTAGTGGTTCCGAAAGTGCGGGGGGTTAGCCCCCGCGTTCGCATCAGGGTAGTTCAAACCGATAGCAGCAGCAGGGTCAGGTCTATGCCACCAGTCGCCGGGAAGCTGAGCACTCGGGAACAATGATGACAGGTACGCTCCAATATTAGGGCACTATGCCTTGGCATTGTTTGACTCTGGCTCGTCCCACTCTTTCATTTCTTCGTTGTTCGTAAAGCATTCCATGCTAGTTTTGGAACCCTTGGGTTATGTTTTATCAGTGTCTACACGTCAGGAAAAATTATGATAGCAAGTGAAAAGATAAAAGCGTGTCAGTTGGAAATAACGAACCACACCCTTGATGTGAATCTGACAGTATTAGACATGTGTGACTTTGATGTAATTTTGGGCATGGATTGGTTGGCTGCCAACCATGCTAGTATAGATTGTTCTCGTAAGGAGGTGAATTTTAACCCCCCTAGAGAAGCCAGTTTTATGTTCAAAGGGGCCGAGACGGTAGTTTTACCCAAAGTGATTTCAGCAGTAAAGGCCAAGAGATTGATTAACCAAGGTGTCTGGAGTATCTTGGCTAGCGTAGTTGACACAAGAGAAATCGAGGTTGCATTAACCTTTGAGCTAGTTGTGAGAGATTATCCCGATGTATTTCCGAAAGAACTTCCAGGATTGCCTTCACCAAGGGAGCTTGATTTTACGATCGAACTGGAGCTAGGCATTATTCCTATATCCAAAGCTCCGTATAGAATGACTCCGGCCGAATTGAAAGAACTAAAGGTTCAATTGTAGGAACTGCTTGATAAAGGGTTCATATGACCCAGTGTTTCTCCGTGGGGTGCACCAGTGTTTTTTGTGAAGAAAAAGGATGGGTCGTTACGTTTATGCATAGGCTACAGGGAGTTGAATAAGGTGACCATCAAGAATAAATACTCGCTTCCTAGAATCGATGACCTGTTTGACTAGCTACAAGGTGCTACTGTATTTTCCAAGATTGACCTATGTTCAGGTTACCATCAGCTGAGGATCAGGGACAACGATATCCCGAAGACTGCGTTCCGATCCAGATACGGGCATTACGAGTTCATTATGATGTCTTTTGGTCTGACAAATGCTCCGGCGGTATTCATGGATTTGATGAACCGGGTGTTTAGGGACTTCCTAGACACCTTTGTAATCGTTTTCATTGATTACATTCTGGTCTACTCCAAGACAGAGGCAGAACACGAGGAACATCTTAGGAAGGTCCTAGGAACGCTGAGGGAAAACAAATTGTATGTAAAGTTTTCTAAGTGCGAGTTATGGCTACGGAAGGTGTCCTTCCTTGGGATGTGGTGTCGAAGGACGGGGTTTTAGTGGATCCAGCTATGATTGAGGTCGTTACCAATTGGCCCTGCCCTACAACAGCCAGTGAGGTGCGTAGCTTCCTGGGATTGGCTGGGTACTATCGTAGGTTTATAGAGAATTTCTCTAGCATGGCCACACCGTTGACTCAGCTAACCTAGAAGGGAGCTTAGTTTGTGTGGAGCAAAGCTTGTGAGGACAATTTTTAGGACCTCAAGCAGAGGTTGGTTTCAGCCCTGGTTCTCACCATACCAGACGACTTCGGGAACTTCGTGATCTACAGTGATGCTTTTAAGAAGGGTTTGGGTTGCGTGCTTATGCAACATGGTAGGGTGGTCGCTTATGCCTCCTGCTAGTTGAAAAACCATGAGTGCAACTATCCTACCCATGACTTGGAATTGGCAGCGGTAGTGTTTGCCCTGAAGATCTAGAGGCACTACTTGTATGGGGGAAAAGATCCAAGTTTTCACCGACCACAAGAGTCTGAAATACTTCTTCACCCAGAAAGAGTTAAATATGAGGTACCGCAGGTTAGGGGTGATGATCGGCCGGCCGGAGTCGGGTTTTCGACCAAACCGACCCCGAACAACCAGGATTGGTTTGGACTATATTCAAACCGGCCCCGGCCGGCGAATGAGCTAAAAAACAACCAGCCAATCGGTCGGTCGGTTGGTTTTTGTCGGGTTAGAACTTTTTTTTTTTTGGTTTTTTGGTTTTTCCTTTTTTCTTCCTTTAAAAGAAATTATATTTATTTATTAAAATTCTAAGAAAAATTGCAATTATAAATTATAAATCGTTATAAATTTTTTTGGCTATTAGGTAGAAGTCGACAAGTCGTTATAAATAGCAATTTTTAATAATAAAAAAAACCAACTATTTATTAACTTCCTTATCAATCATGTTTAGTTTTCTCTTTTAATTTGTGATTGTGAGTCAAAATTCAAGATACTATTTCACATTTTATTTTTTTAATACTTATGGAATAGAGCTAGCCTAGAGGTATTAAAAATAAAATATGAGCGAATGATTTGATTTGACAACCCTTAATATTTAAAAATTAACGTGTACATTGTTTGAGATTGTGTTACTGCTCGCTTCACTTAATTGCTTATAGAACCTTTAATACATATTTCATATATAATTGAAAACAAAACTAATATGAGAGTCGAGAGTCACATGACACATAGTCACACTCACATACAATATAATTGAAAGCAAAACAAAACTAATATAATTGAAAACAAACATTTAATACATATGTCATAAATAGAAATATCACATGACACATAGTCACACTCACATGTCACATGACACATACAATACAATCAAACTAGAAAATAGAAATTCCAACATAGAGTCAATTGTCAAATACAAGCCAATTACAATAAAACATAAAGTCAATCGTCCAATACAACCCAATTACAATAAAATCAAATGATAAATACTTAATTGTTAACGGACAACTTCGCAAAATCTGGAAGGTCTTGAATGTCTTTTTCATTGTCCATAACCCCTCTGGATCCTATATAATTAAGATCAAGAAGAGAAAGACAACCTCATTAAGATTTTAATCTAACAAGTTACTACTACAAAATACAAATGATGAATAAATATCTTCTTCAAATAATGAAGCTTCTTCCATGTCATGTTGAACTTTAAGATCTATTGGATCAGAATTTAGCCAATTTTGAATATAAATGAGAACCTCCACTGTTTTTGGAGCCAATGAAAAACATGATGAATCAACAACACGTCTTCTTGTACTAAAAGCCAACTCACATGCTATAGTAGATACTAGAATTGCCAAAATATCTCTAACAATACGACTAAGAACCTCAAACCGATGACTGTTCCTCTTCCACCATCGAAGTATATCAAAATCACCTTCATTCTTAACATTCGCTTCCAACAAATAAATATCAATCTCTGACCCCTGTTCGAAAGGTGTAGTCTTATCACCTTCAAAATCAAGATCAATTGTATCATAGACAAAGTCTTCACCCATCTTTTCAGTTAGATCACAATCAATCATGGTCTCCGAGGCTGTGACATTTGGTGTATTAGTAGAAGTACTACCACTCCCACTCCCACTCTGAGTATGAGTAATACTGTACTCATGAAAGAGACGTCTACAACATTGTTCCACTACATTTCCTATAGATTTGGCAACCTTTGGGCCAAAAAATTTTTTAAGACAAAAAGATACGAACCTTAGCTTTTTTCGAGGATCTAGCACAATAGAAACATACAACAACAGATTATTTTTTTCATTGTTCCCCCAATACTTCTCAAATTTGGCCTTCATGCTATTGGCCATTCAAACTAGCATTGCATTTGCACTACCAGCATTCAAACGTATACAATTCTGAACCACTGTAATCTGATGAAAAACCATATTCGAAATGGTGTACAAAGACCTTGAAATTTTCAATGTCACATCATAAAAGACCTTTAAAAACCTAATCAACATCTTAGCATTTGTTCCAATCTTCCTTATTTTGGTGACAATCGGTGTCTATAAGAAGCTCTTTCAATCTTCTAATCTATCAAAAGCCTTTTCAAACTTTACAGCTGCATCAAGCAATAAATAATGTCAGAGTTCTAGATCTTAGGTGGGTAACATCAAGACACACATAACTCTTACAAGAAGAAATTTTTTCAATTTCATTGCAACTTTTTTAAATTTCAAAAAACGTGCGAGTGAGAATGATAACTTATAAAACCGTAAGCAGTGATCGATCCTTTCAATGCAATCATCTATGTTCTTAAAAGCATCAGCATGGAACTATGAGATTTAATATTAAGCACAACACGAACATGCAAAATTCTCCACCAAACAATTAATCCCTTATTGATATCTTCAAAATGATAAGCAATGGCATAATCATTCGAGCTGCATATCAACAGTCAAGTTCATTACCGCTTTCAATGCCCCATCCTTTCAAAATTCTTTTCGATGGTTTTACTCCAATAGTATCGCCTTTATGATTCTCAATTGACAAAACTAGTATTCTTTATGTAATCTCCAATCAGAATCTATGAAATGGCAGTTAGGATCAATGTAATTTATATTTTGTCCCCGATGTCCACAATCCGTAGTGAGAGAAACTCTATACTTCCTATTCACAAACATGTTCTTTGAAAATGCTTTTTCTCATACATACAACTTAAGGCACATTCTCTACCATAGTAACGAGACGGAACAATCAAAATCTAGGTTGACTTGCAACATGTGTAATCTATCGACAATTTCTTAAATCCCTTTACTTCCCTAAACTTGAATGTTGAAATTCCGTCAATAAATTATCAATTCCCACCAACGCTACTCCTGAACATCCTAACAAACTTAAGTATGACTCACTATACACGTTGTGACCAGTTTAGTCTGCCAAAAATTGTCTTTGGCTTTACGTTTTGAATAGATACATTGTCATCTCTGTGTTTTGGCATCTCATCTTTTTTTGGTAAGGTATTTTTTAGCAATTTTCGCCAGATGATTTCTTCATAGTCCAGTACCATTACGTTTGAATGAACTGATAGATAACTCCATAGTACTTACATTGAGCATGAGGGTCATTAGGATCACCTTTTAGCTTATCAAAATGATCCCAAACCATGGATTTTTTCACCGCCTTCCTTCTTTTCGGTGGATTTGGAACGTCTGATGTCTCATTTGCTGAATCAACATTAATGATATTTGTATTGGCATCCATTCCTTCTGCATCTCGTTCATTTTTTGATGCATCAGTTGTAGTTCCATCGAACTCCATATCCATTGAAGCCATGTAACTGAACCACAATATGACAAACATCACTCATCAGTATCACACAATTCACAAAAATTCAAAGGATTTCAGCTTTACATAAGCATCAGTTCTATGCCAAATATATATAAATTTTTTTATCATCATTTTCACTACACTAGATGCGCTAATTGGATAATTAATCATTGAAGTGCAATATGTATTTGCACACACATGCACATACATACATTTAGATTTGTTCAGGTCGACATCCACTAATTTGTTATATTATTTTGACATATTTTCTAGACAAAATTGTCTTTTTGGTTCTCAGTCTTAAAAATAATAATAATAATAATTATTTAGTGTTGGCATATGACTCCAAAAATTTGTTCATGTAGACATCAACTCATCTAATATGTATTGCAAATCGATAATGAAAACGGACCTACAGTTGCAAATCGAAAACGGACCTCGGGTTGAAAATCGAAAACGAGCAACTGAGCAAGGAAGGTACAAAACACTGTTTTAAAAATAGTGTGTATATTGAAACGAGCAGTCTTGAAGAAGATGAGCTGTGGAGACTTAGAGTCATGGACTCAGGACTGGACGGTGTGCCTGCAGCAGTGATTGCGAAGAGGAATGGAAGAAGACGAGCAGTCCGGAGCAACAAAGAGGAACGGAAGACCTATGGAGACTTGGAAACTTGGAGTCATGGACTGCAGGCAAGGAACGATTTTTGTGGTGCGATTCGAGTAGGGGCGGGCGACTGCGAGTGTGAATTGAAGGCAAGGAATGAAAAAATAAACCCTAGGCGAGGGAGGCGACAACACTGAACTGATTATATATTAAATAATTTTTTTAATTCATGAAGTCGGTCGGGTAGGGTCGAAACCCGACCTGTTGGGTGTCCGACTTATAGCAACAGTCGGCGGTTCCCTCCCAAACCGACCCCGCCCGATTTTTGATGGATTTCTGACCGATCGACCCTATTTTGGCCGATTTTGGTTGGTCGTGTCGGTTTATCGGCCTACTATGCTTGCCCCTAGCGCAAGTGGCTCGAGTTAGTAAAGGATTACGACTATGAGATCCTCTACCACCCAGGTAAGGTGAATGTGGTAGCCGATGCCCTCAGTCGAAAGGCTGTCTCTTATACACATCTAGATGTGTATAAGATAATATGAAAAGGGAGATAGCTGACTATGTCAGTAGATGTTTAGTCTGTCAGCAGGTGAAGGCCCCGAGGCAGAAGATAGCAGGCTTGCTACAACCATTGGATGTGCCAGAATGGAAATGGGAGAGCGTGGCCATGGATTTCATCACGGGTTTTCCCAAGACAACGAAGGGTTTCTCAGTGAATTGGGTCGTGATAGAAAAATTCACCAAGGTGGCACATTTTATTCCAAGAAAGCCCACGTACGTAGTGAGTAAGTGGGCTCAGCTTTATATGAAGAAGATAGTAAGATTGCATGGTGTGCCAGTATCAATTGTGTCCGACAGGAACCCTCGTTTCACCTCTAGTTTTTGGAAGAGCCTCCAGGCAGCTTTAGGGTCGTGATTGAACTTCAGTACAACTATTCACCCCCAATCTGATGGGCAAACAGAACGTTTAAATCAGACGTTGGAGGACATGTTGCGCGCTCGTGTGTTGGAATTCTCAGGGGGTTAGGACTCCCACTTGCATTTGGCAGAGTTTGCTTATAATAATAGCTATCAGGCTACCATTGGCATGTCGTCGTTTGAAGCTCTTTACAGTAGAGGTTCTTATTTTTTTGATTCGGGCCCACGAGAGTTGTTTGTTGTAGGTCTCCTTTTGTTGGGGAGAGGTTGGGGAGAGGAAACTGGTGGGAACTGAGTTAGTGGAGTTGACAAATGAAGCTATGCAGAAGATCAGGGCTAGAATGCTAGTAGCGCAAAGTAGACAGAAAAGTTACGCAGATGTTAGACGTAAAGATCTGGAGTTCGAAGTAGGTGACAAAAAGTTCCTGAAAATGGCGCCGATGAAGGGTGTCCTGAGATTCGGGAAGAAGGGTAAGCTAAGTCCGCGTTTTGTAGGGCCATTCGAGATCTTGGAGCAGGTCGGCTCTGTGGCTTACCGTTTGGCCTTGCCACCATTTCTCTTCGCGGTCCATATTGTCTTTCATGTCTCCATGCTGAGGAAGTATCTAACGAACCCGTCTCATGTGGTGGACTTTGACCCCTTGCAGCTGAATGAAAACTTGAGTTACGAGGAGAAGCCTGCGCAAATTGTGGCCAGGGAGCTGAATGTTTTGCATAGCAAGGAGGTGCCACTGGTGAAGGTTTTGTGGCAGAACCATCAGTTTGAAGGAAGCAACTTGGGAGGCGAGAGGACGAGATGAGAGCACTGCATCCAGAGTCTTCCAGGATTAAGAATTTTCCAAGGCCGAAAGTTTATGAAGGGGGAAGAGTGTGACACCCCAGGGAATTTATGCATATTTTATGTTATAAAAAAAGGAAAAAAAAAAGGGAAAGGAAAAAAAAGGGGGGGAGGGGGGGGTTAATAGTTAATTTTGGAAAAGGAGAAGGGAATTAGGGTTATAAATGAGTTTTGGGGCCTCGGGTTACGTGAAAAAGGAAAAAAAAAGAATTTTTTTTTTCTTTTTTCTCTTTTTTCTTCCTCTCTTCCAGCCTTCGGATTTTTCCCTTCACTGTGCCGTCTCCGCCGCCTGGCTCGTGCCTGCTGCCAGCGCATTCTCATCGTCGTCCGTCGCTCGATCGTGGATCTCCAGCCGCGCAAGTTTCCGTCGTTCCAACCAGTGCGTCCGCTTGCAGCTGCGCTCGTCCTCACCGTCGACCAAGCCCGAAGCCCGTCGAACGCTGTGAAGGCGCTGAAGTCGCAAGATGCTCGTCTTTGCCGTCGACACCGAAATGGTGGTCGAATAGTCGAAGTTGGCGACTCGAAGCCGCGTCGCTCTCTTTCTTGGCTACCGTTGGATCACGGTGATTCTAGTCGCCGTCAGATCACGGCGATTCTGACGATCTGTCTGTTGGCTAAGTTTTGGTTCCCTTTTTGGTAGTCCATTGTAATTTGGGATTCTTAGGTCTAAGCTAACCTTCACCCATGAAATTTGTGGTTGGTTTCAAGAACGTGTGGCGGTGAAGGAAGTTTTCGAGTGGAGTAAGGGTTCGTTTTGGTTCAGTTCGTTATCCCGAGGTAAGTGGTTTACTGCCAGTTTTGCCCTATGATCTTGATAAGCCTGCTGAAAATTTCTTATGTCACTGTATGTAACTATGATAAAATTTGATGTATGGGTAACTGTGCTGAAGTTGATGTATGAGAATACTATGGTAAAGTTGGATGTATGAGTAGACTGTGATAAGGTTTGATGTATGAGTAGACTATGATAATGTGCTAAGGTTTTATGTATGAGTAGACAGTGATAAGGTTGATGTATGAGTAGACTTTGATAAGGTTGATGTATGAGTAGACTGTGATAAGGTTGATGTATGATTAGACTGTGATAAGGTTTGATGTATGAGTAGACTGTGATAAAGTTGATGTATGGGTAATTGTGATAAAGTTTGATGCTGATTCATGGACTTGATTGCATGCTTATGTCTATCTGAGGTTTTAATGACTGTTAGTTCCAGGTTTCATGATTGTATGCTTATGTCCATATGGAATTTTAGTGACTATTAGTGTTACCATTGGGCTATGCACATCGCATGTTGTGAGCCTTCGAGCCCACACCCTATGCTTATGTACGGTGGCCTTTTTGGGATTACCACTTGTCTTTATGCCTGTGACCTTTGTGTGACTACTTATGAAAGCGTGCCTTCGGTTTCGCCCCTTATGCCTATACCTATGCCTATGCTTATGATGCCCTTGTGCTTTTTGGTCCAATGGAAAGATTAACAGATCACTGAGTAGGCTTAGTAGTGGGCCGCTTACTGAGTATACTTTTATACTCACCCTTTTTCTTTTCCTATTTTTCAGGTAAAGGTAATGATAGACCGGTGCATGACAAGAGAGATCCATGACTTGGCCATTAGGACGACTTACTGCTTCCGCACTTAATATCATGTTTTGGAGTATGGTTTAGGAGTTAGGCATTTTAAACTCTCATGCAAAATTCATAAATTTTATTAATTGACTATTTAATTGCTTTCCATTTTAAAGTTCGGTTTAGGGGTAACCCGAATGGTAAATTTTTATTTTATTTTATTTTTGTTTTAGTTTATTTATTATTATTTAATTATGTTTTCTTCTCTTTGCTCATTTGAGCACTATTAAATAAAATTTTGGCTCTTTTATTTGATTGTTTAGAAAAAAAATGTATGGTTAAGCCTATGCATACATGAAGTAGCATCCTAGACATACGTAGGAAAGTAGGGCCATTACAGAGTAAGAAATAATAAATACTATAACAAGAAGATTTTGTTAGGATTAGTGTCCTAATTCTCCCGGAGTCTCGTTGTTTTGTAAAGATACACATTGTTTAATGAATAAAATAATTGTTATTTAATTCTGGCATCTACTCATATCCAATAAACAAAGCTCCTTGGTTATCTTATGAGAACTTAAGAATGTATATGTGATACACAAGTGCATCATGCCTTAAGTGATAACCTAAATAGGTCTATAGTATAAGGATTAAGGTGGGATACCTGATCCTGGTGACACTACGGATACGACCCGCTTTGTAGAGGTATGCAACTGTTATAAACTACTACAGATGGTTGATTCTGACCATTCATGTGGAGACGTGTGAGTGGGGGTGTCCTATACAAAGAGTTTGTATAAGATCTGGACCACGAGATGACTAGACTCTGTGTATAATGCCGTTGATACTAGAGACTTGCATCTCACCTAAACGACCATAGATGACACGACCTCAATCCTGAGTGTTTTGGGAACTCTTGCCTTTGAGGGCGGTCCTTTGATTAGTATGGGTGAGAGTGGCCAGATTGTCAACTCAACATGCCTACCTTTTTGGGGACTTGTCTGATTTGGGAGTTGGGAACTCAATCCACAAGATGGAATTCACTTCTTTCCCGAAGTAGGGATAAGTAGAGAGATTGCTTCCTTAAGGGCTGATTTCAGGGCTTAAACATAGTGGCCACAGCTTCTCTTTGGAAGAGAAGACTCAGTCATAGTAGGACTATGACTTATATTCATTTGAGGGATCAGTGGTACTTAAGGAGACAGATGTAGCTACAGGGGCATAACGGTTATTGGCTCAGCTGTACTTACGAGCGATCTTGAAGGAACTCTTATTCAAAAGTACCTACAAGTGGAAGCGGATCTTTCCAATTCATTGTGACAAAATTACTGCATATAAATTCAAACATACTTTCATAATGCTAAAGAGATCAAGAAATCATACCAGATGCAGATTTCTTCTTCACAGCGAGTCTGAAGCCCAACCGTCTACCTCGAACAATCACCACTCGGACAGAAGGAAACGAAGAATAAAACACAACTTAGAGCCCTCAGTATTCTTGGAGTGAGAATCCAAAGTGTGGGCTTTGTTCAGATTTGGTAGAGGGAAGGAGGAAGAGCGACCGTACACAACGATCAAGCAAGTGGAAGATGCGATCGTCTATCGCATAGACAATACGCTTGATCGTTTAGGTAAAGTATACGATCGTGTAATAAAAGTAAGCGATTGTCTAAATGATCATGTAGGAAAAGGTAAACGATCGTGTAGGAAAAGGGTGAGCGATCGTCCAAACGATCACGTAGGAAAAACTAAGTGATTGTCTATACGATCGTTTAGTAAATATCAGGAGCTAAATGATCACTTAGGAAAAAGGTAAACAATCGTTTAGATAATAGCGCGCGATGGTGTAATCTGTATGTGATCACTTAGCAATGTCGTATATGTAAGCGATCGTGCAATCACTATCGTATATGCACTAATTTTCTAAACGATGACACTATCTTTTTCACAATATCCGTGCACACTGATATCAACACACCGCACTAATCCGTTATTTAGAA
>NC_052352.1:68882534-68886178 GCF_009727055.1 Benincasa hispida | reverse complement strand
ATGAAGAGGCCAACATACCCATTTCCTTTATAACCGGTCCAAATGAACTGTGATCTTATCAGAATTCATAACTTATAATTAATTCTTATTAATTATAATATTTTCCTCTACTAAGATATTAAATCATAATTTTGTATCCATTTTTCTCCAATTAATGTATCTCATAAAAGTTAATTTAATCATATTTAATTAACTCGTTCAATTATATCATATATAATCGAATCCCTCCTTTTCAATTTGAACATTTCAAATTGACCCACAAATTGACTCTCCAACTTTAATCCAAACTACCAAGGGACCTTATGGTCCTATGGCTCGAAGCTCCAACGGTATGTGAATAGCTAACTAAACTCTTTAGTCACGATATCCACCATTCGTTAACTGTCAGGCAATTCCACTAAAGAACGCACAGTTGAACTCTTCTAGCCATAGATATATTTCTATGTTCATTTGGATATAACCAATCATCAAAGTACGATGACCGCTCACAGATGCTGCGTAATTATAGCAGGCCAATTTGACCGTTTTTGCCCTATAATTACATCTTCCTCCTTAAGTACCGAGATCCCTCTAAATGAACAATACAAACATAGTCCTACTATGTGTGAACACCTCTAGGGCAATGAGAAGGTGCGCGACAGCCACATTTGTTCAAGCCCTGAAATCAGCCTTTTAGGGAGCTATCTATCTACTTACCCATGCCTCGAGGAAGATGTGAATTCCACATCTTTTTATAGCTGAGTTCCCAGCTCCCAAATCAGATGAATCCCCAAAATGGTAGGTTTGAGTTAGCATTCTTACCACTCACACCCATGAAAAATCAAAAGGACCTGCCCTCAATTGCAGGAGTTCCTAACTCACTCAAGATTGAGATCATGTTACCTATGGTCATCCTAGTGAAGTGGAAGTTCTCTGTCATGAAACGGTGTTATATAACGAGAGTTAACACTTCGTTGATCAGGTCTTAATACAACTCTTTTGTATAAGACACTCTCGCTCACATGTCCCCAACAGAATGATCAAGATCAGACCACTGTGACAAGTCACACACTTGTGACCATTCCACAAAAGCGAGCCGCATCCTATGCGTTACCAGGGATAAGGTTTCCTCCTATATCCATATATTATAGACCATTTGGTTATCACTCCAAGATGATCCAACTTGTATGTTTACCACATACATGCTTAAGTTACATACAGTTAACCAGGGATATAATTTATTGGTTTTGTGGTAAAAATGAAAAATATCTAAACGTGTAAAGTCTTGTAAGTGAAGTAAATATCATTTATATATACATCAAAAGTGTTCGTACAAAGTTGTTTACAAACTACTGGACACGAGAATTTTAGGGCAACAAACTGAAACCAATCTCCCATTTTGGTCCTAAAGTGAAGTGGGGAGTACAAGTAGACAGGCACAAACAATAAACTAGGGCATAAAACCCAGTGCAACAAAAATCTGCCACTTTCCCTATCCAGCCACGGGCGGTCCTGTTAGACCCATGCTCTGAAGGTGACCCCTAAACACTGTAGCTGTGAGAGCCTTTCATAAACGAATCAGCAATGTTTTTCTCTGAGGCGATCTTCGTGACTATCACGTCACCTCGATGAACTATCAATGGGATCGACTTTAACATGACAACAGGTGGAGATAGTCTCCTAATAGTCGACTCCCTCCATCTCTGGGTATACCCTTTGCCACAAGTCGAGCCTTGAAGGTTTGCACCTTCCCATCAACAACCCAGTTTGTCTTGTAGATCCATTTAAGACCTTACAGGTCTTACCCCATACAAGGGCTGATCTACAAAGATCCCATACCGAAGACATCTTTTAATATAAGAAACCTATTTTGTAAAGTAAACTGGATGTCTCCCACTGCCACAACTGAGACGATATGCCCGGTGCCTACTCGCATCGTCATCTCACTAGCCTCCAACTGTTGCCAGGATTTAATCCTCTGAAAAGAAGAACATACATGATTAGTGGCGCTCGAATCTAAAATCCAAGCAGTCATCATTCTCCACTAAACAAGATTCTAATACAAGCAAATCATATTTACCTTTGTTTGCCTTGGCCTTAGCCTTGGCAACCTTCTTTTCCTTCAGATAACGAGGACAATTCCTCTTCCAGTGTTCGTTTTGGTTACAGTGGAAACATTTTCCTTTTTCAACCGGCGGTGGATGCTTCTTCTGGGCGATAGGTGGTGGGTTAGCAGGCGCATTCCCTTTCCCTTTAGCACCCTTCTTCTTCTTCCCCTTTCCAGAGTAAAGTGGAAGGTGCAGACTTTGTTCCTGAGGTCGAACCTCGATAGAACATTTTAGAGGAAGAGACAACATTTACCACACCTTTCTTTTCCTCCTTACTTTTCAGCAAGGATGGTAAGTCTGCAACTCATTGAGAAGAGTGGTAAGGGAGTATTCCACTTTGTTAAGAATCGTATTGCTAACAAAGTGGAGGAAGCTCTCCGACAATGAATGCAGGATAATGCTAACCTGAATACCCTCATCGATTTTAGACCCATTCATCTTGGCCACATTAAAGTGGACCATCATATTCAGCACGTGTTCACGAACAGAAGTGCCTTCCTCCATTTTGGAACTGAAGATGTGTTTTAGAGCCTCATGCTTGAGTTGTCCAGACGACTGTCTGAACATTCCCCGCAGGGATTCCATGATCTGACGAGCTGAGACCATGGACTCATGTTTCTTGGCCAACACGTCACTAAGACTGGCCAAAATATAGGCTCGAGCCTTTTCATTTGCCCGTGTCCAACGCTCGTATGATGCCCGAACATTTTGAGTAGCATTTCGAGGTGGAATAGGAGGACATTCCTCCATGAGGACAAACTTTAGATCCTCAATGATGAGTATCGTCGTGAGCATATGTTTCCAACTTGAATAGTTTTGGCCATTCAGTTTTTCGGCGCTAAGCAAATTGATAGTGGCTGATGCCATTAAAAAACCGTTGCTGAAAAAAAAAAACGAATAAGCTTTTATAAGACTTTGAAAAAACCACATTTTAATTAACCAATTAATTTTTAGCAAAACAGGTTCCAAATACCCTAAATGAAAAGCATCCTAATGCTGTTAAGGTTGATCGCATAAGACGTCGTTTTGGTTCAGCAAGCTTTCATCACCTTATTGGAAAATCTGACTAACAACCGATTCACTTAGTTAACGCAAGGGTAAATCGGTTACCTGACGCTGCGTTTAAGTGATCGCACTTTAGAGGGCACACAGGAGCTAAATCGGTTATTACCGTCAGCATGCTTCACTGACTTGCAACTTAGTAATGAATAACTCGATCGCTTTAGTAACGGTAACGGTAAATCCGCAATTTAACTGTCACCGCGTTTTGAGCAATCACATAGCAACGTTATCAGGTTCCACTGGCTCTCGTAATCATGCCTCATGTTATCGTCATACCGAGTATTCAGCTATTTTGCTACTATCATTTTAGGTTTGAGCGCTGGACAATCGTGTCTCTACCATATGGCATTTACTACCACGATGGAGTCCTCACTTGGCTGTTCAAGACCTCAGTATTGATCCTATCGAATCGAGTGTTGTAACTTGAATTGACAAAACTTTAATATAAGAATCTGATGCGTTCTTTCATCAGTCAAGTAATAAGGCTCATACCTT
>NC_052352.1:68879971-68881325 GCF_009727055.1 Benincasa hispida | reverse complement strand
CAGGTAAACGATTTACCTTGCATTACTAAGTGATTGTTTTAGTCAGTTACTAAGTGATGAAACTTGCTGACCAAAACAATCGCCTAGTGCGCACACGCGTTAAGCGATACGCGAGCATCACATCGTCTACACGACCCGATACTTAGCGATCGCATAACCAATCTTTGACATGATGCGATCAAGCCTTGATCAATTACCCGATCGTCTACACAATGCGATCATCAGCGATTGCGCACCCCATCGGCTGCACGATGCGATCAACACTTGATCGCATACCCCATCGTTTAACCGAGGCGATCAATAGCGATCGCTTACTCCATCGTCTGCACGATGAGATTAACCCTTGATCGTCTCCTTCCTCGAAGAACCACAACTCTTGCTCCGATCTTCTTCACGAATGACTCAAAACTCAAACAGACTTTGAATACAGACTCGATAACAATTATTAATAGCCAAAAAACGCAGGGGCCTTTACAAACAATTGCAAAGGAAAAGCATTAAATCAAACCGAGGCTAACATCCACGAAAAAATCCATAAATCCGCACATCCACAACAATTTAACGATTAAATAGTATAGAAATGTACCCACCAGGAATGTATTTGCAATTCTTTTGCAGCAATGAATTGGAATATTAGAAAACCGAGTGCTCTGATACCAATTGAAGGAACTCTTATTGAAGAGTACCTACGAAGAAGAGGATCTTTCCAATTCATTGTGACAAAATTACCGCATATACATTCAAACATACTTTCATAATGCTAAAGAGATCAAAAAATCATACCAGATTAGATTTCTTCTTCACAGCGAGTCTGAAGCCCAATCGTCTACCTCAAACAATCACCACCCGGACAGAAGGAAACGGAGAAGTCAACACTACTTAGAGCCCTTAGTATTCTTGGAGTGAGAATCCAAAGTGTGGGCATTGTTCGGATTTGGTAGAGGGAAGGAGGAAGAGCGACCGTACACAACGATCAAGCAAATGGGAGATGCAGTCATCTATCGCATAGACATTATGCTTGATTGTTTAGGTAAAGTATACGATCGTGTAGTAAAAGCAAGCGATCGTCTGAACGATCGTGTAGGAAAAGGTAAACGATCGTGTAGGAAAAGGGTGAGCGATCGTCCAAACGATCACGTAGGAAAAACTAAGTGATCATTTATACGATCATTTAGTAAATATCAAGAGCTAAACGATCGGTTAGAAAAAAGATAAACGATTGTTTAGATAATAATGTGCGACGGTGTAATCGGTATGCGATCGCTTAGCAATATCGTATATGTAAGCGATCGTGCAGTCACTATGGTATAGGCACTGATTTTCTAAACGATGACACTATCTTTTTCACAATATC
>NC_052352.1:68875426-68879514 GCF_009727055.1 Benincasa hispida | reverse complement strand
GGCACACTGAACAGCACACCGTTTTCTTTTATAATAGCACTCATAATAACCTTATAAACGAACCAATCCACTATTAACCCACCATCCAATTAATTGATCTTATCAAACATATAACCTTATAATGTAATCTCAATATATTAATTATAATATTTTCCTCTACTAGATATAAATCATCATTATACCCAATTTCTCTCAAAAATTACTCAATATATTACTAATAACATATTACCTTAAGTACCACTGATCCCTCTAATGAACAATAAAACATAGTCCAACTATGTGTGAACACCTCTCGAGCCATGAGAAGGTGCGTGGCGCCACATCGTTCAACAGCGATCACGTACCACATCTTCTGCGCGGTGCGATCAACCTTAGATCGCCTCCTTCCTTGAAGAACCGCAACGCTTGCCCAGAACTTCTTCGATGAACGACTCAAAACTTCAAACAAACTTTGAATACAGACTCGATAACGATTATTAATGCCCAAAAATGCAGGGGCCTTTACAAACAATCGCAAACATAAAAGGATCTATATCAAACCAAGGCTAATCATCCCAAAAAACATCCATTAATCCGCACATCCATAGAAAATTATCCATTAAACAGTATAGAAATGCACCCACCATGAATGTAAATTTTATTTCGTTGCATCATATGAAATCGGAGTATCAGAACCTGACTCTAATACCAATTGAAGAATCTCTTACCGAAGAGTTCCATGAGCACGTTCGGATCGCTCCAATCTCACAGTGGCCGAAATACAACAATATACATTCATACGTACAATTATGCAAACAATTCTTAAATAACGGCATGCTCTGGACAACAAAATAACAAGGGAAAGAGTTGCCATACCAGTTGAAGAAAATATTCAAACTTTAGAACTCAATGCAGCGGAACCCTCCATGAGATCTACCAATGCCCAGCAGCAGTGTTAACAACAGTAGCACGAACAACCGCACGAACACGAATGTCGCGGGACGACACCACCAAAAAAGAGCCTCGAGCATTCTCAGAATGAGAACCCAAAGCATGGTCTTTGGTGAATATGGTAGAGGGAGGAGGAATACCAGATCCTATAGGCGATAAACAAGTGGGAGGGGAAAAGGCGCTATCGCATAGCACGATGCTTATCGTTTAAGAGATACTACACGATCGTGTAGGTTTTACTGAATGATCGTTTAAGAAAAGGTATACGATCGTTTAGCAAACTCGACATACACTAAAATTGTTTAGAGAAGCTATGCGATCGTGTAAGAACTGGTGTGATTGTTAGGTGCAAGAATGACGATCGTTTAGGCGGGAGAGGACTATTTGTGTAGGCTCTCAAAATTTTAAGCGATTCGTTTTTCTTTCTACCACCTGGCGCTCCTCTCTTTTCTTTTTGGACGGCGATTCAAAATGAAACAATTTCATTTTTATTTCATCGGTTTACAGATAACTGACTCATTCATTAGCCAAGCTCCAAATATCGTGATTTATTGGCTTATTATTTCATATAATTCAACCAATTATTAATAATAAATAATAATCATATTATATTTACCTATAAGTTTACTATCAATATCTACTATATATTTTCTTTCTATGAATAAATCATATTTGTATCTCAATTTTCCCAATTCAAGTATTCAAAGTATCTATCATATTTATTAACATCAATTATATCAAATATAATTGAAACTCCGTCTTGTCAATTTGAAACATTTCAAATTAACCCAAACGTATTGACTTTGAATCTAAGCTACCAAGGGGACCTAATGACCAAGTGGCTCAGAAGCTCCATGGTATCGTGAATAGCTGAACTAAACTCTTTAGTCACGAATCCACCATCCGTTACTGTCAGGCATTCCACTAAAGACCAACAGTGAACTCTTCTTAGCCAAAATAATTTCTTGTGTCCATTGGATATACCAATCATGATATCGCCATGACCCTTCACAGATTGCTCGTATTTAAACGAGGCCAATATTTGTTCACCCTGGTCCTATAATTACATTTCCGTTTAGTCACCGGGCTGATTCTCTAATGAATCAAATACAACATAGTCCACTTGAGTGGAACACCTCTGGGTCAATGAGAAGTGTCGTGCTGCACCATGTTCAATGCCCGAAAATCAAAAGCCTTTAAGGACTATCTATATACTTACCCATCCTCGGGAAGAACATGTATTCCATCTTATGATAGCTGAGTTCCCAGCTCCCAATCAAAGAATCCCCAAAATGGTAAGTTTGAGTGCAGACTCTTACCACTCCACCATAAAATCAAGGACCACCTCAAGTGCAGGAGTATCCTAACTCACTCCAAGATGAGGCAATGTACATATGTCCTAGTGAAGTGAAGTCTCTGTCATGAACGGTGTTATGTAACGAGACGTTAACACTTTGTGGTCAGGTCTTATACAAACTCTTTGTATAGGACACCCTCGCTCACATGTCCCCAACACGAATGATCAGGATCAGATCATCTGTGACAAGTCACAACACTTGTGACCATTCCACAAAGCGGGCCGCATTCGTATCGTTACTAGGATAAGGTTTCCCTCCTATATCCATATACTACAGATCATTTTGGTTATCATGATCCACTTGTATGTCACCACATACATGCTTGAGTCACATATAGATAACCAGGATTTTATGTTTATTGGTTTGTGGTAAAGCAAATAAAACAAGCAGCTGAGCAAAAATACAAGATGTGAAGTAAATATCATATATTAACAACACAAGCATTTGTACAAACTGTTTACAAACAACAGGACACGAGACCATAGGGCATCGACCCTAACAATCTCCCACTTGTCCTAAAGCGAAGTGGGGTGTACAAAAAACTAGTACAAAACAATAAACTAGGGCATAAAAGCCCAGTACAACAAAATCTCCCACTTGCCCTAGTCCAGCCGCGGGCGATCCTGTAGATCCAGGCTCCATAGAAGACCCTCAAACACTATAGTCGTGAGAGCCTTCGTAAACGGGTCAGCAACATTGTGCTCCGAAGCAATCTTCGTGATGATCACGTCCCTTCAATGCACTATCTCGTGGATCAGATGATACTTCCGCTCTATGTGTTTGCCGCGCCTGTGACTGCTCAGCTCCTTGGAGTTCGCCACTGCCCCACTATTTTCACAAGAGGGTAATGGGCCTAGACATATCTGGAACAACTTTCATTTCTGTCAAGAACTTTTTGAGCCAGACGACCTCCTTAGCAGCTTCGTAAGCTGTTACGTACTTTGCCTCCATAGTGGAGTCGGTGATGCAACCCTACATAGTGCTTCACCATACTATAGCTTCTTCGTTAAGAGTAAAGACTGACCCTGATGTGGACTTGTGAGAGTCCTTATTAGTCTGGAAGTCAAAATTCGTGTATTCTATAAGGATCAAATCCATAAAACCATACACCAGCATGTAGTCCCTCGTTCTCCGAAGATACTTGAGGATGTTCTTTACTACGGTCCAGTGACCCTGGCCTGGGTGACAAATATTCAACGCATCAGTCAGGGAATTAAAGCCATCCCATTTGTGCAATCATAAGAGAGAAGTCGCCTTCACCCCGAAGCTCTATAAATACCAGAGGCATCCTTCAGAAAAGGGGTTCCACCAGTTAACGAATTCACCTATTCACCGATTTAGAAGCTTTAGCCGTGTTCATAGTTTTCTTTTATTTTTAAGGCGGAGCAAAGGAAGAGTAGAGGCACCGAAAGATCGCTCAGGGAAACTCGAGAGAGAAACTAGAGGCGTAAAAGCAGAGAGCGGGCTGACTCTCGCGAGTGCAAGATTATCTTTTGAACACGAGTAGAAAGACAGTGTAAAAACCTGTGTAATAAGAGATTGCTACCAGACTCTTTATTCTATTATTGCATTGTTATTTTGTACTTCATCTTTATATTTATATAATGGAATTTCTTATTCTACATCTATTCACTCTCTTAGCACGCATGAGTAGCTAAACTTGTCGAATGGGTTGAGAAGAACTAAGCTAACATGACCTAGGATGTTCATTGCTTGTGATTATCTTGTGTTATGCTGTGCCCAACATCCCTTTAGAGCTACTCGAGAGAGAGTCTAAAGAAAGAACCTAAGACTTGAGAG
>NC_052352.1:68857753-68875326 GCF_009727055.1 Benincasa hispida | reverse complement strand
ATGTTATATTAGAACAGCCAAACTCAGAACTAAAAAGACAAAAAGTTCTTCTAATGCCTATCTATGGCAACTTAAGACTTGGCCATATAAATCTCAAAAGGATTGAGAGATTGGTTAAGAATGGACTCCTATCAGTTAGAAGACAATCTTTACCTCCATGTGAGTCTTGTCTTGAGGGAAAAATGACTAAGAGATCTTTTACTGGAAAAGGTCTCAGAGCCACAATACCTTTAGAGCTCGTACATTCGGACCTCTGTGGACTGCATGAATGAAAGCTCGAGGTGGGTACGAATATTTCATCAATTTTATTGATGATTATTCAGGTATGGTCATATTTACCTAATGCATCACAAGTCTGATTCTTTTGAAAAGTTCAAAGAATATAAGGCTGAGGTTGAGAACTAGTTAGGTAAAACAATTAAGACACTACGATCAGATCTAGATGGGGAGTTACAAGGACTTTAAGATTCAAGGACTATATGATTAGAACAGCAGAATCCACAGTCACAACTGCTCTGGCACCTATATGTCTCAACAGAACGGATGTATCTTGAAAAAGAAACATAACCTTTGTTGGACATGGTTCGCTCAATGATGAGCTTTACTAAGTTACTTATTCCTTTTGGAGACATGTATAGAAACTGTTGTCTATATTTTGATAATGTTCCCTCCAAAAGTGTTTCAGAGACACCTTATGAGCTATGGAAAGGGCATAAAGGCAATTTAATCATTTTAGGATTTGGATGCCCAGCACACGGTTTGGTGCAAAATCTAAAAAATTGGATCATCGTTTCAAAACCATGCTATTTGTAGGGTTATCCAAAAGAAACAAAAGGTGGTCTATTTTACGATCCTCAAGAGATTAAGATATTTGTATCGACAAATGCCCACCATTCTTAGAGGAAGACCACATAAAGAAGTCATCAACCTCGCAGTAAGACTAGTATTGAATGAAATTTCCAAAGACGCTACAGATAAGCTAGTTCATCACTAAGTAGTAGATAAAACTAGTACATCTGGTCAATCACATCCTTCTCAATAGTTGAGAATGCCACTCGGACGGTAGTGTGTTCTCAGTCACCGTTTACTTGGGTTTAACAGAAACACAAATCGTCATACCTGATGACGGCATAAAGATCCATCGACCTATAAACGGGCAATGAAAAAATGTGGACCCTGATCAGTGGGTCAAAGCCATGGACCTCGGAAAATGGAGTCTATGTACTTCAATTCTTTCTGGAAACTGTTAAATCAACCAAATGATGTAAAACCAATTGGTTGTAAATGGATCTACAAGAGGAAAACGAGACCAAGCCGGTAAAGTATAGACTTTTAAGGCTCAACTTGTGGCAAAGGGTTATACCCAAGAGAGAGAGATGGACTACGAAGAAACTTCTCTCCTGTTGCCATGCTTAAGTCAATTGAATCATCTATCCATTGCCACCTTTTATGACTATGAAATTTGGCAAATGGATTGTCAAGACAGCCTTTCTAAACGGCGATCTTGAAAAGAGTATCTATATGGCTCAACCAGATGGGTTTATTGCACAAGGTCAAGAACAAAAGGTTGTAAGCTTCAAAAAACCCATTTTATAGGTTGAAAACGCTTCTAGATTTGGAATATAAATTTGATACTGCGATCAATCTTATGGTTTTGAACAAGAATGTTGACGAGCTTGTGTTTATAAGAGATCATCAATTCTACTATATAATTCTTAGTTTATTGTTAACGATATTCTATCATTGGGAATGAAGTAGGTACCTAACTGACATCAAGAAATGGCTAGCAATGCAGTTCAAAATGAAAGATTTAGGAAAACACGGTATGTTCTCGGATTCAAATTATTCGGAACCGCAAGAACAGAACACTAGCCATGTCTCAAGCAACTTTATTAGACAAAATGTGTCTTATAAGATGCAGAATTCTAAAAGAGGTTGTTACCTACAGATATGGAATTCATTTGTCAATAGTACAATGTCTGAAAAGCCTCAAGATTTTGAGAATATGAGACGCATTATCTATTGCTTCCGCAGTAGGGAGACTGATGTATGCAATGTTATGTACTAAACCTGACATATTTACGCAGTAGGGATAGTCAGTAAGGTATCATTCCAATCCTGGATATGATCATTGGACTGCCATTAAAAATATCCTCAAGTATCTTAGGAGAACGAGGAAAATACATGTTCGTGTTATGGTACTAAGGATTAAATTCTTACTAGATACACTGACTCTGATTTTCAAACCGATTAAGATACAAGAAAATCTACATCGGATCAGTGTTCATTCTAAATAGAGGAGCAGTAGTGTGGAGAAAGTGTTGAAGCAAAACTGTATTGCAAGACTCCACAATGGTAGCTAAATACATAGCTGCATGTGAACAGCAAAGGAAGCCAGTATGATTGAGGAAATTCTTACAGATTTGGAAGTCGTTCCAAATATGCATCTGCCTATCACCCTATATTATTTGATAATGTGGTGCAGTTGCAAAATTCAAGAAAACCAAGAAGCCATAAGCACGGCAAGCATATGAGTGCAAATCCATTTTATCAGGGAGATTGTACATCGTGGAGACATTGTAGTGACATAAGATATCTTCTGAGCAAAAACATTGTCGATCCTTTTTGCGGAAGGCCCTCACAACTAAAGTGTTTGAAGGTCAACCTATAGAGTCTAGGTCTACGAAATTTTATAAACTAGACAAGTGGAGAGAAATTTTGGGTATATGCCCTAGTTTATTGTATTCATATGTTTATTGTACTCATATGTTTTCTCACTTAAATTCAACATTGTGATACTCCACTAGGAGTTTTTAGTCCAAGTGGGAGTTTATTGGATTTTATGTCCTAAAACTTGTAGTTTTGTAAATTGAAAACATATTCTGTTTTTGTTTTTTGATAAAATTGTTATTGAAATTGTAATCTTGAATCCAATAAACTAAGGTCCTGAGGCTATTTAATGTAAAGTTCAATGTCTACATTAAATAGCCTCAGGACCTTAGTTTTTGGATTCAAGATTACAATTTCAATAACAATTTTATCGAAAAACAAACAGACTAAGGTCCTGAGGGCTATTTAATGTGGACTTGAACTTTATGTGATGACATAAAACATGGATCAAGTTCGAGTATATATAGCCTAAAATGGTCTATTGTATAGGGATAAGGTTGGGCGCCTTTGTTCGGGGGACACTATGGATGCAGCCCACTTTGTAGTTAGTACAAACAATGATCCTGAATCGTTCAATAGAGATATGTGAGTGGGCATCCTATGCAATGAGTTTTTTATAAGACTAGACCATGACTTTAGTCACTTTTGCTTTATAAACACTGTTACTTGTATAAAACTGACTAATTCAAATTTTATAGACCTAGGTAACTCGATCTCAATCTTGAGCTAAACTATGAACTCCTATTTATTCGGGATTATCCTTAGATTTGCATGGGTGAGAGCAGCTCAACAACGTTGGCTCATTAAGCCTCCCATTTTAGGGGTAAGACCGGGTAAATAGCGGGGGACATAGGGTGCAAGACGGACTTCACTCCTACCCGTCTCTAAGGGTAGTAGATAGGTTGTTCTCTTAAGTGCTAACTTCAGAATAAGAACAAGGGGCCCACCTTCTCACTAGGCTAAGAGGGACTCGATTTGTCGGTTGGACCACAACAATCAATCTTTTTTAGAGGTTCAGTGGACTGAAGGAAACAAGAAGTGTTCTCGGGGGTAAACGGTATTTTGACCCAGCCAACACCACGAACAACCTGTGAAATTATCCAACATTTTTGTTGGATAATCCTTACTAACTTATGTGACTATGTGTAAACATTATAGAATGACACATAGCCCACTTTGGTTTATGCTTTGGTGAGTGTTGAATTTTGGTGAGTTTTTACATGCATTAAATATATGTAATTGTTTAATAAAAAGAGGTTTTTGAAATATTTTTCTTTCTTTCTTAGAAAATTTTTTCTAATTTGGTTTTCCATAATTCTCACCAAAATTTCTCCTTTTTTTACAAATTAACCTTGAACCACCATTTCTTCCCCTTTTTTTCCTTCATTCACCGAGTCCCACAACCCGGTTCTGAGTCCAGAGAATAGTGGGTAAACTCTAGTGGTGGTCCGGAAGATTCGGGGTCGAGATTCAGTGAGGAAAAGCTTTTTTCGGGAGCTACAAAGGTTGTACTCTACTGACTTTTAATTTACTATTTTTCCTATATTTGCATGCTTTTTTCCTTTTAATTAGAAGCAATTAGAGTGTAATTAGATTCTTTATTCCACTGCATATATTCTCGTGTTCTATCAAATATTTGATATTAAATTAATTAGAATTATTTAAATTGTTTTAAATGATATTTATTAATTTTATTTAAAAATTTGATTTATGAAATTAATTTTGCAAAAACTAATAATACTTTCAATTTTATTAAAAGAATTGATTTATTGAAATCAATATTTGAAAAAATTGAAAAAAAAGGAAAAACACAGAAATGGAAAATTGGCATTTTCCATTACTTCTTCAAGTAGCTCACTAACAACCTACCATCTTTCAGCTTCATTAACTCCAAACATGAGCTGCATTTCAGGCAACTAATCTTTTTGCAGATGGTCTGTAATATATATGAAGAGATTGGAGTGTTTTTTAGGCAAGGCAATGGAAAGAATTTCTCTAAAAATTTTGAGAGAAAAAAGGTGTTCTTCATTTGGGTTGCAACTATGAGCTTGTCTCCAAATTTCTTAATTCAAGCTTATTTTGAGTCCCACAACTCAATCTAGAGCACCAAGAGGATAGTAGGGAAGATCTTAGGGTGGTTTACAATAAGATTCAGAGGAGATTAGCAACTGGTTTCAAGCTTTGAGGAAGTTCTACAAAGGTATGCCTTGAAACCCATTAATTTTTGCTATAGCATGCTTTCTTTTCTGCCAAAATTAATGAATTAGAGTGCTTATGGATCCTAGTCACTTCCGCTGCACGATGGTACATTCCAACAAAGAGTGCAGCTGCAGGTCTTTAAGGGGAGTGTACCCACAGTTAACATATATTGATTAATTTAGTTAATTAGTTTAGCCAATTAATCTTGTATCGTTGGAACTTTTAATTTGTAGGTCCATAAGGTCCCCTTGTTAGCTCATTAAAGGATATTAATGAGGAATGGTTTTAATTGTTCAAATCAATTAAAGAATATGTATATTGATGTGATTAATATATAATTAATTATGATGTGATCTATAATTCACATTATGTGAGAGAGAGATATTTGAATGAGATTCAAATATTAGATTTATGGGAATTCGATTTCTAAAGAGATGTATACATATAAATATATGATATTTATATGTTAATTAACTCTATATCAAATATGATTTAATATAGTTACTTAATTGATTAATTAATGATCAATTAATTGATTAAAGAATTATAGAGAGGTGGATGTATATAAACATATGATGTTTATATTTATTAATTAACTATATATATATATATTGAAGGATCTCTTACCGAAGAGTTCCATGAGCGCGTTCGGTTTGCTCCAATTTCACAGTAACCAAAATACAACAATATACATTCAAACATACAGTTATGGAAACAAACAGTAATTATCGGCATGCTATGAATAAGATATAACAAGGGAGAGAGTGTCATACAAGTTGAAGACAGTCTTCAAACTTCGAAACTTAACGCAGCGGAAACCTCCACGCGATCTATCAATGCCCAGCAGAATCGTCAACTACAACAGCATGAACACGAACGCTACGGGGATGACACCACCAGAAAAGAGCCTCGGGTATTCTCGAAGTGAGAACCCAAAGCGTGGTCTTTGGTGAATTTGGTAGAGGACGAAGGAAGACCAGATCGTGTAGGCGATAAGCAAGTGGGAGGGAAAAAGGCGCTGTCGTATAGCACGATGCTTATTGTTTAGGAGAAACTACATGATCATGTAGGTTTTACAGAACAATCGTTTAGGAAATGGTATACGATCGTTTAGAAAACTCGGCACACACTACGATTGTTTAAGGAAGCTATCTGATCGTGTAGGAACTAATGCAATCATTTAGGCGCGAGGTGGACGATCGTTTAGGCAGAGAGTGAATATCGTATAGGCTCTCCAAATAATTAAGCAATCGTTTATGATTCACCAGCGTGCTCTCTCTATCTCTTTTGGGACGGACAATTCAAAATGAAAACCATTTTCATTTTAATTCATCGGTTACAATAACCGACCCTGCCCCACTAACCTACATTCGAACGTGAAAAATTGGCTTAATTATCATATAATTAACCAATTAATTAATAATAAATATAGTCATATTATAGTTTTATCCTATAGTTTGATATCACATATCTACTATAGTATTTTCTTCTTCTACTTGATATAAATCATTATTTATATCTAATTTCCTCCAAAATAATGTATCTCATACATTTAGGCAATTATATCATATATATTAACCAGTCCAATTATATCATATATATTGAACTTCCTCTTGTCAATTTAACATTTCAAATTAACCCAAACATTGGTTCTTGACTTTATCCAAGCTACCAGGGGACCTAATGAACCTGTGGCTCGAAGCTTCAACAGTCCGGTTAATAGCTGACTAAACTCTTTAGCCACGAGATCCACCATCCGTTAACTGTCAGGCATTCTACTAAAGACCAACAGCTGAACTCTTTCTTACCCAGATATATTTCTGTGTCCATCGGATTAACCAATCATGAGTACGATGACCCTTCACAGATGCTCATAAGTACAATTGGGCCAAATCACCGTTTTTGCCCCTCTAGTTACATCTCACTCCTTAAGTACCACTGATTCCTCTAATGAACAATACAACATAGTCCAACTATGTGTGAACACCTCTCGGGCCAAGAGAATGTGTGTGGCGCCACATCGTTCAAGCCCTGGAATCAACCCTTAAGGGAGCTATCTATCTACTTACCCCTGCCTCGGAGAAGGAGTGAATTCCATCTTATGTAGCTGAGTTCCCAGCTCCTAAATCAGATGAATCCCCAAAATGATAAGTTTGAATCGACGACCTGGCCACTCGCACCCATACAAATCAAAGGACTACCCTCAATGGCAAGAGTTCCCAACGCACTTATGATTGAGGTCATGTTACCTATGGTCATCCTAGTGAAGTGAAGTCTCTATCATGAACGGTGTTATATAACGATACGTTAACACTTCGTGGTCAGGTCTTATACAAACTCTTTGTATAAGACGCCTCCGCTCGCATGTCCCCAACACGAATGATCGGGATCATACCATGTGTGACAAGTCACAACATTTGTGACCATTCCACAAAGCAAGCCACATCTGTAGCGTTACCAGGATAAGGTTTCCCTCCTATATCCATATACTACAGACCATTTTGGTTATCACTCAAGACATGATCCACTTATATGTCACCACATACATGCTTGAGTCACATACAAACGACCAAGGATTTTATGTTTATTGGTTTATGGTAAAGCAAATAAAACAAGCAACTGAGAAAAATACATGATGTGAAGTAAATATCATATATTATACAACACAAGCGTTCGTACAAACTGTTTACAAACTACAGGACACGAGACTTTAGTGCATCAACCCCAACATATATATATATATATATATAATTGAATTTAATATATATGATTATTTAATTAATGTGCCAATTAATTAAATAAGGAGTTATTTAACTAATTGGCACCAATGGTAAAAAGGGAATTACTTGGAGAAGGGGTAAACTCTTCTCCTTATATAATCATTTTATTAGCCCATTTAGGGTAAGTGTTTTTTATATGAAAATTTTGTTCTAGCCTCCCCAAAAAGATTTTTCTCTCTACAACATTCTTTTCAATCTCTCTATCGTTTCCTCTTCCAAAGGTTGAAGACCACTCATCCAACTCTTGGAATTCCTAAAGAATAAGGTATTCTCATGGTAGTGTCTGTGATTGCCGATCAAGAGGAATTTCGAAGAGCTTGGGAGTCTACAAAGGTAAGAATGGTTCTTCCCTTTTGCTACTCCTTCATAAAGCATGCTGTAAAATTTAGTGTATGATGTTTATCCCATTTATGCTCTATTTAGCATGCTATTTTTATTTCTAATAAAATATAAAAATCGAATGCAATACAATCCTAAAACTTCTGCTCGGGATTCAATTCCCAACAATATTTACTCCAAAATCTCGCAGGAGTTCCTCAATTATATCCTTCAAGAAGTATGTTTGACTAACTCCTTCATATTTGGACTTGATTAAGTGTCCAATAACTCAACTTTTTGCTCGTCGATGATTACCCATTCCCATTTCAAGAGAACATGTATGTTCGCTTGGATATTTCATTACTTTGAATGAATCACTTTCTTTCAATTTTTTTGGCATCAGACCTTCCACTTACATTCCTCCCACTGAACATGTACAATTAACAAGCTCTTCGCTGACTTCTTTAACACAGTAGTCGAAGTTTCTTTGTGTTGGGGTAGATCCCCTAAAAGTCTCGTATCATGTAGTTTGTAAACAGTTTGTACGAACACTTGTGTTGTATAATATATGATATTTACTTCACATCTTGTATTTTGCTCAGTTGCTTGTTTATTTTCTTTACCACAAACCAATAAAATAAAATCCCTGGTTATCTGTTATGTGACTCAAGCAGTATGTGGTGACATACAAGTGGATCATGTCTTGAGTGATAACCAAAATGGTCTGTAGTATATGGATATAGAAGGGAAACCTTATCTTGGTAATGCTACGAATGCGGCCCACTTTGTGGAATGGTCAAAGTGTTATGACTTGTCATAGATGGTCTGATCCTAATTATTCATGTTGAGGACATGCGAGCAGGGGCATACTATACAAGAGTTTGTATAAGACCTGACCACGAAGTGTTAACGTCTCGTTATAACACCGTTCATGATAGAGACTTCACTTCACTAGGATGACCATAGGTAACATGACCTCAATCCTGAGTGAGTTGGGAACTTCTGTCATTGAGGGTGGTCCTTTTGATTGCATGGGTGCAAGTGGCCTGGCCGCTGACTCAAACCTACCATTTGGGGATTCGTCGGATTTGGGAGCTGAGAACTCAGCTACACAAGATGGAATTCACTCCTGGCTCAAGAGGTGTTCATACATAGTTGGACTATGTTGTATTGTTCATCAGAGGGATCAGTGGTACTTAAGGAGTGAAATGTAACTACAGGGGCAAAATGGTAAATTGGCCCAGTTGTACTTATAGCATCTGTGAAAGGTTATCGTACTCATGATTGGTTAATCAATGGACACAGAAAATATATTGTGGTAAGAAGAGTTCAGTTGTCAGTCTTTAGAGAATGTATGGCAGTTAACGGATGGTTGATCTCATGGTTAAAGAGTTTAGTCAGCTATTCACGTATCATTGGAGCTTCGAGCCATAGGTCTATAAGGTCCCCTTGGTAGCTTAGATAAAGAGTTGGAATCAGTTTTTGGGTCAGTTTGAAATGTTAAAATTGAAAAGAGGGAGTTCAATTCTATATGATATAATTGAACTGGTTAATTTATATGATAATAGATTGACTAAATGTATGGGATACATTATTTTGAGAAAATTGGATATAAATATGATTTATATCGAGTAGAGGAGAAACATTATAGTTGATATATGATATCAAACTATAGGTTAAGAATATAATATGTTATATTTATTTAATTCATTAGGCGGTTATAAGATAATTGGCGAGTTTTTTCGAATCGTGCGAAAGTGAGAAGTTCAATTCAGTTCTTGTAATGAAGAATAAAATGAAAATTGTTTTCATTTTGCAAGATACACGAAATATATCTGAAAATTCGCTCACGGTGAGAGCCTGTGATCGCTTAGTGTTAGAGCCTATACAATAGCGCCCGCCTTCCTAAGCGATCGCACACCTGCGACTAAACGATCGCCCGTGATTTCTTAAACGATCGATTATCTTTGCTAGACGATCGCTTAGTGCACCGAGCGTAACTAAACGATTGCTTACTTTTGATAGACGATCGTTGGCTATACCTACACGATCATTGTACCGCCGCTCTAAACGATCAAGCACACCCGATATACAATAGTCTTCTCTTTTCTCCCACTTGCTTGTTCGTAGTACACGATCACATTTCCTCCTCCCCTCTCAATTCCAATCAAAGTCCACCTTTGGATCTCACTTCGAGAATACTGAGGCTTCGAATGGTGGTGTCATCCCCGGTTGCTTGTTGTTCGTGCGCTACTGATCGTGTAGACAACCGTGGTCTGCTAGACGATTGCTTGCTGGACGAGTAGGACGAGAAAGTTTGTTCATGTTAGTCCGAGTTTATTGAAGAAAGTCTTCAACGAGTACATTCTCTCGGTCTTTGTATTTATCTTTTAAAGCATGCCAGTAATTAGTGTTTACAATGCATATTTGTATGTTAGAATTGTGTGTGGAAATTCTATCACAATGAAACGGAAAGATCCGCTTCCGCTCATAGGCACTCTTGTATAAGAGTCCTTCAATTGATCAGAGCTAGGTTTCTGATATTAATTTCATTGATGCAAAGAATTGCATATACATTCTCGGTGGGTGCAACATATCTACTCTCTGTTTAATGGTTAATTCGTTTGTGGATGTGTGGATTAATGGAGTTTTCTGGGATGAAACCTCAGTTTGATTAATTCTTTTACATTTCCAGTTAATTGTAAAGGCTCCTGCGTTTTTTGGCATAATTAATTGCTATCGAGTATGTAATTCAAAGTTCGATTGAGCTTTGAGTCTTTCATGAGGAAGTTTAGAGCAAGGGTTATTGTTCTTCTAGGAAGAAGACGATCAAGAGTTGGTTGGGTCATGTAGACAATAGGCTAGGCGATCACTGAGTATCGGATGCTCGGGTGTCATTTAACACGCGCGTGCACTAGACGATCGTATAGCTCAACAAGCCTCATCACTTAGTTACTGACTATATGATCGCAGAGTAACGCACGGTAAATCGTTTACCTCTTCGCGTGTTAAGCGATCGTCTAGACGATCAGGCTTCGCAGCCTCGTTGTCATCTAAGCGATCGTTTAGCTTTTCGTGTTATCTTCTAGTGTGCGCTAAGCGATCGTTTACCTGGAGGCGTTTACTAAACGATGGAGCTTCGCCCGACGGTTCAAGACCCGGTTCGCCTATGAACCGATTTGCTCGATGGAAAAATGTAGATAGAATTTTTCAATCCGGTTTTGTAAAGGTTCATCCCAGTCCATTAATCTTTGGTATAATACATGAGACGTATGTTTATTTATATGTCATATGATATGCACATATAGAAAATCCCACCTTAGGTTAAGCATTGGTCATGCATCATCTCTTTATTATAAATGTTATAATTTAGAGAAGCATGATTTAAATTACGTAAGAGCATGCTCATGCATCATATAATATAAGAGTTATATTTATGCATGCATAAAAAGCATTGACATGCATCATCTTTATATTATAATTGTTATAGTATAATGGTCTATGGAAAGCATGTTTGCTTGGTTATTACAAGTATATAAAAGTTATGTATAGTAATGACCTGACATTGCATGAAGCATGACACATAGGTTACTTTATGTAAACCCCGTACTCCATTTTTCCTACATAAGTGAGTAACAAGCGTGTTAAGTAAAGTTATGAAAAGAGGTAAAGAAGGTATGCCGATGGGGGAAGAAAATTCTAAGTGTTAGAAATACTTAGTCAAGGGTAAGTTTTAGATAATATAACAAGTGAAAATTTGCTAAGTATGGAAGCAAAGTGTAGGCATGCGTTGATGGAGAAGTGTGGACGTATGGTGTTGCATGTGTAGCAACTAAGGCTTGTAGAGGTTAAGTGTTGAAGGCAAGGGTAAACCATGCGTTGGTACTAAGGATGAATGCATGGGTTGAAAGGCATGATGCGTTGATAAGGCTTGCGACAGCCTCAAGTGTGTGCGAGCAAAGGCGCTGGACAATCGTGTAGCAGATGAGCGGCACTATACGATTGGGTATGCGATCGTCTAGTAAGTGAACGACAATACACGATGAGGTAGGTGATCGTGTAGGCAGGCGCTGGGCGATCGTGTAGTAATTGCGTGGAGCCGAACGATGCACTAGACGATACGAAGGATCTCGCTAAACGATAGCGCTATACTTTAGACGATAGCGCTAAGCGATGGGGCATTGGTACTGCACGATCGGCATCAGCGCTAGACGATAGAAGTTGGGTGCTAGTGTCACACCCCCTCCCAGATTACCCTCTTAATCTGAAAGAGGATATGACCGTGGTAGTTACTAGCCCTGCTGCCAGCAATCACCACCTTAGCCTTCTAATCTAAATGGCAACCTGTTAAACATTAATTGTCATACCCCGTTCTAGATTTTCCTTCTAACCTAGAACGAAGCGTGAAGACATTAAACATCACTTCTCTCCATGACATCTAACGTCCCAACTCTTAACGTATCCTGTACTTAAGATCAAACCCAGACTTCCAAACCCATTTTCAAAAATAATCTATGTTCGTTGACAGAGTTTAGGAATTTAATTCAGTTTAAATCAAAATACTGTTTAAAGAGATTTACAGACCAACAATAAGGATTATTTTGAACAAAACCTCCCATGACATGTAACTCACAAGTTCTAGCTGTTCTGGAATATTCTCAAATACATGCACAAACAATACAACAGATGTTTAATAACACTAATGGCGTTTGACGGCTCAGCAGGCACCAGGAACTTGTCACTACCTAGGGGTGGGGAAAAACATAAAACATGGAAAGTATGAGTTAAAGCCCAGTGAGTGGTAATTTAATATAAACATAAGTTATCGTTTTCTAAATCATCAATAGAGTTTATCAAATCATTCAGTAAACCATTGAACAAAGTATAAAAGATTCGACAACATCTCAAACACGTGCTAGTAAAAAAAAAGTGGCATGATCAACTCTCATAAACACATTATAAAGCATTCAATCGTTATCAGAAAATCACACCAACTCTACACCCAAATACTCGTTTACAACGGCGAGTTACTCTGGACATAGAATGCCCCCTACGGTGTTAACCAAATCACAAGGTCATACATGCACGCAGAGCTGCCTCAAGGCTAAGCATAAATACACACCACAGGCCCAGGTTACTCTGGACTCCCCGGAATACTCTGGCCACATCTGACCCCGGTGGTAGCCCCCTGATAGCCTAGGTGGTGCTACATGCGCAAGTTCCTCTAGACTTCCCGGTATACTATGGCCACATCTGACCCCGGTAGCCCCCCGATCGCTTGAGCGATGCTACTGAAACACATTCAAGTAGCACGGAAAAATAATCATCTCTCGGGTATAAGAATTAGTAGTTTGAAACCACTTTCACAAACATTCAGCATTTTTAAATTCAACATCAAGAGGTTTTCATATAAAACAATACAAGTCACAATTGTGTAAACTCTGGTTCCAAACTACATTGTCATAAAACAGGTTCATATAAACCAATGAGAGTTTAGAAATCCTGATTTAAACATTTTTTAAAACAGATCATGCCATCACATTTCATAAATCATAACATACTATAATATAATTAGTTTCTATATCAAAACATTCGAAAGTAAACCACTCACTATTAATCGGCTCCTCCTCATAATTTCGGTTTCTCCATCTCTCGTTTATCCTGAAATTATATTGATAATCCTCTAGTTATCCTTCACATGACCATAATCCAATTATTTGAAAATTAATCTTCAAGTATAACCAATTTCAATTAAACTTTTGCCAAATCCCTAATTTGATCCAAGGTAGAGTTTGATTTGTAATTTGTTCACTCAATTTCTCTAAAATTAACTCAAGACCTTAAAATTAATCTTCAATAAAAACTAATTTTATTCCAATTTTCCTTAATTTTTCTCATTAACCTAATTACTTTAAATTAACCATTTAATCAACTTCAAAGTTGACTTAGGATCCTAATTTATTCTAATTTCAGGTTTAAGGTATCATAACAATACCAATTGGATCCTTAATTATGCTTGAGAACACCTTAATTAACCTTAAAATTGATTTTCCAGCTTTTAATGACGGATAATAGATGACAGATAGAAGTCAACAGGAAAGTCAACTCTTTCTTCAACCTCCAGCCCAGAAATTTCCAGATTTGACCTCTGTTTTTTCTGAGAGCGTTTCATACTTAAATTCATCATTTTTCAGCCATTTAAAGCTTAATTAGCCTATACAAACCTTTTATCCATCCTCTTAATTAACTTACCTCAAAGTTTGGACATCCGAATTGGCCTAGAACTCCCGAAATCGACCAATCTTTCTACGGTACCCCTGTTTTTCCTGCGAGGAAAAGCAGAATTTTTCAGAACTTAAAATCAGAAATTCCAGTCAATAACTATCAAATAAAAGATCATAGAACTCTAGAAGGACCTTATATTTAACTTACCTTTAAATTTGGAGTTTCGAATTAGTCTCTAACTCCACGAATTTGCTAAAAACCAGAGCATCCTCTGTTTTCGCAATAACTCTACCGCCACAGTTTTTCTTCGTTTTCCTTACTTCTCCGGTCAAATTTCTTCAAATCAAGCCTCCTACGAGCTTCTGCTTTACTTCCTCTTTAATTTTCTTTCATTTTGCCCAATTTTCCTTCACAAGAACGGCCCTAATTCGAAAACAACTTTTTCCTCTTCTTCGGTCAGCCAAACTCAAAACAATTCGAAATTCCATTTTTCTCTTCATTTTTCAGCTTCAATTTCTAGTTTAACACGTGCCTGGATGATTAATACTTAACCTCAAAGCCATCCAATAAGAAATTTCAATAGAAAGCACCTTAATTCTTCCAAAATATCTCAAATTCTCTTTTTTCCTCTTCCTCTCGGTTTTCCTATTAATTCACCAATTTCTAGTCAAAATTAGCTGTAATGTCCTTTAAGAAAAATGTTAATAAACCTCTTAACTTACTAACCTCAAAATTTCAGCTTCAAATTCGATTTCTACAGCTCAGAAACTTCAAAACACTGAACCCTACTCAGACTGTCCGAAATTCAGTCTTTAACTCGACTTTTCCCTTAAATTTCCTTTGATTTTCAGCTTCCCAATGAGTCTTAAACAAGTCAAATTTACTTTTAAAACTCATAAATTACCAAAATTTCACCACATTTCAAGATGTTGACCTTTTTTTAACTTTGAGTTCGACAAATTTGACCTTTGACTTTTACAACTAATTTTGACCTATCCCGAACATGCCAAATTCATCATCGAATGTTCTTTTAGACCAATGCTAGAACTAGTCTCATTTCCACCCATCAAATGATTCCCTGAGTTCGTTACTTCCTCTTCTGTAATGAAACACGTCAATCCAAATTATTTTTATTTTAATTATAAATGCTTAACTCAGAAGATCCAACAACTTTTATTCTCATAGTCCTCGAGTTCAATCTAACTATGTGCTTCCTTAATTATCCCAAGAAAGAGTAGAAGAAGATGTAGGGCTTACATTTTAATAATTGTGAGTAGCATTTATAGCTATGGCCGTCCTTTTAACCGTGCTCTCCACACAAAAATACTCTACCTTAATATAAAACTAGCATTACAGCCGAGTTAGTGATGACTAACAATCTAAGGGGGGAAATATCTTCACATATGGGCCCACACAAAACTCTCAACAAAGCATAGGGCCCTCTCAGAGACGTGGATAATGCTGTACATAATACAGGTATCATCAATCCTTACAGTCTCTCATTAATAGACCGAGTCCTTATTTGAGTGGCAAGTCCACAGCAGCAGGTCAACCCTAAGGAATCTATCGCTACCTGAAAGGGAAAGACATCAAAAAATATCTGTGAGCTATTACCCAGTGAGTGACTATTAAAGATTTTATAATCGGATTGTGACGTCAATGCATTACGATCACCACTCTAAACATTGTAATATTTTACTAACGTGAGAGTCATTTTCAAGCCTAGAACTAGTTGTTCTCTAACTATAATAGCTTTATAACAATTCTTAAACACTCCATTAAAGATACATTCATCCTAGTTTATCAAGATGAACGAGCCTACAATGCTCCTAGCTTCCAACGTCCTCATTTACTGGAAAGAGACCCCATACTTCGGCCTCTCCCCTCTCTAGAGGTGTGGCATGGCCTAGGAGACCATTACTTCAGTCTCGGTCATTTGATAGAGACTCTACACTGATGTTGCACGTGGAGTATTCTAAGTTACATCAATTTAACCTTTATTTATAGCACAGTCTCCAGCGCGTCCAGTCATTTCACATACGTTATAAGCAAGTTTTCCTTAAGTCATTCGGTGTACGTGCAAGAAGGACCTCATACTTCGGTCTTCTCCATAGGTTTTCTATAGTAAACCATGATCATATTATCCTTTAGCCCGTACAATACCAGATACCTTTTCTCCATGTCTGTTCAAAAGTATCGAGTTATTTCATAGCATTCATGTGTTAAGTCTTTTCATTGCATGTCATTTACACAAGAACTCATTCTATCATAGCCTTCCTCTAGGAAGCATATTTCAACATTAGAAACTTAACTTTTGTAATAATTTCACAACATACCTTGGCCTGTGTTAAACATATACAAGCTGGGAGAGATACGTTAAGCTATTCATTAACCATTTGTTGCTTGAGGGAGTATAAATTCATCATTAGCATCACTGCAACTTACTTGGCCTTATATGCATACGTATTGAAAGCATTAAGTTCATTTAGTCACTCACATCTTGTTAGAGCTCTTAACGGTTTATACGCCTCTCCTAGCTCTTCTTGGCCTGAAAGGACATAATTTCCGGTTAAATTCCTTAAACTTCTTAGCAAAATACCTCAAATAGTTCGTTTACTAATGGAACTTCCTGAACAAAACAACATTGCTAGCAAGATAACCATTATGAGTGAATTCACCCTCATGAGCGAGATCAAACATTCCTTAGCAAAACTTTATTCTAGCGATACTCACCATACCAATGAGATTCAGCCCAATTTTCAGCGAGATTTCCTTCATAAGCGAGATCCTCATTCTTCTTATCTCGCTATAGCTCTCCACGGTGAGCTATTTGTTTGTTCTTCCCAAGCAGCTGTCTGCTTATGCACAGATTCTATGTTACAACTTCAAAAATTCATAACTCAAAATCAAGACCTCTTTTGAAGAAACTTCCTTCTATAAACTTGTTTAGAATTGAGTTAACTTTCTTACCTTAAAATTTCAGCCGAAAATTTCTTATAGTTAGCTTGGAGCTTCCAATCTTCAACTCGAGCCCTGATTAATCTGAGATTCTGCCTCCTTTGCAATTTCTTCACTTCTTGTTCTTTTCCTCCTACAATCTTTCTTCGGCAAGATAACCTCAAAAACTAGATTCTTCAGCTTTCAAATGGCACCGATTTCACTAAATTTGCTTATGTCGATTGCCGAAACCAAGCTTTTGAAGTTCCTCTTCCTTTTAATCTTCCTGCCGCCTCCCGAGTTCAAAGATTAGATTGCCACGTCACCCCACACTTAGTGCCTCCAGCCAAACCAATAAATGAGTTTCCTCATTTAATATGTTTTTCCTTCCCTTCCTCCATAATTCCTATAAATAAACATGAATTGCTACTTAATAAATATGTA
>NC_052352.1:68841901-68856046 GCF_009727055.1 Benincasa hispida | reverse complement strand
TCAGATACAATGGTTTTAAAAGTTTTATGTACACGTTTTCTTGGCATATTTTAGTTTCAGTATTATGTTTTCAAGCTTTCAGTTTAAACATGAGATTTATGTTTTTATTAAGTCACTCACTGGACGAGTAGCTCATTCTTTCAAATGTTTTTCTTTTCCCAGGTAGTGGTCATCTTCCCAAAGGTTAGCTGTCATCCTACTCTGCCACTCAAGGACTCCAGTTAAAGGTCCAAAGTCTAGAGAGAAGTTTTAGGTGTTTATTCTACAAATGTCTGTACATATGTGTTGCTCATATTAGAGACTAGTAAAGTGTATTGGGACCGTTGAACTCTATATGTGTTAATATGATGTAATTATGTTATTTTTGATCCCTGGTGTTCTGAGGTTATTTTTGAAGTTTCATTAGTTTGGTGAATGTTATATATGTATTCCAGGGATCTAAGCAAGTTAAGGATGTTAGTTAGGCAGTAAGTGCCACAAAAGGGTTGGTAACTACTGTCGTCACATTCACTTCTGGATTAAGAAGGGTAATCTGAGAGGGGGTGTGACATTTTATAAGCGTTATAAATGCCTTGTGATGTGGCAATGTGTTTTAGTTGTTTCTTTTTAAAAGGTTAAAGAGAAATTAGAACTAAAGGCAATAAGAAAGACATGCATGTTCACTTAAGTTTAATTCATGGTTTTAAAATGTTTAAAACTTGAATGACATAGACCTAAGATCATGGTTCTAATATTATTAGAAACCTTTAGATTTTAATCTTTTAATCAATTTAATAGGATAAATTGACTAATAAAAGGTTAAAGCATATCAAATCTATCTATAAGGGACATTTTGTCTAAGGCGGGTTCTGGCTAGGTTGGGGTATTTAAGTTGAAGAAACGTAACACCCCTACCTGGGAACCTACCTGGAAAGATGAATTAGATAGATTTGATGCATGTGTGCAAGTTAAGAACGGTCCATTAAAGTGTTTATAAGGTCCCCTTGGTAGCTTGGATAAAAGTTGAGAATCAATTTTTGGGTCAGTTTGAAATGTTCAAATTGACAAGAGGAAGTTCGATTATATATGGTATAATTGAACTGGTTAATTACATATGATATGATTGACTAAATGTATGAGATACATTATTTTGGAGAAAATTGGATATAAATATGATTTATATCAAGTAGAGGAGAAAACACTATAATTGATAAATGATATCAAACTATAGGTTAAGAATATACTATGATTATATTTATTATTTAATTAATTAGGCGGTTATAAGATAATTGGCCGAGTTTTTCTCCAAATTCGTGTGAAAATGGGAAGTTCAATTTAGTTCTTGTAACTGAAGAATAAAATAAAAATTATTTTCATTTTGCAAGATACACGAAATATATCCGAAAATTCGCTCACGGAGTGAAAGCCTTTGATCGCTTAGTGTTAAGAGCCTATACGATAGCGCCCGCCTTCGTAAACGATTGCACACCCGCTTAACTAAACGATCGCCCACGATTTCTTAAACGATCGCTTACCTTTGCTAGACGATCGCTTAGCGTGCCGAGCATAACTAAACGATCGCTTACCTTTTGATAGACGATCTCTTAGCTATACCTACATGTCGTGTATCCTTGCTCTAAACGATCAAGCACACGCGACTATATGATAGCCTTCTTTTTTCTCCCACTTGCTTATTCATAGTACACAATCACTTTTCCTCCTCCTCTCTACCAATTCCATCAAATTCCATTCTTTGGATTCTCACTCTGAGAATAATGAGGGCTTCGAGTGGTGGTGTCGTCCCTGGTTGCTTGTTGTTCGTGCACTGCTGATCGTGTAGACGACCGTGGTCTGCTAGACTGCTTGCTGGACGAGTAGGAACGAGAGGAGTTTGTTCACGTTGGACCGAGTTTATTGAAGAAAGTATTCAACTGGTACGTTCTCTCTGTCTTTTGTATTTATCTTTTAAAGCATGCTAGTAATTAGTGTTCACAATGCATATCCGTATGTTAGAATGTGTGTGTGAAAATTCAGTCACAATAAATCAGAAAGATTCGCATCCGCTCATAGGCACTCTTGTATAAGAGCTCCTTCACTTTGTTATTGCAAGTATTAACAATTTAACTGACAAATCATATTTCGAAAAGAAAATCTGGCCAACCTTTATATCCTCGCCATTTAGACAGTCATAAGGTATTGTGATGAGGTCGTCATATGATGGGCCCTCTGAGGGTATATCTAAAAATGGTTGGTTTGGAACTCTAGAATGCATTTGAATCGAAGAATCACCACTGATGGGATGGGTGTAGCTAGGGTCGGAACATGAATGTAAGGTGTTGGAGAAGTTTGTGGTCCTGAAGATTGTCCATGGTCAGTATCGAACAGTGGGGTACTTCTTGGTTCATTGACCAAACCAAGCTTCACTTCAAATATTCGATCATCCCCCAAGTTACATGGCTCAATATGATCATCCAGTGAAGATATGGTGGGAATGTTATATGTTGGAATGGTTGCAATCACAAAGTTCTGACTAGTTGGAATGAGTTGATTCGTTGGATTGCAATACTGGTACATATTCTTTGTGTGTACTCCATAAATAATAATTTTCCAAATGAAAATTATTAATATTCTTTCTTAATAATTTAAAGGATCCAGGTTTTTTTCCCCCCTTAAATGGAGATTTGAGGTAGACCTCCAAAGAAAGTTATCATCCTTATGAGAGGAAGAAGAGGAGATTATTTAAGGCCCTTTTTTTTAGGTCAAAGGAATGATGTCAAGTGGGCATATTGTCACTTATGCCCGGGATGCATCATTGCCTTCTAAAAAAAGCTAAGGTCTTCATTATCGATTATGCCAATTGGGAGAGCTGGGACCAATAGATTGTAACAACATTTGATGTGTATATCAAATATATCTAGATCGATGTTCAGTCGTTAGTGATAATACTCACTAATTCACTGATTGTTATATCATTTCTGACCTTTAGACTTTTCATATGATCTCCAACATAATTGCTTCCTGACTGGTCTCATTCCCCACCAAATCGTACAAAGATGTGAAGTAACAATATTAATCTGTAATCAGATTAGCAAATCTTAAGCAATATCCAATTAAATTTTAAGAAATCACGACAGTAATTGATAACCGATCACCCAACTATTTATAAGTGTTCACTTAGTGTTGTATATGCGATCACGTATATATTACTAAACGATCGTTTAGCATTATATAAACAGTCATTTATATAACACTAAACAGTCATTTTTTTGTTATATAAACGATCCTTTACGTTATACTAAACGATCATTTATATGTTATATAAACGATCGTTTATAATACTAGACAATCGTTTATATAATACTAAACAATCATTTATATAATACTAGACAATCATTTATGTAATACTAGACAATCATTTATGTAATACTAAACAATCGTTTATATAATACTAAATGGATTTTTATATTGTAATGAACGACCGTCTATATATTAATATACGATTGTTCATCTAATACTAAACGAAACTTATTATGAAAACGATCTGGGACAAGAAATACTATAGAATATCACTTACATTCTTTCAGTTTTTAGATCTGACGAACGAATCTTGCTTTATACCCAAAGAACGATGAAATGAACAAAGATGAAAGTGATCGACAATGAGGATGTTGGACTGAAATTCTAAGAGAACAATGGAAGAACTTTGTGGGGAGTTTGACAGAAAATGAATAACTGAGCGTGACTTTCAATTCTTGATATCAATGCTATTGGTAGAATATTAGTTGGGAATAAATATATTGGTGGAATGTTGGTGTTGCATTGAATACATATTGAATGAATCACTCAAGAAATTGTTGAAAGAAGAAGATGAATGACGCGATCGAAAGAGTTCTTAAAATTTTTGGTAAAGTTGATATTTTATCTGAGCAAAAGATTAGTCATAGATAAATTAGGTTATTCATAAAAAAAAGTTTTTAGTTTCGGACTCTGCTTCCAGCCCATTTAAATACTCAACTAAGCCCAAAAATACCTCACAGCAGCTCAGCCCAATTAGTTTTTTAGGGCTTTCAAAACTTATTTTCACTCCCTCTTTCTCATCAATGCTTTTCCCCCTTTTCACGATTTCACGCTTTCTTCCCATCAGCCATCATTCACATTTCACCAAAATCACGCCGCCGCCGGTTGCTCCTTTGTTATTTTTCCCCCGCCGGTTGCTCCTCGCCACCAAGGTATGCTTCATTTTTCTCTCCTTCGGTTTCCGTTTTTGGTTTTCTTTGTCTTCTGCGTTTTCTCTTCCTTCATCCCGCCGTTTGCTCTTCGCCACCAACTTTATCCCACATTGGGCGTTTGAGGAAGGATGCGATATCGGGTAAGACCAACAAGGAATCGGGACCGACTGGTTCTGTTGTTGCCTAAAACCGAGGAAACACTCGGTTTTCTCGGTTTACATTAATGCAGTTCGTACCTATATTGTTGAGTCTATCTTATGAATAGAAGTCCCAAAATGTTCATCATTCACCAATGGAAAAAAATAGATAAAATAAATGCATGAATTTATTTAGTAAAATGTTAACGTACATATGTAGCTGTTTATTATTGGGTAAATTCTATTTTAGTTAACTTTTGTTCTTACATTGTTCTGCTGTTTTTATTTTTATATTTGTTCTCTCGAGTTTGCATAAAAATATGTTTTTCATTTTGAAAAGAAAAGAAAAAAAAAAGAAGGTTAACTTAAGCCATATAAACTATATTTTTATTTTAATAAAGTATAATTCTGTAAATGAAAATAAAGTTGCATTTTTCAAGTTGTAAACCACTTTAAGTTATGTTTGTGGTTGAATGAAAATTATTGAATTAGAAAGGAAATACAAAAGTAAATGCGCATCTAAGTCAAATTGCACAGCTTCTTATGTTTGGTTGATATTGTATTGTCTGGGAAAGATTATTATTATTATTATTCATGTATTGTTGTTGGGATCAAAGTGTCATTTTTATGATTATGTATTTAAGACATGCTTCTAAAATTGAATTGACGAAAAATATTCTTTTTTTAATAGAAGAAAATTCTGAGATCGAATTGTCTTTTAACGTATGAATTTAACATAATTGGTTTATATTGTTTAGTAGTCTTTTATGATAATTTGACATTAATATGAACACTTTTGGTGTAGAACAAACTAAAAAAACTTATGTATGTAGAAACTTAAGAAAAAATATAACCAAACATGCAAAAGTGTTTAAATTCCGAACAATTTTTACAAAAAAAATGTTTAGAAGGAAATGCATTTTTGAAAAACACATTTTTTTCACACACAATGCAGGCACGCCCTTAGTTTAGTGAGGAAAAGGTGGTTGGCCATAATTCTAAAGATTTTTTTTCGATATGTGCTATTTTCAAAACCAAACCCTAAAGTTTGATATATCATCCAATTTCCCTTTTTATTTCAGTTTAAGAAAAAAAATCTTTTGGGTCGTGACCCATTTAGAATGATGGATCGTGAGCTGTATCTGACATATTTCAGGCCCAGACCAAACCCTATATGTAGCTGCAGAGTTCTTGCTGCCATCGTTCGTCTCTCTCTCTTTCCTCGTTGTGTTAGATTCGTAAGTTAGATTTTGGCGACCAAAGTTCATATATGGCTGCTGCTTTTGCTTCAAAGTTCTCCCGCGGTATGTGATGTTCTGAAATAATGGATACTAGAACTTTTTCTTTTCATTGATCTGGAGCTGCTACGGCTATAAGCTTTGTAGCCTAATCTTTCAGGATTCATCTGATCGTGTTGAACCTTGATTTCACCTGATTCTCAATTGATTTTGCTCACATGCATATTTGCTTGATCCTGTTTCAATGTTAATGATTTGTTTTTAGAACACTTTTCAGGTTATACGTTGTTTAGTTATTCTATTTGTTAAGAAACATATTTTGTGAGAAGAGATAATGTGCTAAAGAGAGGGAGTATCTCCCTCAAAAGTTTTCCATCGCCATCAACTATCCATGGAACTTATAAGCTGCAAATCACATCTGATTTCCCTTCCTTTTTACCCCCCAAGAGATCATATAGGACCGTTGAGTAGAAGTGGAATTTATACATCGTGCCTTCTGTGAATTTTTAAAAAATTAGTTCGAGTGCTTCTTAAACTAGTTTTAATCTTCTTTTTTTTCATACTTATTGCTCCTTTGGGCTTGACAGCTTGTGCACATCTTGTTGTAAAATTTATCTTAACTATGATATTTCAATCTTTTATTTGTCTTATTTAAGTTTTGTTTATCTAGTTGTCGTGGAACTCATTTTAGCTCATTGTTTCATGCTCAATTTTTCTGGAAAATTAAACTAGTCGGTCGTTCATTATTGGGTGGACTTGGAAGCAATTTGTCTGGTTCATTAACCACATCAAATGAGACAGTATGCAGCAGTTCCATCTTGCAGGTATGCTTCAATGTAATGTTAATCTACCTATCTGACTTTCAACCCTAAAAAGAGAGTCGAAAGAGAGAATACATGTGTAATATATTCTTATGCATGAACATGGAGGGTTATGGCTTTGTCACTACTTATATAAAGGTTGCTATATAGGAGATAATATGCTTATAAAATAGGTATTTAGAAAACAAAGCATTCTTGCAGAACTAACCAAAGTTCGTTATCAGCCTTGTTTGGGTAATGTGTGGGTTTAGTTCAAGATTCAGCTGTTTGCAAGTATTTTCCTGGAATAGAAATGATAGAAGCTGTGTTCGTAAACTAAATTTAAGCTTTGATCATGCACATGTCCATGCTTAAATTTAATGATGGGAATCTTTTGCACATCGATATATAATTATCAATATCTTGAAGAGCTACTGAAACGAAGGAAGGGCTGATTTGTAAATTTTCAGAGGGCATAAAATAATTTAAAATGCTGACGAAACATCGTTATGCTACTATCAAATTCTGATCTGACCTTGTATATTATCATATGTTGCAGCAACAAAGAACTTTCATACAGATGAGAACTGTGCTAAAAGTAGTGGACAATTCAGGGGCAAAAAAGGTAATGTGCATACAAGCTTTGAAGGGAAAGAAGGGAGCGCGACTAGGAGACACTATTGTCGCATCAGTGAAGGAAGCCCATCCCAATGGAAAGGTGAAGAAAGGAAAGGTAGTGTACGGTGTCGTTGTGCGAGCTGCAATGCAAAAAGGTCGCTGTGATGGGAGTGAGGTCAAGTTTGATGATAATGCTGTAGTACTTGTGGATAAGCAAGGCCAGCCTATTGGGACGAGAGTGTTTGGTCCAGTTCCTCACGAACTCAGGAAGAAAAAGCATGTGAAGATTCTTACTTTGGCAGAGCACATTGCTTGAAATCAATAATCATATCAGAGCCAAGGCTAGAAGGTTATGTTTGTTAACTTCTTGTTCTTGATGATGTGCCCAAAAGAATAACCTTAGTGAGGTTTATTGGAAGAAATTAGAGGAATCTGCCAAAAACATTTGATAGATTTGTCTTTGGTAAATCATAACAAAGTTGCTGCAGCTGCTTTTGATGTTGCAGTTCCTCAAGTTATTCTTAACATTCTTCCTTTACATCATTGTTATTGATCCGTTTTCTAGTTAGGCAGTTACCATTTATGAGGTGTGAATTTTAACAAACTAGGATGTGACTGGTTAGTTTTCGAACCCGGTTCTCCCAATGCTCAAGTGTTTTTTGGACTATCTTTGTCTATGCAAATGTGTATCCAAAAACCAACATTTATCCCTACGTTTTGTATAATAAGAAGTCAAGTATTTTGTAGCTTAAACGCATCATATAGCAGGAATTGCCTAGATAATGAGTATTATCACCATTTGCATTACAAAGCTTAATGCATATTCAACTCTTTAGAGCATGCAATATGGACATTTGACAATGTGTCCATAATTTACTTGACCTTAGAAAATGTTCCTACATTTATATACAAAGTTCGTACACTTTTCCTTTTTGTATTTATAGCATCCTTGGATCAATGCGATGAAACTACTGATATAAATAAATTTTCTTTCATTGGTGGGTGGCAAGGATGATTTTGAAAAATGGAAGTTACTGACTTTCATACCAGACGTAAACTTGTAGAGCTATATCAATTTTGACTCTAAACTCGAGATTAAGAGTGTAGTGTGTATTTGAGTATGGAGTCCAGTAAATTGACAAGATTTCGTTTGGGTTAATTGTTGATTGTACTTAATTTACTTTGTTAGTTATTCTTGTTGTCTTGCTGCTCGAGAAAAGAATTAAAGAAAAGAAAGAAATATGCATATATGTATTTGAAGTACTGCTTATTATTCTATAAATGTTACATGCATATATGTATTTGAAGTACTGCTTATTATTCTATAAATGTTTTATTTTTAAATGTAGTATTTAATATTGTTTCATTTTTTAAGAAAAGGTTAACTAGTTTTTAATATATGAAAATGGACTTGAAATACCACATGCACGTGCTAAAAGACTAGTCCAAGATTGAAGGTGTCGAAATAAACGTCAGAACGACAGAGAAAGAGGAGAGTGAGCAAGGAGATCGAGAGAAAGAGGAGGTCGTGAGTGAGGAAATTGGGTATTATTAAAAGAGTGAGGATGAGATTGAGAATCGGGAAGTGGGAGACTGAAGTGTGAATCAAAAAACGATAGTGAGAGAGCGAAAGAGTCTTTCTAGTACTTGACATCGTTACCTTCGTCGAGTTTCAACTTTTAAGATTGTCTTTTATCAATTGATACTTATTGTAAATGAAGAAATAACTTCAATTGCCTATTTTTAAGCATGTGAAAATTAAAAATAAAAAAAAATAAAAAAAAAACAACAATTTTGCAAAAAGTTTTGAAGGTACCTTATTTTTACTAATGGTTTTTGAAAGATCCTTAATATATATCGCACTTAATTGTCAAGGTGGCACGCTCGTGATAATGACACATTTCAGTGTTTAAGGTGTATAGGCTTATTTCTCAATCCAATATAAATACCCACCTCCACGTGTTACGGTCACTTTGACCCATTTATACCCTCACATTTATGGTTGTCTTAAGTATTAAAGTATATAATTTTATTATTATTTTTCTCACTATCAAAATTATTTGATTAAATTTACAAAGTACTAGACAACTTTAAGTTAAAGTTCAATTATATCTAGACTTTTGAAAATATTTATTTTACGTAGTAAACATCCTTTGAAAGTTTTGAAACGAAAAGTGACATGACAATTAATGTAATAAAATAGAAATACATACATGAGGTTCTTTTCAAAAACATCATTCTTTGAAAAAAAAAAAAGAAAACTTTAACTATATTGTTTGGAGCGGTTTCAAAGTTCAAAGCTATCTTAATTCGTGATAAATTCTAAAATTGAACAATAAAAATGTATTTTTTTCTTTATAATTAGTGACATGATTTAAACAATTATAAACTGAATTGATCGTTATTAGGTATAATGATCCACTTTGAAGAACCTATGAAGTTTTTATGTATTTTTCTGATGAACTATCTATCATCCTATCTTTAACTATTTTGCCTGATGAAACTAGAAGAGTTCATGGAGCAGGGTAAATACAATACAAAGGCTGTTTAAATGAATAATTTTCGATATATTTTTTATTTAGAGATTTTTAATATCCAAAAAAAAAGAACAATATTTTGTATGCTAAAATATAGTTAAAATATCCAACCATAAGATGGTAGTCTAAGAAGCACAAACATAGATACGGATACATGATACGGATACGATACGACGATACGTTAATTTCTAAAAAAATTAAGATACTGATACGTTGAAGATACATTATATACATAATGTTTAATTAATTGCTATAAAACTTATTTTAAATTAGATTAAAGTAAATTTAAGAAGAAAGTGAAAACTTGGAAAAAAAAATCAGTAACGTCGAGTGATTATCTTCAATGAAGTTGAGGATGAAGGGGGTGTGAATCATGATTTCAATAGTGAGAGAGAAGGGAAAAATGAAGATCTGATTACATTTCAGTTTTTTCAATTTTTTATGTTTTTATCATTTTTAATTTATTTTGTTTTCGATTGTTGGGCTTTTATGTTTTAAAGTGATTTTAAAATGGTTGAAATCACTTTTGTTATTTTCAAAATCACTTTGAAACATATTTAATCCTTCAAAGCTAATTTTGACGATATGATAATTGCATTTAAAAGTGTAAAATTGAAAACTAAATTAATTTTGAGTAATTAAAAGTATATTTTCGAATGATTTTAAAAATGAAAAAAGTAATTTTTGATGATTTTAAAATCACTCTTAAACATACACTAAAATAAAATGAGTTGTGGGTTGGGCTTTTTTAAGTGCTTGGGCCTAAATTTTTTTTAAAAAAAATGACCCATATATTCCATTCACGTATCTAGAAGCAGATATGCGAATCTGAAAATTTAAAAAAAAAAAAAAAACAAAAAAAAAAACAAATTATTCAAATCACGTATCTGACACGTATCTACTACGTATATGGACGTATCCGTATCTGATACTGATTCTCTACACAACTAAAAGTATCTGTGCTTCCTAGATCGTAGTTATAACTTAGAAAATCTGGAAGGATAGGGATAAATTGTTGTTTTAGAGGCATCCGACTGACCCCAAATCTATTAGTAACTCAATTGTTGCATATAATGTTTAGTCAACACTAATTCCAGTTTGGGCGGTTTGGATTGGACGCTTTTGAGACCGCATGGTCATGTTTGTATTGTTGCTATTTTTGGTCATGTTTGTATGGTAGAACCATAAATAGGTTGTTCATTAGTGATACTTAAGCATTTAGATATAATTATGGGATAAAATGATAATTTGACCCAACTGTAATTATGAACAATTCGTGAATAGACGACTTACTGTTCATTGGTTATTACCATGAATACAAAAATATATCTACTGTGTAAGAATGTAGCTGGTCTTTAATAGAGAGACTTGCAGTTAATGAATGTTGATTAATTAATCTCGTACCATTGGAGCTTCTAATCTGTAGATCTGTAGGTCTATTAGGTTCCCTTGTTAGCTCACTAAGGATAAAATGGTTTTGGAGTAGTTTGAATTGTTCAAATTATTTAAAGGATATGTTAACGTGATCAATACAAAGTATAATGTATATGATACGTTATAATATATTGTTAATTATAAATAAAATTTATAATTAATACTATATATATGAGAGAGATAAATATTTGAATAAAATTCAAATTAATATAATGTATATAGATACATTATAGTATAAGGTTAACTTTGAATGAGATTCAAAAGTATACTTTATTATATGAGAGTAATATATATATTTGAATTGGATTCAAATATTAATTGTATGAATGAGATTCATACAATTACTTTAGGTTATAATTAATGCGAATAAGATTCATATTAAAACTATAGATTATATGAGAGATATATTTGAATAAATTCAAATATTAAATGAATACGAATAAAATTCATTTTAAAATTATAGGTTAAAATTAATATGAATAAGATTCATATTAAAACTGTAGGTTATATTAAATCTATGCTATTAACAGTTTCATCAGTAGATGGTAATAATCAAAACTTTCCCCTTGCATTTGCTATCATAGATTCTAAAAATGATGCATCATGGACATGCTTTTTTTTTTAAAAAAAAAAAAAAAAAAAAATTACGAAGTAGTTTTGAGGAACGAGAGAATCTAGTCATTGTTTTTTATATGCATTCTAGAATTCCTAAAGGAGTTTTAAGAGTGTTTGCTAATGATGAGTATTGTGTGTGCATACAACGTCTCTTAAGAAACTTGAAACTTCATTTCAAGGATCCACTGCTTGATAATTATTTATTTAGTTGTGCTAATGCCTACACTACTGCTGAATTTGAGTACCACATGAGATCCATGGAATCAATCTGTCCAAATATTAGAAGTTATCTTAGTAGTGTTGGGTTTGAGAAGTGGCTCGGGCATATTCACGAAGAAGAAGGTATGGAATGATGACATCGAATGTTGCAGAAAATATAAACTCAGTTTTTAAAGATGCTAGAGAATTACTCATGGCTAGCTTGCTTAGTTCAATTAGAGATATATTGCAAAATTAGTTTTATGATCAAAGTAAAGTTGCTTTTATAATAAAAACTTTTTTGACTTCTTGGGCTTAGAACATATTACGACGAGAACACGATAGACAATGATAGTATTATATTTGTTGATACTGATTACTTTCCCGTATTTATCTATTAGGTTGATCCCATTAGCAACATTGAATACAAGATAATGGATGGACATAAACAGTTAATAGTGATGCTAGACTTGGGATCTTGCAGTTGTTGAGTATGGGATTTTGAGAAATTCCATGTGCACACGTGTTAGGAATAGTGTCCTAAACTCTCCTGGTAGTCTCATAGTTTGTAAACTCTACAAACATATTATTATTTAATAAAATAAGTGTTATTTTATAAGCATTTACTAAATCCAATAAACTAATATCCGAGATTATTTATGTAAATTTAAACAAGTATGTAGAGACATACAGGTGGCTCTTATTTAAATTAATAACCTAAATGGTCTATAATAGATGGATAAGGAGGGATACCTTATTCTGGTCACACTACGGATACGACCCGCTTTGTAGATGTTACGGGTGTTGTAAAGTGCTACAAATGATTTGATCCTAATCATTCATGTGGAGACATGCGAGCGGGGGTATCCTATACAAAGAGTTTGTATGAGATCGGACAACGAAATGATTAGTCTCTTTATATAGTGTCGTTGATAATTTAGACTTACATTTCACTAGGATGACCATAGGTGACATGACTTGAATCTTGAGTGAGTTGAAAACTCTTGTCTATGAGGGTGGTCCTTTGATTTATATGGGTGAGAGTGACCAAATTGCCAACTTAACAAGCCTGCCATTTTAGGGATTCGTCTGATTAGGGAGTTGGAAACTCAGCTACACAAGATAAAATTCACTCCTTCCCTCGAAGTAAGGGCAAGTAGATAAATTGCTCCCTTAAGTGCTGATTCTGGGTCTTGAACATAGTGGTCACACCCTATCTTGAGAAGAGAGGACTCAGTCATAGTGAGACTATGACTTATTGTTCATTAGAGGAATCAGTGGTTCTTAAGAAGTTAGATGTAACTACATGGGCAAAACGGTAAATTGAGCCAACTGTACTTACAAGTGATTTGTGAAGGGTCACCACACTGTTGATTCGTTATCTAGATACAAAAATATATCTATAGTGTGAAGAGTGCAATCGTCGATCTTTAGTAGAGTGACCGATAGTTAACAGATGGTGGATATCGTGATTAAAGAGTTTAGTCAGTTATTCACGTACGGTTGGAGCTTCAAGCTACCGGTCCATAAGGTCCCCTTGGTAGCTGAATGAGTTCAAGTTGAGAATAAGATTTTGGGTTAGTTTGAAGTGTTCAAATTAACAAGAGAAAATTTGATTATATATGATATAATTCAATTAATTCAATTATATGTGATATAATTCATATGATGTATTTGATACATTATTAAATTGGAGGAATTAATATAAATGTGATTTATATTAAATACCATAAAATAGAAAAAAAACTATCTGCCCTTAATATCAAATTAATTAATTTTAATTAATTAATTAATCAATATTTTGATGATAACAAACTCAATTTTTAATAATTGAAAATCTTAGTATTTTAATATATCCATAGCATAAAGCTCGGAATAATGATTCTAACACCTCTTGAATCACTCAAATCGGAGCTAAAATGAAGACGATATGACCGAAACAAGTCTATAGAAAATACCGTGGTGGATGACGTGGTATAACCAGACCATTTGCATGTAAACATATGGCAGCATATTGTTTGAATGGTGGATCATTAAGAGATTAACATAGACTTTTGATTTTTGGATTAATTTAAAATAAAATAAAAATTGAAATTAAAAAGAAATTTAAAAGGAAAATAAATTTAATATTATATTGGTGTCTAACGGCTAGTTTTTTACACATGGTATGTTTTTTTTATTTTTGAATTGACTTTAAAGAGAATAATTTTTTTAAAAAATGAATTAAAAGGAAAATGAATTTAATATTATTTTATGTTTGTGTCTAATGGCTAGTTTTTGACACATTGTATGTTTTTTTTATTTTTTGGATTAATTTTAAAAAGAAAATGAATTTAATATTATATTTTGTTTGTATCTAA
>NC_052352.1:68820455-68841876 GCF_009727055.1 Benincasa hispida | reverse complement strand
TAATCCTGTCTTAAGGTGAGGGTATTTAAGTTGACAGTTTACTTAACACCGCGTGCTTACCTAGGGAATATATGACGAAAATTAATGAGCATTTGTTTAATTCCTTTTTCTTATAGAGAAGCTCTAGCATGAGTCTGGTGCTGAGGTTTAATAAATTAGTTTAAAACACCTAGAGACAATGTGATTGTCACGCAATTATATAATACATTATAATTTACTTTGGAAGTAAACATTATTATTAGACTCTTAGGTTTATTTGTAGAATATTTATAAGCCGTAATAAACGTGAGGTAAAGCAATAATACCCAAACATTTTAGAACACTTTGAAAGTGGCAAGGATAGGCTTAGGCGACAATAAAATAATATTCAATATATACCATATCTTAAGCTTTTCACGTCTCTCTACAAAGAAAGTTACACGCATACTACTCTGGAGTCTTATTGGTCAGCTTCTGTCTATCTTACGCACACGGTGGATTCTCTCCATACGGAAATTGTTTGCAGGTGTTTAAATAAATCGAACGGGAAATTAGGTTACTTATTTTATTATTGTATATAGTAAATAACAAAGAAAAAAAAGATTAGAGGAAAAATATTATATTGATAATTAAGGATGGATAGTTGGTATTTTCACTTGGGCTATTCCTCTACTAGGAAAGCTATATAAGAGTTTCAAATAAAAGAACATTTAAGGTAGGAAGTCAGTTCAATAGTAAAGGGTGAAGGAAATGGTGTCAACTATGATACTATGGTCGTGCCATCCATTTGTTGAACGTGATGAATTTTCTATGTTGCGGTCTGGCTAGTCATGATTTTAGGGCGGCTTACTAGTTCTATTCATTAACCGATGACGATCCCTATGGAGGGTTTGCTAACATTAGGGAACACCCAAACTTAAAAATGAATAGGGTTATAGATTTACGGTACAATTGATCACTTTTTGGTCTTCCAATATCGTGGGTCATGTTCTTTAATTCTCGTTCTATACAGTATCGTAAATGAAATGGCGGGTTCACCACTTACAGAATCTTTACCAAGTGTTCAGTTAAGGTTCTTGACCGAAATAATACTTATTGGTAGTGGTTAGTATTGTACTGTTCAGAATTTGATATTGAGTATATTTCTGGATGTTAGTATTTAATCAAGGAATGTTCTTACTTTAAGTAAAGGAGGTAGTGTGAAGCTACCTAGCGTATGTTTACTTATTTCGACTCACGATATTTATAGTTATTGTTGTCTTAGTAATAAATTAAAGCAATAATTATGATGTACTATATAATTAACTTTTTTTGTTGACCTCACCAGACTTAGTGGACAACTTCTTTTTCAAGTAAGATATAGGAGTTATGTTAAAATGTGAGATTATTGTTAAGGCATAAAGTTTAACATATAAACTTGTTAAATTTTTCAGCATTGTCGAACTCGATAATACAAAGTTCATTGGCTCTTTGACAAATTTAAATTGGAGAAGGGTTACTCCAAGTGGAATGCAAACATAATCACCAGAATTATTAGTAGTTTAGATTGTTCTCCTGAGTTATTATCTTTCAGTTTGTCCAAATGCTTAACTTGAAACGTCGAGATGCCTATGATAGCATCGGTATAGAGAAATGTGAAAAGAAGGTAAGGGCCGATATCTTGGTGAGCATATCATGATGTGGCTCAACTCAAGAAACTATGAAGCCATTCACCACAATCCTCCCACTCGAGATCATGGCAATTGCAATTATTCAGGAAATGTTCGGGCAATTTAATGATTCTTCTTTTCAGTAAGACAGGCAGGTGCGTATACCATATGTTTATAACTCTCGCATGGAGACAAATAGGACAGTGTGCTTCGAATGTCAGGAGCATGTTCCTAGAAGGAAACTGACTGGGTTTATCTCTCAATCACTTCATGAAGCTTGTTAACAGGGCACTTACCATAGATAAGCATAAATACTAAGTTTTCAGAGTTATAGTAATGCTCTTTGAGCACGCTCTCTTCCAAAGAGGCTATCTTGACGCTTTCTTTCTCGATACTTAATGTTTGATGTAAATGAACCTAAAGAATTTAGATTACAATTATGGAACTAAGTGTTGTTAATATTGTTAAACTTCAGAAGCTTATCTAAGTCTCTCTGATGATGAAATTAAAAGATGAGGTGAAGCAAATGTTGTTTTCATCGTTAGAGGGAAAATTTGTTAAGGAATCATCTTTTCTCTGTGGGAGACAAAGCACTTCAGATAAAAAAGATAAAGCCTTTAGTCCCTTCATCATCTAAAGATAAACAGTGTTATAGTGATGACAGAAAAAGAGAGGGAAGGGAATAGAAAAACCTACTTGCTAAGAAAACAAAGACTCTCTAAAGAAAGTGGTTTCTCATTGGGAGAAGATGGAGCATTGGGAAAAGAAATTTTGCCCGAAGTAATTTGCTGGATGAAGAACGCAGAAAAGACAAATCATAGGTGTGTGTTATCAATTTGTAGTTTCTCTAGCCGCCTACTCATGCTTTTACTTGTTGAAATTCACTCGTTTAATTGGAAATTTTTCACTTAACCTGGATATTAGTATTCGAGGCTGATTTGAACTAATCCATGTTTTTAATGCTACAGACCAAATTGAGATTACATTGTGAGCTCAAAGCTTGTCTCTAGATTATACTTAAAGTAGAACATACTTACAAGAGTGGGACAATAGAAGATCATTTTATTCTGAAGCAGTGGAGACATTTGGCTTAGAAGAAAGCAGAAAAGACAAATTCAATGTAATAAGTCAAAGAGTTTACTTGTTGAAACATGTTTAGTTGGAAAATTCTCAATCGTTAGATAACTGGATATTAGATTACATGGGCGCGACTAACCATTGTTTTTAGCACTTTTTACAGGAAACTTAAGTTCATCCTTGGACTTAACTCTTTTAAGACGACACAGAAAATGTAATTTAAAAGGACGGAACAAGAAGGTCATTTTTAGAGCTGACATGCAGTGGGAGACAAATCAAGTTATATTTTAAAGAGTTTTTTTAGATTACTTTTGGATAAACATTTGCAGATATATTATGGTATCGCAAGGAGTATGAATTAGGAATGTTTCTTAATAATACTTTAGTGGGTCTATTTAAGAGAAAATAATGTATAAATTATAGCTTTTGAATAATTAATGAAGTGTTGTGGAAATTTGCTCAAGAAGGTGTTATACTTTTATTTTTTTGCTAACCCCTTGAGCTATAGATAACTCTGGTATGTACTAAAAACCAACTGAAGTAAAAGCCATCTTTAAATATAGGAAATGTTTTTAAAACTGAGCAGAAACTCATAAATAAAAAACGAAAAAATTTTCTCCATAATGAGCACGTGATCTCTCTAGCATACTCTAGACTTTTTTGGTCACATAAATCCCAACAGGAGTTGAGGAGGAATTAGTTATGATATATGGTTCATCTAAGATCAGTTTAGAAGATACAACTCGCCTTTTACCTTCCGTGTGAATCGATGTCTTTCGGAGTGAGATAATATGATTGAAATTAATTATCTTCTCTAGAAAAGGTTCTTACATGCCATAGATACCCTAGGTGACTATTTTATTTATTGACATGCTAAACCTTATGTCGATACGATGAATATAAAAGGCTCGAGTGTGGAGTGATGTGAGTATAGTTTGATTACAGATTTTGGCTTATATTACTTATATTTACTTTAATGTTAGTCACAGTCAGAAACTCTCGATGGTAGAAGTTTATCTCCAATGAGCAATTTGAACAGACAAGAAAAGATTGAAATAACTTATTAAGCGTTAATTTATAATAGGAACACTTCGATTCAGATCGAAGATGTGAGTTTTATGGATTACAATTTCTCCAAAACTATTTTGTAAGTCATTGAAATTCAATCTAACTCAATTAGCGAACTTTGGAACACTCACACACAAAATGGTGTTGCAGTAAAGGAGGAGAAATCGAAACCTTGTTTGACATGGTTCTTGTTCGAATAATGAGTTATAGGCTTCAGTCTTACCTATCAGTTCTCTTTCGTGTGGAGTATGATCAATACAGTATTGTGTGGGTATATATTCTGATACATGGTGCTCACCGCCGTAATTAATAGAGATGTGTTCAAGAAAAACAGCCAGTATGACGCTTTGTTCGGACGAGTGACTATAAAATAGTTTATGTCACTTTCGAGTCTGGGTGGATGTCCGTACACACATAGTTGGTACAGAACGCCTATTGACAATTAATAAGAACGACGTTCAAAATCACAAGCTCCAAGAGCTATACCTGCGTTTTATTTAGGAACTTTCTCGTAAGGAAACAAAAAGTTAGTACTTACTAATTCGCTTGAGAATGGAAATTTAAAATGGGTAAAATTTGGAATTCTACTCGTTTTATTAAGACTAAAGAAAATGATATGCTTTTTTGTCAAATATGATGTGATGAATTATTTTTGGTTCTACTAATCCATCTTATGTGTGAAGAATTTCTCTAAATGTTATGCATATGAAATTGAGATGAGTAATGATGGAGAGTGACTTAGCTTCTTCCTTTGGAAACCAAAATCAAACAACCTCAGGATGGATTTTCATAAGGTCATAGATAAATATACACAAGGGATTTGCTCAAAAGGGTTCAAATATCAATGGAATGATTAATTGCCAAAAATCTCCCTATGGAGCATCATGCCACTAAGCTTGACAAGGATGAAAAGTGTAAGTGGTGTGAATATAAAGAATCTTATAGATGGAGTATGATTGGATCTTTACTTTAGTCTTAACCGCCTTAGTAGACCCGATATATGTATGTTTAGTGTATCGGTCTTTGTGCTAGATTTTCAATCTTGTACATAAGGAATACATTTACATGCCGTCAAAAGAATTTTTCTTAAAGATATTTGCTTGTGTACTTAATTGATTTAGGACTAAAGTGTATGGGTATGCTAGGATAATGTTGAATTTAATTTGGTGTAGGATATTCCGATTGCGGATGTTGCGGGTAAGTAACTTTGATGTTAAAGAGTACTAGTGGGGACTTGTCATTTCTTGGTAGTTTCCCTTTAAGTTTCTTGGTTTAAGTAAAGTTGAGTAAAAATGTGTTGGTTGCCTTATATCCACTACCCGAAGCCAAAATAATTGCAGTTGCTAGTTGTTGTGCTCAAATCTTGATGAAATAAACTATTTGTGGATTTTGGATTAAAGTTATGATGGGAGGGTTGCCTATATTTGGATAATACTAGTGCTATTTAATTTGACTAAAAAAATCCTATACATCATTCTAGGACTAAGCATATGATATAAGCATCACTTTATTATGTAAGAGCTTATGTAAAAATGAATAATATTACTTGAATTTATAGATTAATGAATCATTAGCGAATCTTTTACCAAGCTTTTGAATGAAGAAACTTTTGCAAAAATAGCTTGAGCTCAGGTATTTATTCGTTGTGATGCCTCTTGTTAAATTACTTGTTTAATCTTTAGAGAGGCATTTTGATAGGGGAGATATGGAAAAGACATGTGTTAATATTCCTTAGGGGGAGTTGTGTGCTAAATTTATTCATATTTTTAAGGGAAATCATTTATATATAGTTCTAATTTTCTTTATGTCTTTTTTGGATGATTCCAAAGGGGAGAAGTTTAAAAAAATATACTATAAACTGTTGTATGGATTTTGAATTGTATTAAATTAGGGCGAATATTTATTTTCTGATTGAGTGAATTTCAAGAAATGATCTTTATCGTAATATTTAATTATATGGCTACATTATGGTTTACATTATTTCAAAACTATTTTGTTCTTTAATGGGTTTGTCATCCTATAAAAAATGGAAGATTGTTGCTTTTTGGCCCTCAATCTCAAATTTAATTAATTTTAATTAATATAAACTTTGATATAACTAAACTCAATTTTAATTACTAAAATTCTTAGTTTTTAATATATAACCATAGCGTAGAGCTCGGACAACATTCGAATTACCTCTTCTGAATCACTCAAATCGGACGCTAAAACGAATGACGATATGACCGAAACAAGTCTATAGAGAAAATACCGTGGTGGATGACGTGGCATAACCAGACATTTGCATGTAGATATGTGGTTTGGTTGAAATGGTGGAGGTTAATATGATTGAACATATGATGGACTTTTGATTTTTTGGATTGATTTTAAAATTTAAAAAAAAAATGAAATTTAAAAGAAATTTAAAAGAAAAAAGTAAATTTAATATTATTTTTTATAATGGCTATGTTTTTTTTACATATGCGTTATGTTTTTAATTTTTGGATTGGACTTTTAAAGATAATGAATTAAAAAAGAAAATGAATTAAAAGGAACATGAATTTAATATTATTTTATGTTTGTGTCTAACGGCTAGTTTTTGACACATTGTATGTTTTTTATTTTTTGGATTAATTTAAAAAAAATGAATTCAAAGAAATGAATTTAATATTATATTTTGTTGTATCTAACGACTAGTTTTAGTTTAAAATCTCCACCATTGATTTTTCTTTTTCAAAACCCAATGGTCCATTAATTGTGGTTTCTAAAAAAAATTTCCATCTCTATATTAAACTATCTTCCTCTTCAAATTTTTAAACCAACAAAAATTTTACATTTCATAATCCTCCAAAACTCAAAAGTTCCATAGTTGACTTCTCTAAGTTTCCCAATTTTTTTTCTTTTCATCTTAGTGTTATTGTATTGTAGTGAGATAAATTTGTTGAGTGCTTAACTTGTAAATTCACTCTAGTGAGAGTTGTATGTGTTCTTAAAAAAATTCCAACATTTGTAACTGGTTTGATCCTAAACTGTGGAAATGATCGGGTTTGGGTCTTCGAACACTGTAAAAGGAGCGGTGGTGTAACGGTTGGCGCTCTAATCGTGGAAGAGTCGAAAGATTTTATTCAAATCTCGCCAAGATGTGCGCTTGATGAGTGGAGTAGGTCGAGTTGTGACGAACCACTATTAAAATTAGGTGTGTCCTTTTCTCTAACTCTTCCCTTTTTATTTTTGCAATTAATTTAAGCAATTTATTGTATGTTTTAGTTTGTTCTTATTTATTTGCTAAAATTTGATAGAATTAAATTATCACATTTTTTGTCATCTTATTTGTTGCATAAATTGAATTTTTCTTATTATTTATAAAAAGTGTATTAATTAGTTTAATTGGGTTAATTAGAAAAAAAAAGTTTAATTAAACCTTATTCACCCCCTCTAGGGTTGCCATATCTATCCAACAATTATGGCTTATATGTTGCATATGATGCAATATTAAAATTATAGGTTATAAATATATTATGATAAGTTAATTATTATATTTATTTATAATATATTAATTATGTGATAATTAATTATTCTTTTTCTCAATAACCAACTTGAGTGGGAGGTTATTTATGGTTTATGGCTAACTGTTGGATAAAGATGAAAATAATTTTCATTTTGTCATAACACATGCTACAAGCATCAAGTAATTAGATTACTTGTAAAGAGAGAAAGCGATAGGCGTTGAGTATTGTATACAATAGTTACTCGTTGCTACACGATCGAGTAACAAGTCTATATGATAGGCTTCTTCTTACTACACGATCGAGTACCAATTCTATACGATAGATTTTTCTTTCCTTTGTCGCATACTCGATCGTTCACTTCCTCCTTTCCTCTATCCAAAGTCATACAAAGCCCACAACTACTAGATTCTCACACCGAAAATACTAAGGTAGCCTCGTGGTGGTGTCTTGTTTACTCGTTGGTGTTTGAGGGTTGAGGATCGAGTTGTACTCAATTGTGATAGAGGTTTTTCCAGTTCGTGTTGTTTGTTGAATTGCTCGTTGCGTTCGTGCTGTTGGACAAGTTGCTGAACGATCGAGGGATACGTGAAGAAAGGGTTCTTCAAAGGTATTTTTTACTCAATCCCTTGTTTGTTCTTTATTGAAGCATGTTGTAATTTAGTTTTTATGTATAATCATTTTTGTTAGACTGTAAATGTATATGTTCTTTCTTAATGGAGTTTAGAACGATTCGTTTCCACTCACTGGTTCTCTAATTTAGAGTTCCTTCAACATGCACTTGCCATTCTCCGAATGCTTAATCTAGATACCTATTCTTATGTAGCTGGCTTTTATTATAAAAGAACATTGTTAGCAACATATAGTGGTTGTGTTTGATCTGTTGGAGTTCATTTGGATTGGACAGCTGATGATGATGTCATGAAAACATTACCTCCTATTGTTAAACATGAAATTGAAAGACCTAAAAAATAAAGAATTCCATTGTAGGTGAATTTAAGGGACTATTTGGGGTGCTGAGTTGAGATATGATGTATGGAATTCATATGTCTGTGGAGTTCATATATCTGTGGAGTTCATATGTCTGTGTTTGGGGTGCAGAGTTATTTGGCCTGAGTTTATATATTTGTGTTTGGGATGCATAGTTGAGTTCATATGTCTGGGATATCTGGTACAGTATTTTCAACTCTAAATAATATGCTTTTACTATTTTTGTTTTGCAAGTTTTTTATTCAGTAATTTTACTCATATTTGTTTGAATAAAATATAGATTGCAATTTTTTTTCTTTTAATTGTTGAAACTTTTCTTTCTTTCTTTCTTTCTTTTCTGTTTTGGGCAATGAATAATAATTAACCTATTATATTTCTTGTAGAAATATAATTAAATAAAATGAGAAACCAAAGAGAAATCAAAACATTTGATTTCTAATTTTTCTCCAGGAATTTTCATTATCATCATCTTCTTTTTCTTCTTCTTGTTGTTGTTGCATTATATGTTTCTTATTGTCACCACATTTTTTCAACAATTTCATATTCAGTTCCTCTAAATTTGGAGGATCATCGGAGAATAAATCTCTAATTTTCACTAATTCTTCCTGGAAAATTTTCAAAAAAAAGAATTTTATTTATATATTTTTATATGTTATATACTTTTCAACTATATACTTGCTTTTCATCTAAATATTCTTAACATTCATTTGATATGTGAATTAAATTAAATAAAAATATTTTTTTACAATTTTTTACATATAAATATTACACTCAATGTAGACAAAATGATATATATATATATATATATATATATATATTTATTTATTTATTTATTTATATATAATCAACAATCCTACAACATACTTTAACAATCATCAGTTTTATAATAGTCGGAGGTGGTTATCGAAGTTGATTATGGAAGATGCTTTCACTAGAGTTTGTAGTCGAAGGTGGTTGTCGGAGCTTGAAATTGGTCACATAAAGGTGGTAGTGGAGTTGGTTATCAAAGTTCGTCATCAGAGGTGGTTTTGAAATCCCGGTGCTGGTTGAGTGAAGGTGGTCGTCGAAGTTGATCATCGAGGATATTTTTTTGTCAGAGATTGTAGTCGGAGTTGGCTGTTGGAGCTCGAATGTTAATCGCATGAAGGTGGTATTAGAGTTGGTTGTCGGAGTTTGTAGTCGGAGGTGATTATCGGAGCCTAAAATTAGTCATCGGAGTTGGTAGCGCGAAGGTGTCGTCAGAGTTGAGTCAACGGAGGTGGCTACCGGAGCTTGGAATTGGTTGTCGGAGTTGGCCACGCGAAGGTTGTCGAAGTCCGGAGTTGGTCATCGGAACTATCGTCGGAGGTGGTTGTCAAAGCCTGAATTTTGTTGTCAGAGTTGCATCGAAAGTGATTGTCAAAGTCCGGAGTTAGTCGCTAGAGTTTTCATCAGAGATGGTGATAGCATTGGAAATGTGCTATCTTCTTCCGCTTAACTCAGGGTTTTTTAGCTACTTAATTTGGTTAAAATTATTATTTTTGTAGGATTCGAAAGCAGTCAGATTAAGCGTTTGGGACAAAAAGGCACTAAAATGACGAAGTTAGGAGCTAAATTGATCAAATGACGAAGGAATGAAGGATGCTGCCATACCGAATGTTGCAATGCTTTCATTAAACCTAAGTCTAATGCTAGCTCAACGCTATTGGACAGAATGATTGGATGTAGGGCAGCATTGCAATGCTTAGGAGATGCCCTAGCGCCACCATCGCACCGCTCGTCGACGCTGTCCTTCAACGCTCTAGGAAAGAATAGGTATCGTTGCAATGCTCCTCTACAGCGTTACAATGCTACGTGGTTTTATGAACACTCAACCTCAGCGCATGCACAACATAGTGTCAAGGCAGCGGTATGACGCTCAGCCAATTTGCACCACAACATTGCAACGCTTTTCCTAGCTTTGTGACGCTGCGACAGTTTTATAAAAGTATAATTTAGGTCAGCCGATTAGATCATACCGATTACACCCGATTTTGAATGCTGCGGCTCTGTTCCAGCCTCGTTTTAGCTCTTTTTTACACCAAAATTCTGTAAAAAAATTCTTCCCCTTTGCCAATTGTATTGATTTCGAGCATGCTTCAAGGCTAAAGGGTAAGAACAGCTTGGGTAAGTTAGTTTAATTTCGTTCCAATTCGATTCTTGAGACTTGTATTGTATTTCCGTGAGTTTATTATGAATTTATGAGAATTTATCTTGAGCATATTCTTCAATTTTCGTATATGGGATAATCTAACAAATTAGCTATGCATGTTTAATTGATTGCTTTGATTGGCCCTAATTTGTAATTGTTAGGTAGTTGTCACCTAGAAGCATGAGTTAAGTTAGTTTGTTGTGTTAAATTGGGATTCCACTTAGCAAGCATTTACTTTCTAACTTAGATAAATCTCGCTCAATTAACTGGTTAGACGATGGAGGTCGATTAATTGGCTTAGCTTTACCTTGAATTTTAATGTATGTTGATTGATTGATTGATTGAGGATTCTCACTTTTCTATTAAGTAACTTGATTATGTGGACTATCGGCTAGGATTCTAATTGAGTAAGCTAAGCTTTAATTCAAATATTCTTACGCATCTTTTGAATAATCTATGATAAAATCGATGAGGAATGAATTAAACTATAAATACCCAAGCTATGTATTTTGTTCGATTGATTATTCATGCATTAGTTTGCATTGTGCACTTTTTGTTAGCATTTTATTTCACAGTTTTTCACAAAAGAAACCCCTCCTCCCCCCCCTTTTGGTTACTTCATACAAGTTCCACTTTTGAGGAATCCAAATCTTCTCTCTATGGTTCGACTCCGACTTGATACCTGTATTACTAGTTAGTATAAGGGGTTAGTTTGGTGCATACAAATTTTATTTGCGTATGCGTGGGTTCATAGGTGACGGTGAATCCGGAGACTGACTAGGTGATTGTCGGAGCCCCGAGTTAGTTCTCGGAATGTGACAGTGGCCAATGGGTGAAACCATTGAAAACATTGGAAGAAGGGAGAGTTGAGGTGAGTTGATAAAAATATATCAACTCAACTCCACCAACATTTAAAGTTGGTGGGCCAAACAATAAGTTGGTATATTATACCAACTCAACTCAACTCATGTTGGTGAGCCAAATACCAAAATAATCAAAAAAACCCCCCCATTCTAAAAGTTCATCAAAATGTACTCGTTGTAATCGTAAAGGCCAAAATAGTATGACATACAAACTTGAACCAACTAATCAAATGATTTAATCGTTATTTTTTCCATTGTAATACATGTATAGACATATGGATTGACATTAAGGTTTATGAATGATATTTTCTGATTTATTCTATTCTTGAGTTGTAAATATTTTTAATAGTACCATCACTTTTCATGGAACTGAAAGAAACACAAAAAATATCTATTGATATTAGGTAGGTGATAGGCATAAAAACTAGTTGTGATAGGCACAGATAGTGTCTATCTGACTCTATCTACTAATATCAAGTAGGTGAACTTCAGTAAGAATATCAGTAGATAGATACAGATAGACAAGTATTTGTGTCTATCACTGTGTAAATAAATTATAACATCTATATGGATCTGTCAGTAGATAGTTGCAACATTGTCTATCACTAAATACACAGACCATGATTGTTTTCCTAATAGTACATGACACATTCATTGCAACTATGTCCCCTCTCTTTAGGTCAAATCCTTAAATGATAGAATCCTATAATTCATTGAAGTAACCTATCTTTAAAACCCAATTCATTGAAGCCTATCACTCTTTTATCTAAAATAGACACTGATAATATTCTATCTCTGTCTATCTCAGATAGATAGAGATAGTGCTCTATCTTTGTCTATTTCAATTCAAAGTTATCAATAATAGATCAACTCAGATAAACAAATATGTATAAATATTAAATTATTATTGTTTATCATAAACAAGTATGTATGATAAATAATTATCTATCAACAACAAAAATACTGATATGATATTATTGTTCATCATTGAAGTCCACTATCTATCTCATATAGGCAGAGATAGTGCTCTATCTCTATATATCTCATATAGATAATGATAGAACTCTACCACTTTCTATCTCAGATAGATAGAGATTCAATCAAAATTATAAATAATAGATTTACTCAACTAAACAAATATATAGTGCAAACCATATAGAAACTACGGAAACAGATATTAGTGTTTACCATTGAAGTCTATCACTATCTCTCTAAGATAGACAAAGATTATTTTATCTCTGTCTATCTCAAATAGACAGAAATAGACAGAGATAGTGCTCTATCTCTGTTTACCTCAATTCAGATCCACTCAACTAAACAAATATAGAGTGAAAATCATATAGAAACTATAGAAACATATATTAGTATTTACCATTAAAGTCTATCACTGTCTATCCGAGATAGATAAGATAGTATTCTATCTCTGTCTATCTCAAATAGACAATGGTAGACTTCTATCACTATCTATCATAGATAGACAGAGATAGTTATCTCTATCTATCTTAATTCAAATTGATCAATAACAGGCTGATTGATGTTAAAATTTTTGCTAAAGTTCCTAAGATAGATAGTTGACATAATGCACAACAAGTATGTATTGATGTTAAAGGTCTATTGATACATAGAGAATTTAAAGTTATCAACTATTTTAGTTTTAATTTCTTCTTCTCTTTAGATTTGTTTGCTCTTGCTCTGGTTATTGATGATCCAACTTTCATTATTTTCTTCCCTCTTCCTTTACTTTCATCAACTTTGACCATTTTTTTGCTTACCATCTAGTTAAACAAAATTAGGTTCAATGATATTTATTAAGCATGATTAAATAGAATAATTAATGAAAAGAAAAGAAAAGAGAATGATTATAACATGGAAGGATTTGATGACAGATTATAACCTTGAAAAATCGAAAGCAACAATGGGAGATGAAGATGAAGCAGTTGGACAAAGAAAGAAGAAGGAGACACAAAAAATGAAGCAGTGTTGGGAGAAGAAAATGAAGCAATGGAAGAGGGAGAAGCCGACGAGATAGAGGGAGATAGATGGTTATCGGTTGCCCATCCTAACACGTGAAATACTAAAAATATCCCAGTCCACACAAAAAATTGTGACCTACCCAATGATTAATCAGATTATCCAAAACTCGTCTGATACTCACGTCTTCCATGTCTTCTTCTTGCAACGGTAACCGATAACGTCTAAACCCTACACCCTAAACCCTAAACCATTTTTATTAAATTTGAAAATACCTCAATACAAAACTTAATTTTAAATGTGGGAATATCGCCGGTCCGGTTTAGCGGTTTTTTATAATATTTTTTTTATTAAGCCGTCCAGTATGCTTGATTGCCTTGTTGACGTTCATCACCTCCAAAACCCTAGCAAGTAGCAACCATCGTCTAAAGCCATTTCCGAACGTCCACTCCACTCCACCCTTTTTCCTCCATCAATCCTCCATGGCAGACCCTACTGAGGTCTCTGTTATTACGCTTGGAGGAAAGGGTTCATCGCTTTCTTCTACCTCTGTCTATGCCATTGCTCATGGCTTCGCTCTTGTTCGGATCGATTCATCGGCCCTCGACAGGCTTTCTTCTTCGTCCAACGATCAAAATGCTGCATCCCTTAAGCACCACGTCTTCATTCCTGATTTTCTTACTCGCGAAGAAGCCAGGGCGGCCCTTGTTGTGCTCCTGAACAAGCTCATCATCTCTGCTTCTTCTGGTATTCGATCGGTTATTCCTGTTCTAATTGCGGACAAGCTCAATTCGAGACCAGAAACTTTTCGATTTGAATCCCTTGATGTGACCGACGAGGAGTTATCCGTGTTCAAGCAATCGTGTTATGTTTTGAACGGAATTTGCGCGTTGCTGGACCATCAATCGGCAGCATTATCTTCCATTGCCGATGCTGTGGCTGGCATGTCTTGCGAGGCGTCTAAAGCTGATGTGTCTGCGTTCAGTTTGATGGACTCGGGCGATGGGTTCGCTTCCAAGGAGGAAGTAGGAGTCGCCAATGATATGAAGGTACTTCTAAATGGATCTAAGTTGGTGGGTAAGATCGAGAGTGAAGCTATCTCTAAGATTCCAAAGGTTCATGGATGCTTGAGAGAACAAGCGAAGTTGGTGCACTCAAGAGTGCGGGTTGAGTTGAATTCTAGTGTGAAAATTGGGAAAGGGGGATCTTTGAGTTCTGGGACAGAGGATACCATTCGGACCGCATTGTTGTCATTTGCAGCCATGCTCTGGGACTTGGGAAAATGTAGTTTGGAGAGAGGAAAGTTGATTTTGGGTTCAAGTGGCGACGATAATATAAAGGCAAGCTTGGCGGGTTTGCTTGATAGGGAATGTCCTAGTAATGAGAGTCTAAAAAAGGAATATAGACTGGTCTGCGAATTGTCTTTGGATGAAAAGCACGATGAGTTTGTCCATACTGTGAACGTGTTGTTGGTAACTGTATGGAAAATTTTCGCATGGGAGGCTACAGCCGCCCTCTTGACAATTGAAGGAGGTGAGTTGATGGTTAAGGGTCAAGATGTTGACACGAATGAAGCTAACGAGAAGGTTGTAAAAAAGAATGAGAAGAAGAAGAAAGCAGTCTTGGGTAAAGGAACTAATGTGGTTGTTCAATTGATTAAAGATAGATTGCAGGGTAAAGGTGGGGGTCTGGGGTCATTGGAGAACTTGGTAAAAGATCTTTTATCCTTTTTGGATCCGAAGGCTTCCCAGTTTGATAATCTACTGAAGAAAATCAAAGAGATAGTTGAAAGCAACGAAAGTAGGAGGCTACCAAAGCTTCCCAAGGTAATGACATATTTCAAAACTTCACCTAAATTCCAAGTCAATTAGCCGTCCTCCTTTTGTTTTGGTCAAGGAAGTGGACTTTCATTAGAAGAATGTTATCATCCTTTGTTATAGCTTCTATTTCCTCCGTCAGTCTTTAATTGCATGCCACCACATGGTTTAGGCGACGGTAATAATGAAGTCGTACTTTTACTATCCGTTCAAAAATATACAATTACAACCCATCTTTGCTCAATGGATTCAAAATAGAGGCTTTACTAAGTATTTATTTAATACTACATCAACAAATACACATCAAAATAACTATAACTATGAACTATCTATTTTGTATGTTAATTATTTGGTTTGTTCTATTTGACCTTTGTAATTAGCATAGATATTTTGTACATCCTTCTACCACCTGAAATTGTTGTAACATGTAGACATGATATTCTTACTCAAACCAAATCACAGAAAAGCGATAATTTAATTCTTTTATTTGATATCCGTGAGTGTTCAGGCCAACTTACGCACCTCAACTAATCTCATGGGATAACCCGCCTGACCCTACAATATTTGGGTGTCAAGAAAACTCGTAGGATATTAAATCTTGGGTAGGTGGCCACCATGGGTTGAACCATGATCTCTTTAACCCTTTATCAAGGGGATGGTCTCTTATGATAATTCAATTTGTTTGATTGCGAATTTTTGATATTATCCTTCTTATCCTGTAAAAAAAAACTAAAAATATATTATGCTTTATTATAGTATCTTGTTTTGAAACCATAGCGGGAAGCAGTTGAAAGGATAACAATATTTTACTTTTAAGCACTAAAACTTTTTATTTATTTATTTATTTTTAATAGAATCCAACTGTGCTTACTTCTGGTTTTCTGTGTAACGTGAAGAGGATGACAATAGTTTTTTTTCCCTGTAGTCACAAATCAGTATGCTACGTCGTGCTATTCAACTTCATTACAATTGCAAGGCATATTTGTTAGTTTTTTTATTTTTCAATAAGACTCGAGACACATTTTATTGATAGAAAGCATTGATGTGCTTTAAGTAGCATCTTTATTGCCGAAATGAACATAGATCAACCGCTATAGTGTTTGTACTATCGATCTTGAAGTCAGAGGTTTGATTCTCCTGCCTCACATTATCAAAAAAGTACATCTTTAGTTATTATTATTATTTTTTTTGTGAGTTAGTTAATGGCAAAGGCTTGAAGTGAAGATCAATTGTAACTGCTTGCCCCTATTATATTTTATGAGTGGAAAGGGAAAACCTCTTTGTTTCTTTTAGAAGTCTCAGATTTAGAAAATAAGATAGAAAGTAAAACATTCCTTTTCCTTTGGTGGGATAAAACTATCGGCTTGGGCATTATTTTATTTCTGCATCTGTTTCACTCTTTTGTTAATACTGTTACCCTTTGATTTGATTTAATATTTTATTGTTTTTTTCTTTTTCTAACTAGAGTAAGGCGGGCGTTAATTTAATTCAACTGCTTTCTCTTGCATATTAGGGCACTCGGGATTTTGCGAAAGAGCAAATGGCAATTAGGAAGAAAGCATTTTCAATTATAGAGGGCGTTTTTGAGCGGCATGGTGCCACAACCTTGGATACTCCAGCTTTTGAGTTGAGAGAGACTCTCACGGGGAAATACGGAGAAGATTCTAAGCTGATTTTTGATCTGGCTGATCAGGTTATTATATATGTTATTACTTCTGATAATGGAACCACCATTATCTTTCTTTTCAAGTTTTCTTTTTAGATATAACTGTTGGGATATTTATTTATGATTAATTCCCTCTTCATCCTAAGCATCTATTCATGTTTTGTGAAATAATTACATAATTATCAATTAACTGAATTATTTTTATCCGTCTCTGAGACTAATGATTAGTCGACTGTTGATATTTTTGGAACTTTATTTTTGAATAGTTTGTGTATCTGTTGCCTTATTAATGCTATTTACAAGTATGACTTTAAGTTATGTTGAGCTTTTCTGAGAATGTTAACATTCAATCCTGATGTCAAGGTTCTTTAATACTTTGGGTATTAAGGAAGCGATTCATTTTATTGAATCAATCCTTCTCTGTTTTAATCATCGGCCACCTTTCTTTCCTTGTTTTATCTAGTTTTAAAGTTTCTCAATGAATGATGTCGCTTTAAATTTGCTGCACTGAATAGTTTTGTGTGTCAGAAGAATAACTGCTTGTCCTTCTCTCTGGTTTTCTATCATTGTGATTTCTTTCTTGGTCTGTTTACAGGGAGGGGAGCTCTGTTCGCTTAGATACGACTTGACTGTTCCATTTGCTAGGTATGTTGCCATGAATGGTTTAACATCATTCAAAAGGTATCAAATAGCAAAAGTTTATAGAAGGGACAACCCATCTAAGGGAAGATACCGTGAATTTTATCAGTGTGATTTTGATATTGCTGGTCAATATGAAAAGATGGGGCCAGATTTTGAGGTTATTAAGATAATGACGGAGCTACTTGATGAACTGAACATCGGACAATACGAGGTGACCCTTCTGATTAATTGTTCTGCAGAACATAACTCAATGTTTTTGTTTGTTTGATGTCTAGTTTTTATAAATTTTTAGTTATTCTGAATAATTATGATGCCTCAGCAACTACAGCACATGAAGCACATATGTTATAAGTGCATTTTTCCTAGATACCATATTCCTGGAGTGGATTGGATTCCTAGATTCCCTTTCTATAACATTGAGTTGCTTCAGTCTATTGATATTGTTACCATTAACCTAATTTAATTTGTACATATTCTCTTTTGCAGATAAAATTGAATCATCGAAAGCTATTGGATGGAATGTTAGAAATTTGTGGAGTGCCGCCTGAAAAGTTCAGAACCATATGTTCTAGTATTGACAAGTTAGACAAGCAATCCTTTGATCAGATAAAAAGGGAAATGGTAATTAAATTTACCGTTGATCACAATCTTATTATTAGTTAAGCACGCCGGCATCTTTTTGCCTTCCCGTAATATCTTCTAGTTTTTCAAAATTAGGTCTTCTAGCTTATATTTGCATAATTGCATTTCACCCGAGCCAAAACTCTTTGATAAACTCTTGCGTTAATCCTTTTTCATAGTTCTGCATTTTCTTTCATCCATCTTGGATGGTCCCTTTGGGGACATCTGATTTCATCCATCTTGGCTGTAACAAGAATGGATTTATTATACCTGATTATAATTAACGTTTACTTGCTAGGTGGAGGAAAAGGGGTTGACCGTGGAGACAGCTGAAAGAATTGGTGATTTTGTGAAGGAAAGGGGACATCCATTGGACTTGTTATCTAAGCTTAAACAGGAGGAGAGCGTGTTACTACAAAATAAAGGATCTTCTGATGCGTTGAGTGATTTAGAGATCTTATTCAGTGCTCTAGAAAAGTCAAAGTGTATTGATAAAGTGGTATTTGACTTGAGTCTTGCCAGAGGACTTGATTACTACACTGGAGTAATTTATGAAGCTGTTTTTAAAGGTGGCACCCAGGTAAGTTTCTTAATGTTATCATCATGTCCGTTGGCACCTTTCTTGTCTGACTTGTTATGCTACTGCCCATGGGGTTATTGGCGTTGTCAATTTGTTATTGCATGAACTTCCCGCTGCTCCACTGAGGAAGGTCTCGCTTCCACCCTCCCCTTTTATCGTGATAATCACTACTTGTTTCAAGATCCTGTCATTGCTCTTTATCAATGAATTACTGCTTGTTGTTGGGGATGGTGTAGGATCAACTTCCTTGTGTACCTGTGGAAATTACTCAAGGAAAAGGATTCTGAGGCATGGAATTGCATTCATATCCAGAATAGTCTAGTTATGCAACAATGATACTTCATTGACTTCTGATGGGAATTATATTTGCAATCTAAGATCATTTATCCTTAGTTATATTACTTGCAATGATGTACGAAGCTATCATCGTGCTATCTTGCTGCCTCCTAATACATTTTATTCGGATGCTTTGAGGTTTAATTAACAAATCATTTATGTTCTCAGGTTGGTTCTATTGCTGCTGGTGGACGCTTTGACAACCTTATTGGAATGTTTGGCTCCAAGCAGGTCCCAGCAGTTGGTATCAGTCTTGGTATTGAGCGAGTTCTTGTTATTATGGAACAAAATTTGAAAGATCAAAAGCAGGTAATGAGTTAGGTTTCGTTTGATAAGCATTTGATTTTTTTTTCCTATCGTTTTTTTACTATGGTCTTCACCTTGCAAATTTTGAATTTTTAGCCCTTTTTTTTTTAAGGTTGCTAGAAATTACTTATAGTTTCAAAATAATTTTGAAAACGTGGTTAAAAGGTAGGCAACGAATATTTTTTTCCTGGTCTAGTTTTGTGGAAAAAAAGTCCAGTCTCTATTGATGTTTGTGCTGGCTGCTGCTGGGTATAATTTTTGGCCTCCAATACAAGAACCCCCTAGAAAACATTTTTTTTAAACAACCTGCCTGACCCTTCATTGAGTGTCAAGGAAACTCATTGGATATTAAATCTTAGGTGGCCTCTATGGATTGAATCCATGATCTTTTAGCTCTTTATCAAGGGACTAGAAAACTGTTTGTAATTATCCACCAGCAGTTATCTTTGTTAATTTGGGATGCTTCTCTTTGAACATCTGATGGTTTTCTGAGAGTTTTAACCCTTTATCTTCTATAATCCGTTGCATGATGAACAATTTTCAATTCTTTTAGGTGTCTTTGTGAAATAGACTATCTTGTTTAATGTTCAAACTGTTGGGATTTTGCAGACTGCTCGGGCGACTAAGACTGACATCTTAGTGAGCATACTGGGGGATGATTTGACACTAGCAGCGGAGCTTGCAAGTGAGATGTGGAGTGCGAAACTTCATGCTGAATTTCTGGTCAATAAAAGAGTGATGAAACATATTGATCGTGCGAAAGAGTCTAGAATTCCTTGGATAGTATTTTTGGGTGAACGTGAAGTGAGTGAGGGGATTGTGAAGTTGAAAAACGTGGAAACTTTTGAAGAAATAACAATTCCTAGAAGCAACATCATTGATGAACTGAAGAAACGCCTCACCCCTTGATTGACACATTGCTATTGCAAACTGCAGAGCTGCTCTTCTTCAATCTGAAATTGGAAACCTTTCTTTCTTTTTTTTTTTTTTTTTTTTTTTTTTTTTTTTTGTTGTTGTTGTATACTGAGATCAAGAAGAAAACACAAGTGTTAATATTTATGAATTTAGTGTGGCTAACATTTCATTTGGGCTGTGTTTGACAAACCCTAATCCATTTTTGTCGTATACTTGTTGACAGCAATGGCTCAATTTCTTTCTTGGTTATTTATTCCTGTATCACCAATGAATTAGAATGGGATTCTATACACTAAATTGTGGCAAAAGCTTTTATGTTTATCCATTTTGGGAGCAGATCTGTTGTACTTGTTCCGTAATGTTTTTTGATCAGATTTCAAACTGCATTGGTTTCTAGGTTCATTGTCGAAAGTAGCTTGATGTTATGATCAATACACTCCAAGTAAGCCTTTATAGAGGTTTGAGAATGGTTATGTGGCACTACGAATTCAAAGTGGACAAGAGAAGGTTGGCACACGAGTTTGGAAATGAGTGTGTATTGCTTTTGAAAGCTTGTTGCTTGATGGATGTACAAATGAGCTCTTGGGGCTATTTATAGAATTGTCTTCATTGATCTAGAGGCTTAAACCGACTTAAGGAGGTCGGTTATGACTTGTTCTAGAGCCATCTTGATCATCTCGGGCCTATCTCGACCTTTCTACAATCATTTAAGTACATACTAGGATCTTCTAGAATATTTTGGACATGTCTAGACCTTTCCAGCTCCTTCCTGTCCTTGATTAACACTGCCTCGTTTGGACTCATCTATCATGTTCTAGAGCCTTCTAGAGGTGTTTGGGTCTGTTCAAAGCATTCCAATGTTGTCTAGAGCATTCATGTACGTTCCAACCATCACTAGAGTCATCTAGACTTATCTTGAGGCATCTGGACGTCTCGCATAGGTGCTGGTACTGTCCAACACTCTCCAGAAGCTTCTAGGCTCGTCTAGGACATAGGCGAGGTGTCTGGAGCGTTCGTCGTGCATTTGGGACGTTTGCGCGCATAGGCGTGCGCAGAAGGTCATCCGACAGGGGCGTTTGAGCGAGCGCGCACGTGGGGGACCTGCACGTGTTGCGTCCGAGGTACGTGCCTGGTGTCACGGTCATGCTTGTCCAGGTCCTGTTGCCCATGGCCGCATGCCCGATCCAACCCCCTTCTAGCATACTTTCATATCATGTATTGTATTAGCTTAGTTAGCTTGCTTTCTTTACATTTTCATTGTAAGTGACCACTCGCCCTTTTGCATA
>NC_052352.1:68802300-68819196 GCF_009727055.1 Benincasa hispida | reverse complement strand
TCAGGGTGCCAGTTGCTTTTTGTTCAGAATGCACTATATGGGGATAAGACTAATCATTACTTCCCAATCCCGGAGTAGTACTCTATAAAGCTGTTGTTGTTGCTTATTGCTTTCTAGCACTAACTACAATCTTATCTTTCTTATTCACACTCACCAATTGCTTACGAAAAACCTTTTCTCCAAACCCGTTTTCTAAACCGTTTTCCCTAAAAAGCTAGGGATGGAGGTTGCGAGAGGCAACTCGGTGTGCCACCGACAGTCCGTATTCGAGTTGGCTGACTTGTTCGTGAACGGAACAAAGTGCCGCACAATCGCTAAGAGAAGCTCCCGAAAGAGCGATTGTGACAGTTGTATCAGAGCAAGTGGCTCATAGAGGGAAAGATCAGTGATCATGTTGGCGACGAAAGACTGAACAAGTCCAATGTGGATTAGGCTGGTGAGATGGAAGAGCAAATGCTCTACCTGGAGAGGTCCCGGATAGTAAATCCGTTTACTAAGAGAACTCGCTACAAGAAGTTTTGCAATGAAAAAGCCGATGGAATTGATGCGCGTAGTGGCCTGCCTAGACGGATTCGTTAGAGAACTGATGATGAGAGGGTAGAGACCCTGGAGACCAAAACAGCCCGGTCCGGTAAGCTTTGAATGTGGCGATAGCTCATCGGGCTCTGGCCCACATAGAGGAGCGCGTCGAAGAGTTGAGACGGCTCCAAAAAGCAATAATTCAGATGGTAACCGATTTGTCTGAAAAACTTTCGTCGGCCCTTGACGTCGTTAGAGCCGAGAATAGCGGATGTGAGCACAAGGGTGAATCTCACCATCCGAGCGGTAGGGAACCAAAGCCCCATCTGGGGGAGCAATGGTAGTAAGCAGAATAAAAAATCCAGAACCGAAACCCTTCGTGGGGTGTGGGAAAGCAAAATCCCTGAAAAACTTTATCTTTGACCTTGAGCAATACTTCAAGGTGATGAAACACGGTGACTGAAAGAGTCAAAAGTCACATTAGCAACGATGAATCTGGCTGAAGAATGCAAAACTATGGTGTAGATCTCGATTTTACAAACATACAGGAAGGACGATGCACAATTGATACTTAGGATAGATTGAAACAAGAACTTTGCTCGCAGTCTTCCCTGAAAAATGTCGAGATCTTGGCTCGACGAAAACTTCGAGAACTGAAGCAAACAGGTAACATCAGGGACTACATAAAACAGTTTGCAGGACTCATGTTAGACATACGAGATATGTTTGAGAAAGACAAGGTCTTTTGCTTTGTCAAAGGGCTGAAACCGTGGGCGAAAATCAAAATTATTATGAACAAGAAGAGTACAGGATCTCCCCTCTGCCTATGCGGCAGCTGAACGGCTATACAACGTTAGCACTAACTCGCAAGATGTGAGGAAGCAGTCAACTTCCTCAAATGGGGAGAAACAGAAACAGTCGTTCCAGTCCTTCAGACCTCAAGGAGGAGACAAAATCACAGGGGGGGACCGTAAACCATCCAACGAGATCAGTGAAAACACCGGTGGGGGCCGTAGCAACAACATAACAATTACAATTGCCCTTTATATCTTGTTTCACAGGAAACAACTCAGGATGGGGGCATTGAAATTCTTATCTGCGCTCCAAAAGAAAATGGAAAAGGCGACGGAGCCATCTTATTCTCAAAATATGCCACTTTCATCCCAACGCCGAAAATGTGCACAGCTGTGATGACTGCCCAGCTGCTCTTCAAACACATCGTGAAATTATGGGGTGTCCTCGCGAGCATTGTTAGTTATCGGGACGGAATATTCACTGGGACATTTTAGACAGAATTGTTCAAAATATTGGGGTCAACACTGAATATCTCCTCTAGCTATCATCCTCAAGCTGACGGCCAGACGGAACACTTCAACAGTATGCTCGAGGAATATCTGCGTCACTTTATCGACGCTAGGCAGAAGAATTGGGTCCAGTTGTTAGATGTGGCTCAGTTCAGCTTCAATAGCCAGCAGAGTTCCGCGACCAGAAAAATGCCCTTCGAAGTGGTGTGCGGTAGACAACCACTCATGCCACACGTGGTGGACCACCCTTATGCAGGCAAAAGTCCTCAAGCACATAACTTCACTAAAGAGTGGAGCAAAACCTCTGAGATAGCTTGTGCCTACCTGGAAAGAGCTTCAAGAAGGATGAAGAAGTGGGCTGATAAGAAGCAGAGGGCCCTCGAATTTCAAGCTGGGGATAAGGTCCTGATCAAGCTACGACCAGAACAGTTTCGTTTCCGAGGCCAAAGAGACCAACGACTAGTAAGGAAATATGAAGGTCCAGTGGAGGTAATTGAGAAAGTAGGGAGAACCTCATATAAGGTTTAGTTACCCTCATGGATGAAGATTCATCCTGTCATCCATGTGAGTATCTTGAAGCCCTATCATCCCGATCCCGAGGATGAACAACGAAATATGCTAAGGCGCCCACCGGTCACGATGAAGAATTCTGCTGATAAAGAAGTTGCACAAATCCTGAATAAACGTACGCGCTGTATTGGAAGACCCAGACGAGAACTAACAGAGTTCTTAGTAAAATGGAAGGATCTCCTTGACGAAGAGATCAATTGGGAGCGGGCCGAAGATTTGAAGAATGCAGCTCCAGCCATCACAGATTTTGAACAAGGTCGGTTGACGACGACGTCAACCAATTAAGTGGGGGAGAATGTCACGGTCATGCTTGTCCAGGGCCTGTTGCCCATGGCCGCATGCCCGATTCAACCTCCTTCTAGCATACTTTCATATCATGTATTGTATTAGCTTAGTTAGCTTGCTTTCTTTACATTTTCATTGTAAGTGACCACTCGCCCTTTTGCATATGCAAGGATGCCAGTTGGCTTTTTGTTCAGAATGTACTATATGGGGATAAGAACTAATCAATCACTCTCCATACCCCGGAGTAAGTTACTCTATAAAACTGTTGTTGTTGCTTATTGCTTTCTAGCCTACTACAATCTTTCTTTCTTTATTCACACTCTCAAAAACTGCTTACGAAAACCTTTTCTCCAAACCCGTTTTTTAAAACTGTTTTCCCTAAAAATGGGGGTGGAGGTTGCAAGAAGCACTCGGTGTGCCACCGACAGTTCGTATTCGAGTTGGCTGACTTGTTCGTGAATGGGAACAAGTGCCGCACAATCGCTAAGAGAAGCTCCCGAAAGAGCGATTGTGACACCTGGCATGACCCTCCATTCTTGTTGTGATGGACTTATCTCCCCCACTTTTACTCGGACCAGGCTTCTTCCCCTTACTTTGGGAGGAGTAATCGAGAAGCGTTTTAGCCACAATAGCATCATCCAAGGTCTGAACATTTCGCCTATCCAACTCCACCCACGCCCAATCCTTAAGCCATCTTTAAAGTGGAAAAGGGCATCCTTCTCAGATAGGTCTTCGACCTCAAGCATGAGGATCGTGAACTCCTTGACATATTCAAGGATGCTACTGGTTTGCCTTAAGCGTCTAAGCTTGCCTCATACCTCAATATCTGCATTGTGAGGGACAAAGTGCTTTCGAAGCTCTGTTTCGTATTGCTCCCACGTATTGATATTGCACAACCCTCATTTGTGCTCAGTATGTTTCCTTCGCCACCATAATTATGAGCATCTCGTAGGAATGTGGGGGCATCTCTTATTCGTGCATTGGGCATTTCTTATTCGTGCATTATCATCAAGCACCCCTAGAACTTCAAAGTGTTGTTCGAGCTCAAACAAGAAGTTCTCTACCATCGTGGCATTCCGAGTGCCGTTATAGGTGTCCAACTTGGGCACCTTAAGGCCAGATGTGCTGGACGCAATAGGGGCATTGCTAGTGGAGGTTAGAACACTAGCATTATGAGGGGCCTTAGATTCGACTCGAACATTATTTATTTCAGAGTAAAGTTGGTTGATCTTACCTTTGATGAACTTGCGTAGGTCGGCCTCCTTGGTGGTTAGGGCACTGATATCCCTTTTGAATGATCGACCAAGTTCCTGAATCATATCTCGAGCTGCCAATGTGATCTCGACGTTCTCTTAAACCAGTCCGTCATAATCATTGCTTAACCTACCAATAGTGAGTTGAATATCTTCCAAGCCTTGCTCAAGGTTGGTAAGGCGTGTATCAACATGTTCTCACATCGCCAGAATTTTAGACTTTTAGCTCTTAGTTGGGGAATGATGTTCTTTACGTCCTCAAGTGATGGGGCCCTCGATGACTTGCTCAACTAGTGATACATGTCCTTCCTCGATTGCCATAGGCGCTGCAAGGGTGTTATGGGGTACCAAGGTCTCAAAATCGTTGCTTTGATACGACCTGCCACGCGGTCACCGTTTTCAAGCAGCTTGGCATGCAACATTTGGCTGATTCTTATGATCAAGACACTCCAAGTAAGCCTTTATAGAGGTCTGAGAATAGTTATGACACTACGAATTCGAAAAAGGACAAGAGAAGGTAGGCACACATGAGTTTAGGAATGAGTGTGTATTGCTTTTGAGAGCTCGTTGCTTGATGGATGTACAAATGAGCCCTTGGGGCTATTTATAGAATTGTCCTCACCGATCTAGAGGCTTAAACCGACCTAAGGAGGTCGATTATGGCTTGTTCTAGAGCCATCTTGATACATCTTGGGCCTATCTAGGCCTTTTTACAATAATCTAAGTACATACTAAGGTCTTCTAGAATATTTCGGACATATCTAGACTGTTCGGACTTCGAGACTAGCGTTTCGCAACCACTCCCGGCCTGAGCAAAGATAATTTATTTTTACCAATCTAAGACTTATACTACAAACGTAGCAAAGTGGTAAGATCGGGGTTGAATCCACAGAGAGACTGTTGAATTAACTTAGATCAATTTATAAATTCCAAATAAATGGGGGTTTTGATGATTCTTGATTTTGGTTACAAAATAAATTAAAAACCAAACAGAGAAGAATAAATAAGAGTTAGCACAGAAAAGAGGATTGAACCAAATTAATGGAACATTTTGAGATTAGTTTGTATGTTTTTTATTTTCTATCATTAGATACTAGTTAATTTATTCAATTATGTGAATCCCTCAAGCTATTAGAAATTTTAATAACCCAATTAGCCAATTTTGATAAAAATCCAAATCAGCCCTAATTCAGTTTAAAACTTTTCCTTCTCAGTGACATACAAGTTAAAACTGAAAAGTATTAAGTAAAGGGTTCAATTGTCGAGACACACTACAAGCCAGACAACCACATCTTATATCATGATTTATTTGGGGAGGATTATACTAGGGCATACATGAATTTGGCCAGAAAAAGTATAGACCCTAAACATGTGATTCTAATACATGTAACTTAATCAATTAATTATACACAGGCTAGAATGATTTTGCAAACAAGAAATTTAATAAATTAGTTTGTCAGAAAAATTCACCGAAATTCTATTATTAATAAATCAAATCCACCCAAAGGGTTCACAAAAATTGAATAAATTAAATAGTAAACTTCAAGAATTAGGATGTACAAAATATCCCAAGAAAATTACCTAGCCTCTAAAAGGAATATTAGAATTACAATGATCGAAATAGATTGTTACAATTTGATGATTAACCATTAAAAGCATAGTGGATTTTTCCAAGGCTAACATACTGTTTATCTTTGTTATGGATTTTAAAGTCTAATTTTATTTTATAACAAACTTATAAAACAAGCATGCTTTAACCAACCATAACATGCTTCAAAGGCAAAAATTAACATAACAATTACATCACTTTTTAACAAACCCTAAAACATGCCTACTATATATTATAACTAATTATAACATACAATAATGCATATAACATGTTTACTTATAGTGGGATTTTAAATCTAAAATGGCATACTTTATGCACAACACGTTTAATCCAAAACTAATACACATTAAATGCATAAAATAATTAAATAACACTAATATGTTTCAACTTTGGCATTCTAACAAACAAATAAGCTACATTATTACAATAATAGGTCAAAAACAACTTTAATTTGATCAAGAACCGCTTGACCCGGCCCAAACCAGACCCGAATCATCTGAACCAGACCACCAATGCACCATAGGAAGTTAAACCGGACCGGTCTAGAGGAGAACCGGTCGAACTGGTTTCTTTAACCCACAAATCGGCCAGGCAGCGTGCGAAGAAAAAACCCTTGGGATGAATAGCGTCGTGACATTGCTTCCCAGCGTTGCATCAGCAAGCCCGTGGCATTGCAACATTCGATGAACAACGTCTTGACGCTCTTGGGCAGAAGGCTCAGCTCCAGTTTTCTACTCGAACATGCTTGCTTCAAGCTTCAAATTATTGCCTAATTTGGACTCTAATGACTTCAAATAAATTACAGACTCTAGAGCACACATATAAGCTCATCAAACAAGAGCTAATTACAAATTTAACTTGGAAATCAAAGAGAATTCTAATGCCAAAATTGAATTTAAACCATATCAGTCACATTTTCAATCATGCTTAGAAATTCACCCACCAAACTCAAATTTAACGATAATTGAGTGCTTAAATCATGCTTTGATACCAACTGAAGGAGTAATATAACATGCAGCAGAATAAACCAGAATCAATAAGCACTCTAACTACTCTTAATTTGAGTTTTAAACATGCAATTCAAGTGAAATTTTAGAGGGTTAGAAGCAAACACTACCTTTGAAGACTTAGTTCACGAATTCAGTAGTAATACTCTAAGATTGAACTTGAAACTTTAACAAGACTACCACCAAGATCTTCTCTACAAAGCTTAAGAAGGAATGTGTTGTGGAAACACTCAAATCAAGCTGAATTTGGGATGATTTTGATGGGTTGAGAGGGTTTTCAACTATGCATAAGTTCAGTAGAAAAATCCCTAAGAATCTCCTCAATCAAGCTGCATGGAGGTCTAATTTATAATACCAACCATGCATCAAAGTAGGGCTGCATGGAGGACAGTTTCTACTTGGAGAATTGATGATAATTTGAATGGAATTTGATGATTAACCATTAAAAAGATAGTGGATTTTTCCAAGATTGGAAAAATCTATTGTTCTTTTATTTTAAAATCAATTTTCTCAAAATTGATTTTAGTTTTGATTTTTGATTTTAAATAAAACTATTTTATTTAAAATTAGTTTTACAACTTAATTTAAAATTAATTTATTTATATAAAACTAATTTTATTTTCATTAAACATTTTTAATTAAATAATATTAATTTAATAGCTTAATATTAAATCAATAAAATATCAATTCCACCAATATGACTCAATTTCATATTTAAATCATAATTAAAATATTAATTTATTCTCTAATTTTGTTTAATTTCAATTAAATTAAACGTTTTTAATTAATTGTATCAAACACAATAAATTGAAAACCTTAATAATTGAATTTTGAACATTTCAAATTCATAACCCTAATTCCAAAATTCGTCCAATTAATACTCAATTTGTTATTCCAATTTATGAGCCAGTAGAGAGATCTAATGGACCTATAGATCATGAACTTCAACGATTTGTAATTAATCAGTTAAACCCTTTAAACCCTATTAATTACTATTCGTTAACTATCAAGGCATACCATTATAGCTTGATAGTTGCACTCTCCTCACTGTAGATATATTTCTGTCCATTTCGACCATAATCAGTAAGTTGATCCTTCACAAGTCGTTCGTATTTATAGCTGGGTCAAAAAGTATCGTTTTACCCCTACAAATACATCTTGCACCTTAAGTTCCCACTGACCATCTATTGAACAACTGATTTGTAATACCATTTATAAATCATATCCCTCTCTACCAAGAGAGGGCGGGGCCCCATTGTTCAAGACTAAGCATCAACACTTAAGAGAACAACCTATCTGCTAACCCTAAGTGGGGTAGGAGTGAATTCCATCTTGCATAGCTATGTTCCCAGCTATCTATCTGGTCTTATCCCCAAAATGGAAGACTTATTGTAGTGTTGTTGGACTACTCTCACCTATGCAGATCAAAGGATAATCTCAAAATAAACAGGAGTTCATAGTTAGCTCAGGATTAAGATCGTGTTATGTCACACCCCCTTCCGAGCCCATCTCTTGAGCCCGAAAGAAGGTGTGGGGACGACAGATACCACCCTTTTGTGACACCTACTACCCATCTGAACAATTTTATAGTCATAAAAACTTTAAGCCAAGGATATAAACAACAACTGTTTGACTAAACTCATTTTATTACAAACAATATAACGTTTATATAACACTAAGAATTAACTACAAAGTTTACATAAAAAAATTCTAATATTGGAAGTGTGGTTGTGGCGTGGCAGACCTTGACCTTGGCAGTACCCTGGAACTTCTCACCTTTCACTACCTGGGAAGAAAAACATGAAAGAAAAGAATGAGCTACAAGAAGCTCAGTGAGTGGTAAGAAACTTCTAGAGTCTATTTCAACTCATAATAATACAAGCATATCATAACTATGAGGTTAATACTCAAACCTCAGCCTTGAATGAGTCTGTTCTCAACTCTACCTACACACACGGTAGATAGTTAAACTAATACTAATCATAGACACATACCCTTCTGCGTTTCCTATGTGCACATAGATCCCCACTCATGGGCTCAGAAGCTAGGCCTGCCAGCCCTCTGACTATCTCATACGAGGTTCTTCTCATAGACTCAAGAACTAGACCTCTCGGTCCCTTGACCATCCCGTGAGGTCTTGCTCCAGGCTCAGGAACTAGGTCTATTGACCCTCTGACCATCTCGATCACATATTTTCATTCTCATTCTAGCTACTCATTCACAACATAAGCATATACATATATTCTAAAAGATATGCTTAAGATCTTAAAGGAAATACTACTCACCTTGGTTGGGTAGGAACCTTTCTCTCTAGAAGTTCCTTGGTTTCCTCGGGCTCTCTTTTGAACCCTAAATTCTAGATTCAAGTTCAAGCTTAGATTACACATAGTTCTAGACCTTATTTTGAGACATTTACTTCTACAAATTGGTTTAGAAATGTCTCAGGAAGCTTACCTTAAAATCTCAGCTCATAACTTCTCGTGGTTTGGCTGGAATCTTCAAATCATCAAGACTGGCTCAAGCTTACTCGAGAGCTCGACCCTTCTGTCTTTTTCTCACTCTCCAGCCAGATTCTTTTGAGCTTCTTCTCTAGAAGCCTTTCCTTGAAAACTAGACTCTCTGAGCTTTCATGTGGCTTTAGAATCACTCAAAAGGCACGAGTATGGGAGAATTCCTCGTCCCAAGTTGATGCTACTTCAAGACCTCACTATCTGACAACATCTCCTCCTCTTGGAACCACTTGATCAACACATGGTTTTTTTTACCAACACATGCCCTCTTTGATCAACGCAAAGTTTCCTCCGAATCTGCCCTCAAACACTCTTCCTAATATCCTTTGAAGAGAATTCAGATTATGAACTGAAGGGAAGCCTTGTAGTGGTATTTATAGGCTTTAGGAACTGATCCTCATCATCTCTTAAGGCCTCCAATGCATGACACCTTCTACTTAGAAACTTTTGGAGTGTCTGTACCATGATTTGCCACCACTCACTTCCTTGCCATTCACCTACTTTCATGCCACTTCCTACTTGCATGAAGTTTGAGTTGTCTTCCTCATGCATAAGTCTTCCTTGCATGAAACTCTATTCATCCACCTCTTACTTACTTAAGCTCAACCTTTTCTCAGTTAGCCACTTGTCCGGATGAATCCTTCAGCCCATAGCTCTCTCATCAATGCATCACTTGTGCTATACTAACCTCAAGGCATCGCAAGTCTTTGCTTGGTCGCATACCCTTCTTCTTTCGCATGGCTCACCCTTGGCACATGCGTTCAACTAGGACTATGACCATCACTATCTTCCAACGCATGCTACTAGCCTTGTCATATGGGCCCACAAGCCCTCGGATGTCCTTGGCGCATAACTCAGCCTTAACACATAGCACATCACTATCACATACCAACCCTTGGGTCAAGCTAGGTCTTAATTCAACGCCTCATGGTTTATCTTACCATTGCCTAGCCTCTTGCTAACACATACCTTATGACTAACGCTAGCATGCCCTTGTTATTTGCCAACGCCCATAGCCTCTTGCACAAGACCAACGCATTTAACCTCGCAAGCCTTGTGTGCCGCAAGCCCCATCAACATGTAGACACTACACTATGTGCCCATCATAGCTTGACGCATCGAATAGCTCATTGCATAGCTCATCATCTAGCTGCCTCAACGCATACCTCAATCGTCTAGCTTTGCGCTCATCACATAGCTTATCGTCTAGTGATCTCTTACTGTCACTCATTGTCTAGCGATCTCGCTATTGCTCATCATTTAGTGCATCACGCCCATCGTATAGCGCTTACGCCTCATCGTTTAGCGCATGCGTCTATCGTCTAGCGCTCATCATCTAGCGTTTGCGTCTATTGCCTAGCGCTTATACTTAGCTCATCGTCCACGCGCAATGCTCCAATGCCCAGCGCTCACGCTCGCGCATACTAGTTAGCACGCATGCCCAATCTCAATGCCTAGTGTCTTGCGCTCATTGTCTAGCCCTCTCGCTCTCGCTCACATAGCCTCTTATCATTCCAACGTATGAGCAGTCTTTGTCATGCTAATGCTTGGGCAACATCTTGTGCCACGCTTCGGCCAACATGCGTCCATATCTTACAAGCTCAACGCATGGTTGTCCTTGGCTTCAATACTTAATCCTTTATACCTCTACAAACTTAGCCTTATTAGAGCCTTATGCGTTAATGCTTCCTAACACCAAACGCATGGTTTCTTTTTGACTTCATATTTAGCAAAATTTTTTACTAGTTACGGTTCAACTCAAAGTTACTCAACAAATCTATTCAAACACTTAGAATTTACTTCTCTTCAACATAGGATTTAACTTATACTTAGTTAATTTCCTTAATTACCTGCTTAAGTAGGGAAATTGAGATCCGGGTTTCACATGTTATCCTAGGTCATTTTAGATCAAAATAGTCAGTTTTAACAATAAACGATCATTATAAAGAGAAGTGACTATTTTGAGGTCCAATCTTATGAAAACTCATTGCATAGGATGCCCTCACTCACATGTATCTACATGAATGATTTGTGGATCACATCATTTGTATCAGTATACAAAATGGGCCACATCCAATAGTGTTACCAGGATGAAATACCCAACTTCATCCATATACTTATAGACCATTTAGGCTATATACTATAACTTGATCCTGTTTATGTCACCACATAAAGTTAAAGTATTCATACTACAACCATGGATTTGTTTATTGGATTTTCATTATAAAATGCAATATCAATGACTTTATTGAATAAAATACTCAATAATATTTTATTGATAAATAGAATGTTTAACAAAAAAATTTAGAACTGTGAGTTCTAGAACATTCCCAACAATCTCTCACTTGGACTAAAAACTCCAGTGAGAATAAATATATATAATACAATGTTGAGAAACATAGAGGAAAATACAATAAACTAGGGCATCACTAATACCATAGATATTCTCCGACTTGCCCTAGATTACATTTTTCGTGTTGGGTTTCTTGCCCTAAATCTCGTAAGGTCCTGTAGTTTGTAAACATCTGTATGAACAAACGCTTGTGATGTAATAATATGAGATATTTTTTTCACTGTTGTCAATAGAATATGAGATATTTTAGTTGCATTTACCACAAACCAATAAACTAAGATCCCTGATTATCGTTGTGACTTAAGCATGTATGTGGAGACATATAAGTGGATCATGCCTTAAGTGATAACCTAAATGGTCTGTAGTATATGGATAAAGAAGAGAAACCTTATCCTAGTGACATTACGGATACGACCTGCTTTGCTTTGTAGATGCTACAAGTGTTGTAAAGTGCTACAAATGGTATGATTTTGATCATTCATGTGGAGACATGCGAGCGGAGGTGTCCTATACAAAGGAATTTGTATAAGCCCGGACCACGAAATATTTAGTCTCGTTATATAACGCCGTTCATGATAGAGACTTTCATTTCACTAGGATGACCATAGGTAACATGACCTTAATCTTGAGTGAGTTGGGAACTCCTGCCTATGAGGGAGGTCCTTTGATTTGCATGGGTGCGAGTGGCAAGATTGCCGACTGAAACTTACCATTTTGGGGATTTGTCTGATTGGGGAGCTAGGAACTCAAACTACATAAGATGGAATTCACCCCTTCCCCGAAGTAGAGGTAAGTAGATAAATTGCTCCCTTAAGGGTTGATTCCGAGGCTTGAAGGATGTGGCGCCACACACGTTCTCATGGCCTGATAGGTGTTCACTCATAGTAGGACTATGATGTATTGTTCATTAGAGGAATCAATGGTACTTTAGGAGTTAGATGTAACTATAGGGGCAAAACGGTAAATTAGTCCAGTTGTACTTATGAGCGATCTGTAAAAGGTTATCGTATTGTTGACTGGTTATATCCAATGGACACAGAAATATATATGTAGTGAAAAGAGTGCAACTGTCGGTCTTTAGTGGAGTGCCCAGTAGTTAATGGATGGTGGATTTCGTGATTAAAGAGTTTAGTCAGCTATTCATGTACCGTTGGAGCTTCAAGCTACAGATCCATAAGATCCCCTTGGTAGCTCAATAGATTCAATTTGAGAACCAATTTTTGGGTTAGTTTGAAGTGTTCAAATTAACAAGAGGGAGTTTTATTATAAATGATATAATTAAATTGGGTCAATTATATGTGATATAGTTGATATTATGTATAAGATATATTAATTGGAGGAGTTCGATATAAATATGATTTATATTAAATAAAGGAGAAAAGAACTATGGTTTAAATATTACATATGATGTGATATTAAAACTATAGGTTAAAAATATAATATGATAAGTTAGTTATTATATTTATTTATAATTAAAACAATTATATGATAATTGTGGTTGGTTATTTTCTCCATTAACCGTGAAAGTGGGAGGTTATTTTCAGTTTTGAATAACTAAAGGATAAAATGAAAAGTATTTTCATTTTTGGGATGGTATCGCTTCATTGTGTGCATTACTAATCGTTTAGCTCACGAGAGACTACACGATAGCCTTCAAGTGAGTTTTTAAATGGTCATGTACTAGTGATTTACTAAACGATCGTTTAAAGTGATTTACTAAACGATCGCGTGCTAAGCAAGTTTTACTAAATGATCGTGTGTGTTTTTTCTAAATGATTGTGTACCTTCGAGTTTTACTAAACGATCAAGCATCACAGTGTATGCGATAGACAGTATATTCTCCCACTTGCTTGATCGTGTAGTTCGATCGTTGCCTTCTTCCATCCCTCGACCAAATTAACAACAGAGCCCACACCTCCTGGATTCTCACTCAGAGAATACCAAGGTTGTCGAGTGATGGTGTTGAAGGGTGTTTGTTCGTGGAGAAGACTATTCGTGATTACCAGGCGATTGGGTGGGCGATCTGAACAACAGCGAGAGATTGCTGTTCCAATGATCACGAGAGCAAGAGATCTTCAGAAGAAACATTCTTCAACGGTAAGTCTCTCATTCCTTTTGTATGTAATTTCTAAACATGCTATATTTTTATTTAAAATGCATAATTGCTCAATATGTTTGTGAATGCCTTTAATTCTTTCACAATGGGCTTGGATAGATCTTGCTTCCACTCACTGGTTCTATTGGATAAGAGTTTCTTCAGCTCAGAGTCCCAGTCCAACCAGGTGGCCCTCGAACACTCTAGCCGAGAGGGCCTTCAAAAATGGTTCAACAAGGTTGTCTTCAGAGGCTATCTTCGTGACGATCATATCTCTTCGATGTACTGTCTCTCTGATGAGATGACACTTTCTCTCAATATGTTTTCCAAGTTTGTGACTCCTTGGTTCTTTCGAGTTGACAACAACACCACTATTATCACAATACAGTGTGATGGGTAGGTGCTTATCTGAAACTACCTCCTAGTCAGCCAAGAATTTGCATAGCCATACTGCTTCTTTAGCGGCTTCACATGTAGCTACGTAGTTTGCTTCCATTGTGGAGTTAGTGATACAACTCTGTTTCATGCTTCTCCAACCTATAGCTCCTCCACTAAGAATAGAAATTGATCCTGAAGTAGATTTCTTTGAATCTACGCCAGTCTGGAAATTAGAATCAGTGTATCCAGTAAGGATCAAATCCTTAGGACTATACAGAAGCATACAACCCCTCGTTCTCCTTAGATACTTGAGGATGTTTTTAATAGCAGTCCAATGACTGTGTCCTGGATTGGATTAGAACCTGCTGATGATTCCAACTGCAATGCATATGTCAGGACGTGTACATAACATTGCGTACATCAAACTCCCAACTGCAGATGCATATGGAATTCTTTTCATTTCTTCAACATCTTGAGGTGTCTTAGGACACTGTTCCTTTGATAAATGAATTCCATGTCTAAAAGGAAACATATCTCTTTTGGAATTTTGCATATTGTATCTTGACAACATTTTGTCAATATAAGATGCTTAAGACAGTGCTAGGGTTCTATTCTTTCGATTTCGAAAAATTTGTATCTCTAGAACATATTGAGCATCACCCAAATCTTTCATTTGGAACTGTGTTGCTAGCCATCTCTTTACATCAGCAAAGAAGCTTATCTCATTCCTAATGAGCAAGATATCATCAACATAAAGTACTAAGAATGCTACAGTCTTGTTGACTATTTTCTTGTGAACACAAGGTTCGTCAACATTTTGTTTAAAGCCATAAGATTTGACCGTAGTATCAAATCTTATATTCCAGGATCTTGAAGCTTGCTTTAACCGATAAATGAATCGTTTAAGCTTACAGACTTTCTGTTCCTATTCTAGTTCGATGAAACCTTCTAGTTGAGACATACAAATACTTTCATCAAGATGGCCATTCAGAAAAGCTGTCTGGACATCCATTTTCCATATTTCATAGTCATAATATGTGGAAATGGATAGAATTATTCTTATAGATTTTATCATAGTAACAGGAGAAAAAGTTTCTTCATAATCAACCCTTTCTCTTTGGGTAAAATCTTTTGCCACGAGTCTAGCTTTGTAGGTTTGCATCTTATTAGTTTGGTCTTGTTTTCTTTTGTAGATCCACCTATAGATTTGACTCCATGTGGTTTATCTACAAGTTCCTAGATAGAATTGAAGTACATTGACTCCTTTTCAACGTCCATGGCTTTTATCCACTGTTCCCTATCAGCATCTTCCATTGTATTTTTAAAGGTTAATGGATCCTCTAAACCATCATCATGTATGATGTTTTGAGTTTCAGTTAAACCCATAGCGTTCAGGTTCCTGAATAACCCTCCCACTACGTCGAGGCATACTCAACTTGAGAAGGACGTGACGGGGCAACAACAGTTGTTGATGGGACAGTTTGATCAATAACTCTTGTTGATTTTTCTGTAGCATCTTTGGTCATTTCTTGTAATATTAGTTTACTGCGAGGTTGATGATTTTTAACATGATCATCTTCTAAGAATGTAGTGTTTGTCGATACAAACACTTTGTCTTCTTGGGGATCATAGAATAGTCCTCCTTTTGTTTCTTTAGGGTAGGCATAACTTCAAACGTGTTTCCAGTTTCATAGAATTTTGTATCAATACGTGTGCTGGACAACCCCAGATTCAAAAATGATGTAAACTAATTTTTCGTCCTTTCCATAATTCATGCGATGTTTCTAAAATACTTTTTTGAAGGAACAACGCTTGAATATATTCTGCAGCCTGTACTGCATAACCTCAAAAGGATTGAGGTAACTGAGCATAACTCATCATTGATCGGATCATGTCTAACATGGTTCGATTTCTCGTTTCTACAACACCGTTTTGTTGTGGCGTTTCAGGTGCTGTGAGTTGGGATTGAATTCCATGATCTACTAGATAATTTTGGAATTGTAAATCCATATACTCACCACCTCGATCAGATCGAAATGTTTTAATTCTTTTACTTAAATAATTTTCTATCTCAGTCTTAAATTCTTTGAACTTTTAAAGAGTTTTAGACTTGTGACTTATTAAGTAAATGTAGCCATATCTCGAGTAATCATCAATGAAGCTGACAAAATATTGATAGCCTCCTCGTGCTTTTACACTCATCGGACCACATACGTCTGAATGTATAAGTTCGAGAGGCTCTTTGGCATGAAGACTTTTTCCAGAAAAAGAACTTTTTGTCATTTTTCCCTCAAGACATTATTCACATGGAGGTAAAGAACTATCTTCTAACTGACTTAGATTACCACTTTGACCATTCTCTCAATCCTGTTGAGATTAATGTGACCAAGTCTGAGGTGCCAAAGATAGGCATTAGGAGAAATTTTCCGTTTTTTATTTTGAGTCTCAATCGTTTTAACCATTTCTATATTTAGAATAGCCTTTGCTTAAGTTGGTTTTAATATGTAAGTTATTTTCGAGTCTTGCAGAATAAATAAGAACACCTCTTGAAAAAACAAATACTTCATTAGATTCAAAAGATATCTTGTACATATTTTCTAGCAGACAGGAAATAGAGATTAAGTTTCTTTTCATTGTAGGTACACAATATACATTTCTAAGTAAGATGAAAGATTCTACAAAAAATAGCTTGACATCTCCCACTGCATGAGCCGAAATGATTTCTCCCGTTCCCACGTTGAAAGTCATTTCTGTTGGGTTTTATGTCCTAAAACTCGTGGTTTGTAAACATTAGAACTTATTCTGAGAATTCGATAAAGTTGTTATTGAATATGTTGTTTTTTATAAATCCAATAAACCTAAGTCCCTTGACTATTATATGAGTACTTGAACTTTATGTGGAGACATACAAGTGGATCAGGTTTGAGTAAATAGTCAAAATGATCTATAGTATATGAATAAGGTTGGGTACCTTATTCTGGTAACACTATTGGATGCAGCCTACTCTATAGTT
>NC_052352.1:68763285-68799898 GCF_009727055.1 Benincasa hispida | reverse complement strand
AGGACACCCCCACTCCTCATGTCTCAACATGCACGAATTAGGATTCATTCGTATGTTAGCACTTTACAACACTTTGTAACAAAGATTGTCTAGCTTTCAGAAAACACTATGCGATCGTGTACTTCCTCTCAACCTAAGGCGACGACGCTAAACGGTTACCTCCAGGCATTACATGATCGACCTTAGCAACATACTGAGGTTGGACCGAGAGCAACCAGTTCGACCAATTTACTCAAGGTTCAATTCGGTTCAGCCTCAAATGGTTGTGGTTGTTCCGGTTCAGACTCGTCCAGCCCGGTTCAAGTTGTTTTGGGTTCAGTTTAGATATTAACTTATGATGTCTGTGTGCTTAAACCAGTTTTAAACCTTACACCGCTCACACAAGCTCATAAAATTAGTTAACAACACTCAATTTTTTGGTCATAATCCCTAGGTAGGAGGTGTTACGTAAACCGTCAACTTAAGTACCCCTAGCTTTAGACAGGTTTATAAACCAATTTGAGTTTGTATCCAAATTTTATAAGGTAATAATCTATTTTAATAGTTAAAACTAGTTGTTAGCTTAAGTGAGCATGCTGTTTATCTTTGTTATGGATTTTAAAGTCTAATTTTATTTTATAACAAACTTATAAAACAAACATGCTTTAAACCTACCATAACATGCTTCAAAGTCTAATTTCCTTCACAGGTCGTTCGTATTTATAGTGAGGTTAAAAATTACCATTTTACCCCTACAAATACATCTTGCACCTTAAGCTCCCACTAACCCTCTATTGAACAACTGATTTGTAATACCGTTTATAAATCATATCCCTCTCTTGGGGCCCCGTTGTTCAAGACTAGTCGTCAGCACTTAAGAGAACAACCTATCTGCTAACCTTATGTCGAGTTGGAGTGAATTCCATCTTGCATAGCTATGTCCCCAACTATCTACCATGTCTTATCCCCAAAATGGAAGGCTTATTGAGCAGTACTGTTGGACTACTCTCACCTATGCAGATCAATGGATAATCCCGAAATAAACAGGAGTTCATAGTTAGCTCAGGATTAAGACCATGTTATCCTAGGTCATTTTAGTTTGAAATAGTCAGTTTTAACAGTAAACGGTCGTTATAAAGAAAAGTGACTATTTCGACTATATACTATAACTTGATCCTGTTTATGTCACCACATAAAGTTAAAGTGCATAGGATGCCTCCACTCACATGTCTCTACATGAATGATTTGTGGATCACATCATTTGTATTAGTATACGAAATGGGCCATATCCAATAGTGTTACCAAGATGAAATGCCCAACTTCATCCATATACTTATAGAACATTTAGACTATATACTATAACTTGATCCTGTTTATGTCATCACATAAAGTTAAAGTATTCATACTATAGCCATGAATTTCTTTATTGGATTTTCATTATAAAATGCAATATCAATGACTTTATTGGATAAAATACTCAATAATATTTTATTGATAAATAGAATGTTTAACGCAAAAATTTACGAACTACGAGTTCTAGGACATTCCCAACACTAGTTGCATGCATACAACAATTTGTTGCAAATCATTCAATTTCAAATCCTCATAAAGATGATAGAGCATAATATTCATATAGGCTCCTAAATCTAACATGGCAAGTCAGATGACTCTATTACCAATTATGCAGGGCAAAGTGAACATACCTTGTTCTCGACATTTTTCAGGAATATTATGTTTCAAGAGAGCCGATACATTCTTACTTACCACTACCTTTTCTCTATCCTTACTTGTCCTCTTTTTGGTGCACAGCTTCTTTAGGAATTTGGCATACCTGGGGATCTGCTAGATTGCATTCAAAAGAGGAATGTTTATCTGAACCTTTTTGAACATCTCGATCAACTCCTCGTCCCTCTATTCTTGTTTTGATCTTGCTAGCATGCTAGGAAACGAAGCTTTAGGAATATAACGTTCAATAAAAGGTGAAGGATGAGTACTTACCTTAGGAGTAGATGATGGTGCTTCAGATTTACCCTCATTGTTCTCAGCTTCTTCGTTGTGCTTACCAGGTGAAGACTAGTTGTCTGATGGAAGCTCCTTACCACTCTTCAGTGTGATGGCACTAATGTTGGCATGGTTCAGTTGTGCAGACAACTTCCCTGAACCCTTGTTTTCTATTCGACTTATTGCAACAGCTAACTGTGTAACTTGAGTCTCTAGATTAGCCATGCTCGCCCTGGTTTCTTACTGATAGGCCTTTGTGTCCTTTGATAGTTGGAGGGAGTCTTTTTGCAACTGCCAAATTTCCTGTTGAAATTTAAGGGAATTATCAGCCAAAGTTTTAACAATGTCTTCTAAAGACATACTCGAGGAAGACGATGACGATTGATTAGAATGATTAGAATTATCATGCCCTTGTACTTGGCCTCGACCTCCTCATTTTAGATTAGGGTGATCACGCCATCCTGGATTATATACCAAGCCATGTGGGTCGTACTTCCTCTGATAACCCCCAACTTCCTTTACTTGTGCTTGAGGACATGCTTGGAAAGTTGAGTTTTTAATTCTTTACCCTTAAAATTACCCGTTAAATTAGACTCGGTGGCCCTGGTGCCAAAATTCTTATTATTCTCAGCCATGCGTGATATCAATTCCTGGGCCTCCCAAGTAGTAATTGACCTTGGAGCCAAGTAGTACAACTAATCCTTGGCGTCATCATGTAGTGAAAAAGGAAACGCCCTAAGGTTTAGTTGCTCTTTTGTGACTCCATGGGGTCTCATACCTATGCAAACCATATGGAAGTCCTTGATGTGTTTGTAGGGGTTCTCCCCTCCATGCCCTCTGAAGGTTGACAGTAGATTGATTAGTCCTAGTTTGAGTTCGAATGGCACTGTTGTAGGTCGAAATACGATGCAAAGGGACTACTGGTCCATGTTAGGTTCTGCCAACTCCTTCAAGGTTTTCTCACGAACTGCCTCTCCCATGGTTGTGTTTTCAGCAACTCCTGGATGTTCTTCTTCTGGGATCTCTTCTCTACATCTCCTTCGGATTCTCCTCTCCTTCTGGTCAATATCTGCAAGGAAAACAAAATCTGCACACCCAGAGGAGCGGGTCATAAACCAAAGGGAACTTAAACACTCTTTTTTTTTGTTTTTTTTTTTTAATTAAAAGGAATTCAAAAACTTTTCTAGGTTAATTACCAAGTCTCTCCGACAGCTGCGCCAATTTTGTTCAAACTCCGAGACTAGCATGTTGCAACCGCTCCCCGACCCAAGCAAAGATAATTTATTTTCACCGATCTAAGACTTACACTACAAACTTAGAAAAGTGATAAGATCGGGGTCGAATCCACAAAGAGACTGTTGAATTAACTTAGACCAATTTATGAATTCCAAATAAAGGGGGTTTTGATGATTCTTGATTTTGTTTATAAAATAAATTAAAAACCAAACAGAGAAGAATAAATAAGAGTTAGCACAGAGAAGAGGATTGAATCAAATTAATGAAAATTCTTAGGATTAGTTTGTATGCCTTTTATTTTCTATCATTAGATACTAGTTAATTTATTCAAGTATGTGAACCCCTCAGCCTATTAGAAATTCTAATAGCCCAATTAGCCAATTTTGATAACATTCTAAATCAGCCCTAATTCAGTTTCAAACTTTTCCTTCTCAACGACATACAAGTTAAAACTAAAAAGCATTAAATAAAGGGTTCAATTATCGAAACATACTACAAACCGAACAACCACATCTTACATCATGATTTATTTGGGGAGGATTATACTACGACATACATGAATTGAGCAAGAAAAAGTCTAGACCCTAAACATGCGATCCTAATACGTGCAACTTAATCAATCAATTATGCATAGGCTAGAGTGATTTTGCATACAAGAAATTCAATAAATTAGTTTGTCAGAAAAATTCATCGAAATTCTATTATTAATAAATAAAATTCACCTAAAGGGTTCACAAAAATTGAATAAATTAAATAGTAAAAATCAAGAATTAAGACATACAAACTATTCCAAGAAAATTACCTAGCCTCTAAAAAGAATATTGGAATTACAATGATCGAAGGAAAGAGTCGAGGCTGATATGACAATGATCGATCGACAACTTGGCTCCAACGACTCTCAAAACTGATCTAAACTCTCAAAATTCACTCTATTTAAAAGAGGAATATTTAGATGAATGCTTGAACTCTTTTCTCTTTATCTTTCTAATGTTGAACACCAACACAATATTTATAAGTTGTGCACAGCGTCGCGACGCTAGGAAATAGTGTTGCAATGCTGCGGCGCGCATTGTAGGGCGTTGGGCAAGTGTTGCAACAATGTGTCCAAAGTTTTCTTGTGTCACGCGTTCAAAAATTTTCGATCAACCATCGTAGCGTTGAGATGCGTTGCAACGCTAGCGATGATTCAATTATGAAGCATCACGATGCTTGGGGCAACGTTGCAACGCTGCCCTGCAATTGGTGCTACTGCCTTCCAGCATCGAATGGGTGTTGGACTAAGGCTTGTGAAGAGTGTTGCGACGCTGAGTGTTCTGCCAGAAACTCGTTACTCGATGCTTGCTTACTCAATACTCGCTGCTCGCTTCCGCAGTGCTCAATGCTTGTTTTCTTGGTGAAATTTGACTCGATGGTACTCGATAGCTGATCGTACTCGATGGAAATTTGGCAGTCTCAACTCCTTTGAAGCTTGGATGCTTAAATCAACTTCTAATTGCTTTAAATTAAACTCGTTTGGCCCCAAATTATCAATTCCACCTCATGATTGCTTAGTACCAACAAAATAGGGAAATAAACATGTAAAATTCGATAACGAGCCAGAATTAAACTAGGAATAATAGCTATTTTTGAGAGCTAGCATAAACCCTTCCAACTCCTTCCGGTCCTTGGCCAACACTGCCTTGTCTAGACTATTTTAGCATGTTCTAGAGCCTTCTAGCAGTGTCTGGGTCTATCCAGAGCATTAGTGTTATCGAGAGCCTTCATGCACGTTCCAGCCGTCTCTAGAGCCATTTAGATTTATCTTGAGTCATGTGGACGTCTCGCGTAGGTGCTGGTACTGTTCAACACTCTTCAGAGGCTTCTAGGTTCACCTAGGACGTGGGCGAGGTGTCTAGAACATTCACCGTGCGTCTGGGACGTTCGCATGTATAAGCGCGCGTGCATGTCGACAGAGTCGCATGGATGGTCATTAAGTAGAGACGTTTGAGCGGGCGTGCACGGGGGATTTGCGTGTGTTACGTCTGAGGCGTGCGCGTGCGTGCGCGCCTAGTGTCACGTTCACACTTTCAGAAGCTTCACTTAGCGATTTGCGACACTTGTTTCCGATCACAAACAAGTCAGCCAATTAGAATACAGAACGCCGATGGAACACCAAGTGCCTCTTACAACCTTTACCCCCATTTTAGAGAAAATAGTTTTAGAAAACGGGTTTAGAGGAAAAGTTTTTTGCAAACGATTGAATGTGTGAATTGAGAAGAGAAAGATAGTAGTAGGCTAGAAAGCAATAAGCAACAACAACAGCTTTATAGCATACCACTCCGGGTATGGGAAAATGATGGTTAGTTTTATCCCCATATAGTGCATTTTGAACAAAAAGTCAAATGGCACCCTTGTATATGCAAAAGGGTAAGTGATCACTTACAACAAAAAGGACAAGGAAAGCAAACTAATATAACTAATGAAATACATTACATGAAAGCATGATAAAAGGGGTTGGATTGGGCATGCGACCATGGCAACAAGCCCTGGACAAGCATGGTTGCGACATTCTCCCCCACTTAATTGGTTGACGTCCCCGTCAATCGACTCTGCTTGAACTCAATGGTCGCTAGAGCAGTATTTTTCAAGTCTTCTACGCGCTCCCAGCTAATTTTTTCATCAAGGAGGTCTTTCAATTTCACCAAGAACTCTGTCAGTTTTCGTCTTGGTCTTCCAATATGGCTTGTACGTTTGTCCAGAATTCACGGATTTCCTTCTCAGTTGAATTCTTCGTCGTGACGGATGGATGCATCAACATGTTACGTTGCTCAATTTCGGGGTCGGCGTGATAGGGCTTCAGTTACTCACGTGGATGACATGATGGATCTTCATCCACGAGGGTAACTGAACCCTATACAAGGTTTTCCTGACTTTCTCAATCACCTTAACTGGTCCTTCATATTTTCGTACAAGGCATTGGTCTCTCTGGCCTCGAAAACAAAATTGTTCTGGTCGCAACTTGACTAGAACTTTGTACCCAACTTGGAACTCAAGGGGCCGATGCTTCTTATCAACCTACTTCTTCATTCTTCTTGATGCTTTCTCTAGGTCGGCGCGTGCTATCTCGGAGGGTTGACTCCACCCTTTGGTGAAGTTATACGCCTGAGGGCTTTTGGTTGCATAGAGGTGGTCCACTAGGTGTGGCATGAGTGGTTGTTTACCACATACTATCTCGAAGGGCATCTTTCCAGGTGAGGAGCTTTGCTGACAGTTAAAGTTGAACTGAGCAACATCAAACAACTGAGCCAAGTTCTTTTGTCTAGAGTCGATAAAATGCTGCAGATATTCTTCAAGCATGCTGTTAAAGTGTTCAGTCTGGCCATCTGTTTGAGAATCATAGCTGGAAGAAATATTCAACGTAGATCCCAATATCTTGAAAAATTCTGTCTAAAAGGTTATAGTGAATCTCTCGTCACGATCACTAACGATGCTCGCAGGAACTGTTGGGGATGGTGCCCTAAAGTCTCGTGTCTTATAGTTTGTAAACACATTTTGTATGAACACTTGTGATGTATAATATATGATATTTACTTCAATTTTTGACTCTGCACATTGGATGTTTTATTTACTTTACCACAAACCAATAAACTAAAATCTCTGGTTGTCATTATGTAACTTAAGCATGTATGTGGTGACATACAAGTGCAAATAAAACATGCTTAAATTACATAAAGACAACCAGGGATTTTAGTTTATTAGGTTGTGTTAAAGCAAATAAAACATTCAACTGAGCAAAATCAAGAAGTGAAGTAAAATATCATATACATCACAAGTGTTCGTACAAACTATTTACAAACTACAGGACACGAGACTTTAGGGCATCAACCCCAATAGAAGTTACATTCAGTTTTCGTAACTGAAGAAGAAAGTGCAAATTGTTTTCATTTTGCAAAGAACGCGCTTATTTTGCTCAACGAAGTTTTTTGCCCATCGCTTAGTGTATTGAGAGCCTATACGATGGCAGCTCACTTTTACTAGACGATCGCTTAGTGCCCAAGCTTTACTAAACAATCGTATAGACGATCGTCTAGCTTTTCCTTACACGATCGTGTACCTCGCCTAAACGATCAAGCATCCTGTCTATACGATAGACTTGCCTTTCTCTCACTTTCTTGATCGTTGTATACGATATGTTTTCCTCCTCCCTCTACCAAATCCAAACAGAGCCCACTCTTTGGATTCTCACTTCGAGAATACTTAAGGCTCTAAGTGGTGGTTTCGTCCCCATCTTCCTGTTGTTCGTGTGAAGCCATTCGTGGTAGACGACGAGGGTGTTGCTGAACGAAAGCTTGCTGTTTGAGTGAGAACACGAGGAATCCGTTCGTGGAAAGAACGAGATTTGTTATGAAAAGAGTCTTCAATTGGTAAGTTTACTCGTTCTCTTGTTTATTTATCTTTTAAGCATGCCGGTAATTTAGTAGTTTAATGCATATCTGTATGTGTGAATGTAAATGTGGAAATTCTGTCACAATGTTTTGGAAAGATCCGTTTTCGCTCATAGGTACTCTTGTATAAGAGTTGCTTCAGGAACACCCCATAATTTCACGATGTGTTTGAAGAACAATTAGGCAGTCATCACAGCCGTACACATCTTCGGCGTTGGGATAAATGTGGCATATTTTGAGAATCGATCGACGATAACAACGATCAATTCAAACTCTCCAACTTTGGGTAAGTGGGTGATGAAGTCGAGGGATACACTCTCCCACGGTCTAGAGGGCACAGGTAGGGGCTCTAGCAGACTCACTAATTTTGCCCTTTCGACTTTATCTTGTTGGCAGACAAGGCAAGTCTTGGTAAATTGCATGACGTTATCTCGAAGGCTTGACCAATAGTAACCTCGTTTTAATAGTGCATAAGTTTTCTTCCAACCATTGTGTCTTGCCATGGCATATTGTGACACTCTTTCATTAGTGATCTTCGTAGCTCCCAGATTGGAGAATGTAAAGGCGATTACCCTCGACGTAGATTAAGCCATCTTTAACCCAAAACCGATACTCTTCACTTCTTGCCTAATTGCATAATGGCTTGAGCCGATGTGTTATTTGCCAAGTGTGCCTTGACAGTTTCGCGCACTATTCCACTCAATGTACTTGCTTTCAGATGCGAAGACATGCACAGAGCCGCATGCTCGCTCTTCTAGCTAAAGGCGTCGACCGTTTGGTTGCATTTCCCTAGTCTATGTTCAAACTGGAAATCAAATTCTACCAAACACTCTTTTCATCGTGCTTGCTTTGATCACAATTTTGGCTGGCTATAGAAGTGGTAGATGGAGCTATTATCTGTCTTGACCACGAACTTGGCCCCAAGAATATTGTCTCCAGGCCCTCAGGCAATGAACTACTGCCAACATCTCTTTTTTAGAGGCTGCATACCTCTGTTCCGCATCATTCACTTTTCTACTCTCATATACGATGGGGTGTCCGTCTTGAAGAAGAACACCACCCAACGCAAAGTCAGAAGCATCAGTCTCAACATTAAAAGGTTTGGACACATCGACAATTCCAAGGACTGGTCTTTCAATCATCACTTTCTTCAAGCCCTCGATGGCGGCTTGACATTTAGGAGTCCAACTCCAATGATTATCCTTTTTCAACAACTCAGTCATGGTCCTGCCCTTCTGGAGAATCCTTCTATGAACCACCTATAGTAATTGGCTAGTCCGAGGAAGGATCGTAATTTTGTCACGGATGTTGGCACCTTCCAATCTTGGATAGCAGACACCTTATCCTCTTCCATTCCTATTCGACCACATTCAATCACCTGGCCAAGGAAATTTATGCGCTATTGGGCAAAGGAGCACTTCTCTCTCTTTATGTACAGTTGGTTCCTCCTTAATTTTCTGAAGACTAGTTAGAGATGCACCAGTGATATTCCATTGAGGCACTATAGACCACGATATCGTCCAGATATACTACGAAAAATTTGTTGAGGTATTCATGAAACACCTGATTCATCAGAGTACAGAAAGTTGCTAGGGCGTTGGTGAGGCCAAAAGGCATTAAGAGAAATTCAAAGGCTCCATACCTCGTAACGCAGGTCATCTTTGGTTCGCCCCCTTCGATGATTCAAACCTGTAGTACCACGATCGTAGGTCTAATTTCGAGAAATATCTGATGTTGTGAAGCCAGTCAAATAAGTCCGTGATGATGGGTAGGGGTACTTGTTATGAACAGTGAGCTTGTTCAAAGCTCGATAGTCGATTCATAGTCGAAGGCTTCCATCCTTCTTTCTTTTGAAACAATACTGGGTCCCAAGGGGCCTTTTGCTAGTTTATTAAACCCTGCATCCAACAACTCATCTAATTTCTTTCGGAGTTCGACCAACTCTGGTGGAGCCGTTATGATAAGTGTTCTTGGCGGGCGGCTTCGCCCTGGTAGTAGGTCGATTTCAATGGTTGATCCCCCTCTATAGAGGCAAGGATTTGGGAAAACTATTCGATATGACATCACGATAATTTTCAAAGACACAGAGGATGTCTCGAGGGACTTTCTCTTCTTGTAAAAACACCGAACCCTAATTACCATAAGTAAGTAAGTGTAAGTTATGTGATGTCTTCCAATGAGTTGTAGTGAGATTATGTTTTGGTTAGGAGTGATGGAGAAAGTAAGTAAGCTAAAGAACAAAGAGAACTCTCGAATGGCTATGTAGGAAAGAATGGTCAAATTTTGGCTAAGTATGGGAACCAAGAGGAGACCATGCTATCTCTATGAGATTTAATGCTAAATTGTGCTGTGATGGAGTGGGAAGAAAAATGGCTTAATCAAATCTCAGCCATTAATCTTCATTAGTGGGCTAAGTGGCCCAAGGAGATTTCATGCAGGATTTTTGGGCGTGGTAAGCAGGAAGGCTGACTTCATTTAATTGGTTTGAAACAAAATACTCGGGTTATTCATGTAATTTCAGTGGCATTCGAAAGCTCTGTGTGTCTATTTTCTATGACTGCACTACTGGAGGGAAAACTTTCCGAAATAAGGCTAGAGGAGCAAAATAAAGACGAAAGGGTTTGTTTCTCGGGTGAATCTAGGCCATCAGTGAAGAATTGAAGCTCCAGGACGAATCAAGAAGATTTTTTGAGCTAAACTTTAAGGTAATATTAACTCAGTTATAAATAACTTTTTAGAATGAAACTTTTTAAGATGAGGCCTAGAAATCGAGTTATATATTTTTTAAATTTGAACTAGAAATTGTTGAACAAGCAGGCAGCTGCTTGAATTGGGGCCAATGATGAAGTTTTGAATCTCTAGATAAAACGACGAGGAATTTCGAGTTGAAATTTTAAGGTAATGTTTATAACTTGATTTAAGCAAGTTTGTAGAAGGAATTTTCTTGATATCAGTTCTGAAAATTTAGTTATGAATTGTTGGAATTGATCTGCAGTTTGATGCTCCAAAATTTTTCTAAGTGTGAAGTGTGGGCGATCAAAGGGTGCATTCTTTTGACACCCAATCCCTCCAAATTGGCTAAGTGTTCGAACCCTCAAAGTGAATGGTAGGAGGCACAATGTGATGGTTTGTCATGTGAGCTTGATTTATTGAGTAGGCCTAAAAGGAAGGCTAATATAAACACTAAGTAGTATGCTTATATGTGTAGGTTCAACTTCCCATTGGAAAAGCCTATCAAGCCTTAAGGAAGCAAACTTGAAGGACCTGTGAGTGACTATAAATGATTTATAAATATTCTAATAATCCATGCTTTATTGACAGTTACTTTTATGTTGGTTATTTTACAAGAAGTTCCAAGCAACGCATTTCTCTAAAATTTATAAAACGCATGCTGATTACAAGGTTTATGAAATATGCTGTGGTACAATGATTGAACCATGGTAGTTTTCAAAAGGAGATTCTATGACATGTTTATGTTACAAGTATTTGTATTATGTTTTAAAGCATGTGTGCTCTTAATGTTGTTGAGCATGCGTTAGCAAATGATGTTCTTGTGAAAACTATGATTTATGAGATCAAGATTTCAGTAAGCATGTTTTATGAAAATATTTTCCTATCAGGTATTTTCAGCTCAATACTGAAGTACAAAGAGAAGGTATCCGAGTTGTACTACCTAGTTTCAGTTATGTTATGATTCTGGTATTGAAGTACTTAGAAAAGGTATCAGAATAATTCAATTAGTTCAGTGATAAGCAGTGGTACCCTGCTTCAATTATGATCCTTGACGTTAGGATCCAGTTTGTTCTATGTACACGTATGACAGTTAATCAGTTCAGTAGGATTGAACAAAAGGGTTCTTTCCTAGCATTGGTTGTAAGGTGCTGAACAAAAGGGTTCTCACCCCTGCCCAGGCTTATGTTTGAGAGATCGAACAAAAGGGTTCTCTCTTAAACATGATACTCGACGATAAGATTGAATCACGAGGGTTCTTTCTTAGCATTGGCTGGAAGGGGTTGAACAAAAGGGTTCTCACCCCAGGCCAGGCTAATGTTTGAGAGATTGAACAAAAGGGTTCTCTCTTAGGTGTTGAACAAAAGTGTTCTCACCTCTGCCCAGGCTTATGTTTGAGAGATCGAACAAAAGGGTTCTCTCTCAACCGGGAATCAGTTTAGCTATGTTTTCAGATACAATGGTTTTAAAAGTTTTATGTATACGTTTCTTGGCATGTTTTAGTTCCAGTATTATGTTTTCTAGCTTTCAGTTTAAGCATGAGATTTATGTTTTTATTAAGTCACTCACTGGGCGAGTAACTCATTCTTTCAAATGTTTTTCTTTTTCCAGGTAGTGGTCATCTCTCCAGAGGTTAGTTGTCATCCTGCTCTGCCACTCGAGGACTCCAGTTAAAAGTCCAAGTCTAGAAAGAAGTTTTATGTGTTTACTTTGTAAATGTCTGTACATATGTGTTGCTCATATTAGGGACTAGTAAAATATATTGGGACCACTGAACTCTGTATGTGTTAATATGATGTAATTATGTTGTTGTTGATCCCTGGTGTTCTGAGGTTATTTTTAAAGTTTTATTAGTTTGGTGAATGTTATATATGTACTCCAGGGATCTAAGCAGGTTAAGGATGTTAGTTAGGCAGTAAGTGCCACAAAAGGGTTGGTAACTACTGTCGTCACATTCACTTCTAGATTAAGAAGGGTAATCTGGGAGGGGGTGTGACACTTCTACAGTCTCGACTGACTCAATCGGAATGGCCATGAATGTGGGTTCATCGTGGGCAAGGCCCTTTTTCAGTTGGAGGGCTGAAATCATTCTTATCCTATTCGGCTATTTGATGTTGGCTTGAACTATGGTGGGCGTAGATCCAATAATTACCAGACACTTGAGGAGGGGCATCGGTATAACTTTATGTTCGAATAAGAATTCCATTCCCAACACTACGTCAAAATCGTCTGTCTTAACAATTACGAAATCGACAAGGCCTTTCCAATCCCCTAACTTCACTGGCGTTCTCTTCGCTATCCCTATAATAGGTTGGGCCACCAGAGTTCATGACTTTCATTTTCCCAGCATCTCTTTCCTAGGTTAAGTTTAGACGATGAGCTTCTGATTTTGTCATAAATTTGTGGGTTGCCCTAGAGTCGACCATGATACTCTTAGCTGTTCTTTGATTGACCCAAGCATCCACATTACATGAGTCCTCTCTCCAACGGTTCCTTTGTCTCTCCCATCTTCTTCTGGAGCGCGGACAAGAATTTCAATGCTCCCATCCTGGGATTGTCATTCTCTTCGGCCGGCTCAATTCTAGGTTCGACTTTTCTGGCCTTATCTTCTAATCTTGAGGCTAATGCGACTTGGAAGGCATGAAAGGAAGTTCGTTTTAGTCATTCGCCCATTATGTGTGGTCCTCTACATATGAAGTAGGATAGTGGACAATTGTAGTTGTTATACTGTTATGGCAGCCCTCGCCAATTGTTCTCTGACTTCTGTTGGAAGGGCTTTCGATCCCTATCGGTGTTCTTGTCTCCTCTCCCAGGTCAGGGAGGGCTTGAACGACTATTTCTATTTCCTCTATTTGAGGAAGTTAACTGCTTTCTCACGTCTTGAAAGTCTATACTGAGGTTATATAATCGTTCTGCTGCCGCATAGGCCGAAGGGAGATTTTGCAGTCTCTGTTCACAAACTTCGTTTTTGCCCATGGTTTCAACCTTTTGACAAAACAGAAAACTTTTTCTTTCTCGGACATGTCACGTATGTCTAACATAAGTCCCACAAATATCTTCACATAATCTCAGATGTTGCCTGTATGTTTTAATTCTCAGAGTTTCTGTCAGGCCAAAATCTCAACCACAATTTTGCATCTTTAGCCAGATGCATGGTTGCTAGTGTGACTCTCAATTCCTTTGTCATGGTGTTTGTCACCTTGAAGTATTGCTCAAGTTTGAAGATAAAATTCCCTAAGGCCTTTGCATTCCGCACCTCACAAAAGGGTTTTGGTTCCAAGATCTTTATCCTGTTCACTTGGATTGCTCCCCCAGGTGGGGCTTGGTTCCCTACAGCTCAGATAGTGAGATTCACCATCGCACTCACATCTGCAATCTCGGCTCTGACAACGTTAAGAGCCGATCAAAAATCTTCTGACAGATCGGTTACTATCTGAATTATTGCTTTCTAGGGGTCGTCCAACTCTTCGACGCGCTCCTCTATGTGGGCAACAGAGCTCGTTGAGCTATCCCCACGCTTAAAACTATCAGATCGTGCATCTTTTATCTCTAGGGTCTCCACCTTCATCATTCTCTGACGGGCAACCCGTTTAGGGGGCCAACTACCACATCAATTCCATCGGCTTTCTCAACAACTTCTTGCAATTGAGTTTCCAAGAAATGAATCCTATTAGGGACTTACCTCAGGTAGAGCATTTGCTCCTCTATCTCTAGCCTATCCGCTTGGGACTTGTTCAAGTTCTTTGTCGCTGACATGATTACTGATTCTTCCCTCTATGAGCCGACTTGGCTCTGATACCAACTATCACAATCGCACTTTCAGAAGCTTCACTTAGCAATTGTGCGACACTTGTTTTCACTCACAAACAAGTCAGCCAATTCGAATATGAAATGCTGATGACACACCGGGTGACTCTTGCAACCTCTATCCTCATTTTAGAGAAAACGATTTTAGAAAACGAGTTTAGAGGAAGAGGTTTTCGCAAACGTTTGAATGTGTGAATTGGGAAGAGAAAGATTGTAGTAGGCTAGAAAGCAATAAGCAACAACAATGGCTTTATAGCATACCACTCTGGGTATGGGGAAGTGATGGTTAGTCTTATCCCCATATAGTGCATTCTGAATAAAAAACCAACTGGCACCTTTGCATATGCAAAAGGCGAGCGATCACTTACAACAAAAAGTACAAGGAAAACAAACTAATATAACTAATGAAATACATAACATGAAAGCATGATAAAAATGGGTTGGATTGGGCATGCGGCCATGGACAACAGGCCCTGGACAAGCATGACCATGACACCTAGCGTGGCACGCATGGGCATCGTACCTCCATGTCTTGGGATGTTGCGGGGCTTTGTGGCTCCTCTTGGCTTATGCTAAGGAGTCTTTTTCCGAAATTTTGAGGGTCATCTTGTGGGGCATGACATATATTTGTAAATCCAAATATTTGATGTCAATATTAAATATTCATAGATATCTCCAACTTCTTTTATAAATATTCGTAAAATATAAAAATATCTAACAATATCCATAACTTAGTTTGATAGTAATAACAACTTAATTATTAGTCTAAATAAATTTTATAAATTTCATGACTTAAAAAAATATCCGATATAAATAATTGATTGATATATCCTTGAATATTTTCAATATCTTTTATAAATGTTTGTAAAATATAAAAACATCCAACAATATCCATGTACTTTTTTTCCCCCTTAACCACCAGCGATAATATTAGTTTGTATGGAAGATTTTAAGAATGGAGGAGTATGGTAAGTTGAATAATTTTGATTTGAATTTTATAGTACAGACTTGCAGTTTCTATGACAAAACGGAAAAGTAAGAGGGAATAAAAGAGATCTTTTCTTTCTAACAGAAGGGTTGGAGAAAGAGTGATGTTCCGGCAACGACGAACAAGGAATAACTGCCGTTCCCTTTCTAGTGGGTTACCTCATTTTTATTTTTCAATGAATTTTCGTTGTTATAGAAGATTGTAGATAGCGTTGGCCTTATCGTATCGTGATTCTCCAGAAGCCACCGCCATGGAGAATGAGGATTCAGCAACCGAATTCCAGGATTGGGAGGTTCTCCATGAGTATGACCACACTTTCCCCCAACTTTGCTCCTCCAATTTTCCCGATTCGAACTCGAGGTTTTTTCAGGAAATTGAAGGCGATTCAGGCTCAGGAAGCACAATCTGGTTGGATTACTTCTCTCTTCGTAATCACGAACCCAGTGCAAAGACTAAGACTGCCCTGAAGCCTACTGAAAGCAATGGCTGTTTGGTCGAATCAGAAAACCTCAGCTCCATTGATTCTGCTTCGGAGAATCGGAATTGTCGGAGTGAATTAGGGTTCGAGTTGGGAGACGACCCTTTGGAGGAATATGAATTGAACCAATCTCATGCGAACGGTCTCCCAGATATTACGAAAAGCATAACAGGTTTTGAAGAAATTTCAACCGACGCCGAGAATTTGGATGAACAAGAGGCCGATGATGGTAAACTGAAAGGCTCTCTTCTTGTTGCCAGAGATGAATCGCTCTCTGGGAAGGACATGTATAACCCAACGGAATCCGAAGAATCTAGTGAAGAAATTGAGAGCCAAGATGAGATTTTGGACGACTCTTATTCTAATTGGAGTGGAAATGAGTCAGTTGCCACGAAGTCTGGAGACGATGGAAAAGGGAGCGATGCAGGCAGCGATCGTGTAGATGGTGTAAATGATATTTTGAACGATAATTTGGGTGGGGGAAATGGAGATTTGAGTGAGAAAATAGATGTAGCAATGGCAATTGAAGAAGTGAAAGTAGAGGCGAAATCTGGTGAGTTAGAGGCACAGAGGAGGAGGGTTGTGTGGTGGAAGGTTCCTTTTCAGGTTTTGAGGTACTGCTTTTTAAGGGCTAGCCCTGCATGGTCCATTTCTGTGGCTGCTGCTTTCATGGGAATGGTGATATTGGGACGTAGATTGTATAAGATGAAGAGGAAAGCCAAAAGCCTTCACTTGAAGATTGCTGTGGTTGATAAGGTTAGTTATTGCTTCTTTCGATTATCATATTCTTGAATACTTGGCTGAAGTTCTTTTGTTTAATTGCCTCTTTGGAAGTAGGTAATGTAGTTTTGGGTCAATCAGTGATTTAACATGTTTGGAGATCTCAGTTCAACTCTGAGCAGCATAATTTGTTTTCTGGGATGTTGTTCTTGTGATTTAGATGGTGTTATTCTAAGCTTTTGATTGTTTCAATAGGGTAGCTTTCCTCTCAACGAAACTTCTTTCTTGGAAGAAGAATATTTTAGATCTTTGATTGTCATTGGACGTGCCTGTGATCCATCATAAATGCTCTCTATTTAATTGTGATTTTTGTGTTGAAATTGATATGAACTATATTGATTATCTGGGTTGCCTATATTTGTCAACATAGACAAGTTCCGCCATTGTAAATTGTTTGAGAAAAATGTTTTTGGACCTGGTAATCAAGAAACTAACCAAATTTTGTTATTTCTCAAACTACCTTATTTTCATTATTCTTGCTAAAGAAGAACCCCCGTAGCAGGTGCCAAGAAACTTGACTCCTTTAGTAGTGCCATTGGTATGTTTTTTCTGCTTTTGATCGAACATTTGGGGAAGGAACTTCAGATGATTTAATGCCAAAACTCAAGGGTTGTACAGAGAGTTGCAAACCCTCTGGGTTGGATTTTTTTGGTTCTGAGGAAGTTATACATCGAAGAAGGCAATAAGCCTGTAGCCTGTAGGCTAACAAGGTTTCATTCAATAATCCAACTGCATCCCAATCTTTAAAAGTTCTAATTGGTTCTACCATGCTTTCAGATTTTTTGGTTCTGATGAGATGGCAGAACCAATAAATCTGAAAGCATGGTAGAACCAATTAGAACTTTTAAAGATTGGGATGCAGTTGGATTATTGAATGAAACCTTGTTAGCCTACAGGCTACAGGCTTATTGCCTTCTTCGATGTATAACTTCCTCATTTTGAGTCATTGAGTGAAAAATGAGGTTTTGTCCCTTCCCATATGTTAGTTTATTGTAGGGTTTGACATACAAATCCATTTCATAGTCTGCAAAACTTGATTGAATAATGAGAAAAACTTATACTGGTACACAACTTTTTGTAGAAGGTTGCACAGTTTGCAGATCAGGCTGCACGTTTGAATGAGGCCTTCTCGATGGTGAGACGGGTGCCTGTGGTGAGAGCTTCATTGACAGGTGCAGGTGGAAATTCTTGGCCTGCCATGAGTACGAGATGAAGTTTCTTGTATTCATGAAAATTTAAACTATTTTGAGATGTCGGAGGTCTGCATCTGTCATAAGATATGTAAATTTGAAGTTCATAGGAAGCTATTTTACATTTGAAGTTCATAGGAAGCTATTTTCTTCTTATTTTTTGCGATGATTTGTGTGTAAATGAATATCTAAGCCTCTTCCACATCCACTGTACTTTTATTTCAACAATTACGTTTAAATATATCTAGATTTTTGGATGATAAGATTTATAGATTCCATTCCAGAGGTGGAGATGTATAAGTTTCTTAAACATTGAGCAATTTCTGAACTTTCTCATATTCTTTTCCCATTTCCTTTAGAATCTATTTGAATTGTTTTATTTGATTAATTGGCATGTACATCGTCAGGCAACTTAACTTGGTAGCCGATTTATGGGATTGGGCCACCAGCCCACTGAACCCTTTACTTCAATCCTTGGTTGTTGCTGGTATCTATGGCTTGTTATCTTTTGAACTTGTAGGCAGGCTGGTCCCAAGTCCTAACTAAGTTTTCAAATTTGTGCCAGTTAATCCATAAATTTTTAAAAAATTCAAAAATTCAAAAATTAAATTTGAAAATTTGAAAGTCCAAGAAGTTAATGGATTAAATTTATGAACTAAACTTAAAATTTAAAAGTAAATCTCACATCAATAATAAGGATAATAATAAGAGACTGACTTTGTGTAGTGGGTTGTAGGGGTAGTCATTCAAACTGTAAAAATCGAACAGTTTTTAAAAATCGTATCAAACTGAATCGAAAACTTAGTGAAACCAAAAAATGTGGTTCGGTCCGGTTTGAAGAAATTTTGAAACTGAATTAATTCAGTATGATTCGGTTTGTGTACTCATGGCTGAGAGCAAAAGTGTTAAAAATGATAAAACGAAAACACAGAACATACAACAAAGAAAATTAAACAACTGTATATCTTATATAATTACTAATTTCCTTAATTCTAATTTGAACGTTTAAATTAACATATCACGCTATTCTAGAGCTAGTCCGTTACGAGCTAGTAAGGGGACCTCGCGGACCTACAGATCATAGGCTCCAACGATCCGAGATTAATTGGCTAAACTCATTAGACCAAATTAATCTCCATTCATTAACTAATGGGTCACTCCACTAAAGCCCATAGTTGCACTCCCCTCACTGTAGATATATTATGTCCACATGATTTAACCATAATCAGGAAGTCGACCCTTCATAGGTTTTCATAATAACAGCTAGGTCAAATAATCTGTTTCCTTGAGATTACGTCTTATTCCTCAAGTCCCTACTGATCTTCCTAATGAACAACTCGTTTGTGATCCAATCACCAAACCAAACTCTCTCAGCCCAGTGAGAGGGTGGGGCCTCTTGCTTCAAAACCTGGATTCAGTACTTAAGAGAGAAACATTTCTCCTATCCCTAAATCGGGTAGGTGTAACTCCTTCTTACACCCTATGTTTCTCAACTATCTATCCGGTCTTACCCCTGAAATGGGATCTTATTGAGCTAGCGCTATTGAGCAACCGCTCAACTATGCAAACTAAGGGCAATCCCGAATAAACAAGAAGTTCATAGTTAGCTCAGGTTAAAAGATCGAGTATACCTCGGTTCATCAAGGTTGAAATAGTCAGTCTTAAACAGTAAACAACATTATAAAGTAAGAGTGACTTATTTTTTGGTCCTGATCTTATCGCAAACTCATTGCATAGGATGCCCCCACTCCTCATGTCATAACATGTACGAATTAGGATCACATCGTATGTAGCACTTTCAACTCTTTGTAACAACTACAGATAGGCCGCATCCAATGGTGTTACTAGAATAAGGTACCCAACCTCATTCATGTACCATAGATCATTTTGACTATTTACTGAACCCGATCCACTCTTATGTCTCCACATAAAGTTCAAGTACTCATACAATAGTCATGGGTCTTAGTTTATTGGATTGTAGACTTTCATACAATTTATGAAATCAATAACAAGTATATTGATAATAGAAAATGTTTACCATTTACAAACTATGAGTTTTTAGGACATTAAAAACAACTCCTCCAATTATGAAAATTCTTCTATTTATATTCATCATGCACCTATAAAGAATGGTCTATGGGACCGTCCGCGGTTGGACTAAGCAAGTGGGAGATTTTGTACTGGGCCTTAGTGCCCTAGTTTATTCTTTTTACTTGTTTTTATCTTCCATCACCCACTCGCTTTAGGAAAAGTGGAGATTGTTGGGGTTGATTCCTTAAATCTCGTAGGGTCCTATAGTTTGTAAACACCTGTATGAAAAAAACGCTTGTGATGTAATATATGAGATATTTTCCTTCATTGTTGTCTATGAAATATGAGATATTTTAATTCATTTACCCATAAAACTAATAAACTAAGATCCCTAGTTATGTTGTACTTAAGTATGTATGTGGAGACATACAAGTGGATTATGCCTTAAGTGATAACCTAAATGTCTGTAGTATATGGACAAGGGAAGAAACCTTATCTGGGTACACTACCGGATACGACCCACTTTGCAGATGTTACAAAGTTTTGTAAGTGCTACAGATGGTCTGATCCTGATCATTCATGTGGGACATGCAAGCGGAGGCGTCTTATATAAAGGAGATGTATAAGACGGACCACGAAATGATTAGTCCCCATTATATAACGCTGTCATGACAAAGACTTTCATTTCACTAGGATGACCATAGGTACATGACCTAATCTGAGTGATGGAAACTCTGCCTATGAGGACGGTCCTTTGATTTGCATGGGTGCAAGTGGCCAGATTGCCAACTCAAACCTACCACTTTGGGAATTCGTCTGATTGGGGAGCTGGGAACTCAACTACACAAGATGGAATTCACGCCTTCCCTGAAGCAGGGGTAAGTAGAGAGATTGCTCCCTTAAAGGCTGATGTATTGTTCATTAGAGGAATCAGTGGTACTTAAGGAGTTAGATGTAACTATAGGGGCAAAATGGTAAATTGGCCTAGCTGTACTTACGAGCGATCTATGAAGGGTTATCGTAATGTTGATTGGCTATATCCATGGACACAGAAATATATCTATAGTGAGAAGAGTGCAGTTGTCGGTGTTCAGTGGAGTGCTCAGCAGTTAACAGATGGTGGATTTTGTGATTCAAGAGTTTAGTCAGTTATTCATGTATCATTAGAGCTTTAAGCTACAGGTCCATAAGGTCCCCTTGGTAGCTCAATGGATTCAAGTTGAGAATCAATTTTTGGGTTCGTTTGAAGTATTCAAATTAACAAGAGGGAGTTTGATTATATATGATATAATTAAATTAGTTAAATTATATGTGATGTAATTGATATGATGTATGAGATACATTAATTGGAGGAGGTTGATATAAATATGATTTATATTAAATAAAGGAGAAAAGAACTATGGTTTAAATATTACATATGATGTGATATTAAAATTATAGGTTATAAATATAATATGATAAGTTAGTTATTATATTTATTTATAATTAAAACAATTATGTGATAGTTGTGATTGGTTATTTTCTCCATTAACCGTGAAAGTGGAAGGTTATTTTCAGTTTTGAATAATTGAAGGATAAAATGAAAAGTGTTTTCATTTTGTAAATAGATCACTTCATTAGTGCTTTTACTAATCGTTTAGCTCACGAGAGACTACACGATAGTGTTTAAGCGAGAGATTAAACGATTGTGTAAAGCGAATTTTACTAAACGATCATATAAATGATCTAGCGATAAAGCGACACATACTAAACAATTGTGTATGTTTTACTAAACGATTGTGTACTAGCAAGATTTACTAAACGATCAAGCATTCTCACTCTAGACGATAGACAGTACCTTCTCCCACTTGCTTGATCGTGTAGTATATTGTTTCCTTCCTCCATCCCTCTACCAAATTCACACAGAGCACACACCTCCTGGATTTTCACTCCGAGAATACCAAGGTTGCCGAGTGGTAGTGTCGAAGGGTGCTTGTTCAAGGAGAAGACTATTCGTGATTACTAGACGATTGGCTAGGCGACCTGAATGATAGCGAGAGGTTGTTGTCCACTTGATCACGAGAGCGAGAGATCTTCAGAAGAAACATTCTTCAAAGGTACTATTTTGATTACTAAAGCATGTTGTAATTTGTTTTAAGATGCATAACTATTTTGTATGTTTGTGAATGCGTTTAATTCTTTCACAATGGGCTTGGAAAGATCTTGGTTCCGCTCACTAATTCTCTTGAATAAGAGTTCCTTCAACTTAAACATGATCCACCCGTATGTCTCTACATACATGTTTAAGCTACAAGATAACCTTGGATGTTAGTTTATTAGTTTGTGGGTTTAATGCAACTAAATGTCAAATAAAATAACACATATTTTATTAGATAAATAAGATGTTTGTACAATACAATTACAAACTATAGGACCGTATGAGATTTAGGGTATTAACCCCAACATTTACAACAATTGTAATGTCACACCCCGCCTCAGACCACCTTCTCAGCCTGAGAAAGGGTGTGACTGCAGCAGTTATCAACTCTGTTGTTGACACTTACTGCCTAGTAAATTTTGCAGAATAACTCTGATACCAAGATATAACTCATATATAGCGGATGCCTTATAGGCCAAAAATTTATTAATTCAGAAACATAACATGTTTAGAGTCATTACAACACTAGATTCATAAGTCCCAAAGCCCAAAACCCTAGTCCCTATATGAACAACTATAACATGTGTATAATATTCACAGTAACCACCTAACAGACGGGTTACAGTATCCTTATCCTTTAGTGGCAGAGTAGATGCAGAGCTATCTCCTGAGGATTTGACCACTACTTGGGGGAAAGGAAAACATTTGAAAACGGGGTGAGCTTGCTAGCCCAGTGAGTGACTTAAGAAAGATAATTGTTTCTCATGAAAAAGTCTCAATAAAGAGATTAAACTGAAATATAAACATCTACAGTAACCTTGTACTGCAGTATAAACATTTTCCAAGCATAAAACATATAAAGCTGTTTTTATCAGAAAACATTAAAATTGTTTCTCAGTTGAGAATAACCCTATTGTGGTTAAAAATAATCTCAACACCAACTGCTAGTCAAGAGAGAACCCTTTTTCTCAATCTCTGACTTCAACTACCTATGTGCACGTGGCCATACTAAGTACCGTCATACCTTAGGTACTTCTGCTCAGATACCTTCTCAAATGTACTTCAGTATCGAGCTACTAAGATGCCTTTTCAAATATCCTTCGGTATTAAGTTGGTCAAGTACCTTCTCAAATGTCCTTCAGTACCAAGTTGGTTTGATACTTTCTCAAATGTTCTTCGGTATCAAGTTGGGCAGATATCTTCTCAAATGTCCTTCAATATCGCGTTTTAAGTAAAACTAGTCACAAATGACTTTCTCTTTAAAGCATGTAAAGTATAACACATATAAAAACATGGCTTTAAAGATACTAACATAGCTTTTCAACAAACTTCCCACACATGCATGCGTTTAAAACATAACTCATGGTTTGCTTGGAAATTACTTTGTAAAACTAGCTAGCATGAGAATAATCTTCTTTAAAATATGCTTTCTTTAAAACATTGTAAATATTTTAGTCAAACATTTTAGTCACTCACCTCGATCGTTTAGGAACTTTTCACTCTAGAAGTTCCTTGTTTACCTCGGGCTCCCTCTTTCACCCCCTAAAATCTAGATTCAATTTACAACTCAGATTACTCATAGTTCTAAGCCTTATTTTGAGATACTTCATTCTACAAAAGCTTACCCTAAAATCTGAATTTAGAACTCTTCGTGGTTTGGCCGAAATCACAAAATCTCCAAGACTGGCCCAAGCTTACCTAACAGCCTGACCCTTCTATTTTCTTCTCAATTTCTAGCCAGATCCCTTAGAGCTTCTTCTCTGGCAGCCCTACCCTGAAAACTAGACTTTCAGAGCTTTCAGGTGGCTTTGGAATCACTCCAAACGCATGAGTAACCTGGGAGAACTTCTCGTCCCAAGTTGATGTTGTTTTCCAGACTTCACTGTCCACATGATCAACACATGGATTTTGCTCTCAACGCAATGTTTACTCAACTTTCCCACTCTTTTTAATGTCTTTTTGAATTATGATCTGAAAAAGAAGTCCTTGGCCCTATTTATAGGCGTCCAAAAGCTCTCCAAGGTCGACACCTCCTACTTGGCTGCATGTCCATGTGTTTCTTCCTCACACTATCAATGCAATGTTCAATCAACGCAACTCTAGGTGTCCTTCTCCTACATAGCCAACGCATGGGGCTCAATTTTGCATGTCTCCTCATGCACTCACCTTAAATCCTTAAGGCTTAAGGTTTCTTCCCAAGAAGCCACATGTTTGATGACGTCCTCCATGTGAGCTCATCCTTCATATGCGTCCACAAACCCTTGGATGTTCAACACCTGTCTCTTATACACATCTAGATGTGTATAAGAGACAGAACCTACTCACCACACTGGTCTCAGTAAGGGACATACTCAAGTAGAGAAATTAGGATTCGAGGTTCACATTTACCTCTCCCTTATGAAAATTTTGTCCTCGAAATTTTGCTATAAGTCCGTCAATTTAACAACTGCGGATACTTGTTTCTGATTTGCTCTTCAGCTTCTCACGTTGCTTCTTCCATGCTATAGTTTCGCCATAGTACCTTTACCAATGGGATTGTCTTATTCCTTAAAACCTGTTCTTTTCTATCAAGGATCTCCACTGGTTCTTCTTCGTAAGATAAATTCTCTCTCAACTGTACTGGTTGCTCAGGCAACACATGGGTAGGATCTGCCACATACTTTCTAAGCATTGCCACATGAAACACATCATGAATACGATATAACTCTGAAGGTAAATCCAATCGATATGCCATTGGGCCAACTCTTTCTATTATTTCGTAAGGTTCGATATATCTCGGGCTTAATTTCCCTTTCCTACCAAACCTGAGTATTTCTTTCCACGGAGATAACTTAAGAAATACTTTATCACCAACTTCAAACTCCAACTCTCTTCTCCGCTTATTGGCATAACTCTTTTGCCTATCTCGAGCCGTCTTAAGATTATCTCTTATAATCTTAACACTGTCTGATGTCTGTTGCACAAGTTTTGGACCTAGTAATTTTCTTTCACCGACTTCATTCCAATATATCGGAGTTCTACATGATCTTCTGTATAGTGCCTCATACGGTGCCATTTTGATACTCAAATGGTAACTGTTGTTATACGCAAATTCGATCAACGACAGATGCGTATCCCAACTGCCTTTGAATTGCAATACACATGCTCTCAGCATGTCCTCTAATATCTGGATTGTTCGCTCAGACTGACCATCCGTATGTGGATGAAAAGCGGTACTAAAATATAACTTGGTTCCCATAGCTTTCTGCAAACTAGGCCAAAACTTCGATGTAAACCTAGAGTATCGATCTGATACAATTGAAACTGGAGCTCCAAATTGACTCACAACTCGATCAACATACAACTTAGCTAATTGGTCTAGGGTAAAAGTAACTTTAACAGGTAAAAACTTAGCTATTTTTGTCAATCTATCCACAATTACCCATATACCATCATAGCTGATAACTTGTAGAAATACAAGTTATTTATGNACAGGTACATCCTCAGGTCTCAGCTTCTTATCCTGTGAAACTGCTACATAGGCTAAATAGGCTTCACATCCCTTACTCAGCAGCTTCCTAACCTTCATTGCTGATATTAAACTTCCTTGAAGTATTCTTTTACTTCCTACCAGAGTTATCTCTTTTTCACCTAGTTTCCTAAACATTATTTCTTTCTTAAAACAATCCATAGTGGCATAGTGTTTACTTAAGAAATCTATACCTAAGATAACATCAAACTCTAGTAATTCTAATGGAATCAAGTCAACCCATAAACTCCGATTTCCAAGAATTACTTCACAATTTCTGTAATACTCATGTACAACTAGAGTATCTCCTACAGGCATAGAGATAAATAAATACTCATTCATACGCTCAGGCACTCTATCTATATGCAATGCACACATGCTAGATATGAATGAGTGCGTAGCACCAGGATCAAATAATGCATAAGCGGATTGTTTACATAAAGTTATCGTACCAGTTACGACATCTGGATCCTCTTCCGCTTCCTGGTGTGTCATAGCGTATACTCTACCCTACTGCTGCTGCTGTTGCTGTTGCTATTAGGGTCGTCCAGCTAACCCTTTCTACTTAGCTACACCAAATCCCTCACCTCTAGTTCCGGTCACCCCGCCCCAGACCACCTTCTCAGCCTGAGAAAGGGCGTGACTGCAGCAGTTATCAACTCTGTTGTTGACACTTACTGCCTAATAACTTTTGCGGAATAACTCTGATACCAAGATATAACTCATATACAGCGGATGCCTTGTAGGCCAAAAATTTATTAATTCAGAAACATAACATGTTTAGAGTCATTACAACAATAGATTCACAAGTCCCAAAGCCCAAAACCCTAGTCCCTATATGAACAACTATAACATGTGTATAATATTCACAGTAACCACCTAACAGACGAGTTACAATATCCTTATCCTTTAGTGGCAGAGTAGATGCAGAGCTATCTCCTGAGGATTTGACCTCTACCTGGGGGAAAGGAAAACATTTGAAAACGGGGTGAGCTTGCTAGCCCAGTGAGAGACTTAAGAAAGATAAGTGTTTCTCAGGAAAAAGTCTCAATAAAGAGATTAAATTGAAATATAAACATCTACAGTAACCTTATACTGCAGTATAAATATTTTCCAAGCATAAAACATATAAAGTTGTTTTTATCAGAAAACATTAAAACTGTTTCTCAGTTGAGAATAACCCTGTTGTGGTTAAAAATAATCCTAACACCAACTGCTAGTCAAGAGAGAACCCTTTTGCTCAATCTCTGACTTTAACTACCTACGTGCACGTGACCATACTAAGTACCGTCATACCTTAGGTACTTCTGCTTAGATACCTTCTCAAATGTCCTTCAGTATCGAGCTACTAAGATACCTTCTCAAATGTCCTTCGGTATCAAGTTGGTCAGGTACCTTCTCAAATGTCCTTCAGTACCAAGTTGGTTTGATACATTCTCAAATGTCCTTCGGTATCAAGTTGGGCGGATACCTTCTCAAATATCCTTCGGTATCGCGTTTTAAGTAAAACTAGTCATAAATGACTTTCTCTTTAAAGCATGTAAAGTATAACACATATAAAAAACATGGCTTTAAAGATACTAACATAGATTTTCAACAAACTTCCCACACATGCATGCGTTTAAAACATAACTCATGGTTTGCTTGGAAATTACTTTGTAAACTAGCTGGCATGAGAATAATATTCTTTAAAACATGCTTTCTTTAAAACATTGTAAATATTTTACTCAAAAATTTTTGTCACTCACCTCGATCGTTTAGGAACTTTTCACTCTAGAAGTTCCTTGTTTACCTCGGGCTCCCTCTTTCAACCCCTAAAATCCAGATTCAATTTACAACTCAGATTACTCATAGTTATAAGCCTTGTTTTGAGATACTTCCTTCTACAAACATATTATAAAATGTCTCAGGAAGCTTACCCTAAAATCTGAGCTCAGAACTTCTTGTGGTTTGGCCGAAATCACAAAATCTCCAAGACTGGCCCAAACTTACCCGACAGCCTGACCCTTTCTGTCTTCTTCTCAGTTTCCAGCCCGATACCTTAGAGCTTCTTCTTCTGAAGCCTTACCCTGAAAACTAGACTTTCAGAACTTTCAGGTGGCTTTGGAATCACTCCAAACACACGAGTAACCTGGGAGAACTCCTCGTCCCAAGTTGATGCTGTTTTCCAGACTTTACTGTCCACTACGTCCTCTTTGAAGCTCTATGATCAACGCATGGATTTTGCACTCAACGCAATGTTTACTCAGCTTTCCTACTCTTTTTAATGTCTTTTTGAATTGTGATATGAAAAAGAAGTCCGTGGCCCTATTTATAGGCGTCCAAAAGCTTTCCAAGTTCGACACCTCTTACTTGTCTGCATTGTCCATGTGTTTCTTCCTCACACTATCAATGCAATGTTCAATCAATGCAACTCTATGTTCTTCTCCTACATAGCCAATGCATGGTGCTCAATTTTGCATGTCTCCTCATGCACCCACCTCAAATTCTAAGGCTTAAGGTTTCTTTCCAAGAAGCCACATGTTTGATGACGTCCTCCATGTGAGCTCATCCCTCATATGCGTCCACAAACCCTTGGATGTTCAACACATAGTCCATACTCAATGCATAGCAACCCAACTTAGTCACCACAAGCCCTAATCATCGCAAGAGCCAGCCACCACCAACGCATAGGATGGTCGCTCGTCCTCGACGCATAACTCGCTAGGCATCACCGCAAGGCTCATTGACGCAAGGCGCTTGGCATGGGCGCTGGTCACCGACGCATGGGCGTGTGGCATGGGCGTTGGGTGCATGGTCACTCGGTAGGGTGCTTGATGCATGGCAGGGGTGCTCGACGCATGGGTTGGGTGCTTGGCATGGGTACTTAACGCATGCCACCCTTCCAACGCATGCCTTGCCCGCATCCTCGCCTACCCTTGTGCCATCCAACCTTCCAACACATCACTTCAACTTTCCTTCCTTCAACCACATACCACCACCAACACATCCATCACAACCCTTCCAACGCATCTATCACAAGTTTTATACTTAGCCAAATTTTCCAAGTTTTTCCCCAAAAGTCAAGCTTCCAAATTTCCTCTTTTCTTCTAATTTTCCACCCTTTTCTCTACCATTACACATTAGTTTCCACATCAACCTACTCATCACACTGGTCTAAGTAGGGAACATACTCAAGTAGAGAAATTAGGATTCGGGGTTCACATGTAATATCTATAAAGTGGACGATATTCGTAGTATCACCAGGATAAGGTACCTAACCTTATCCATTTACTACAGACCATTAAGGTTATCACTTAAACATGATCCACCTGTATGCTCTACATACATATTTAAGCTACAAAAGATAACCTTGGATGTTAGTTTATTGGTTTATGAGTTAATGCTACTAAATGTTGAAAAAAAACACCTCATATTTTATTAAATAAGTAAAATGTTTGTACATTACAATTACAAACTACAAGACCCACGAGATTGAGGATATCAATCCCAATAACCTCCCATTTGTCCTAAAGCTAGTGAGGTGTACATCATAAAAGTCATACTAACATAAAATTACACATAAAACAATAAACTAGGGCATAATACGCGCCTAGTACAAAATCTTCCGCTTGCCTTAGACTAAATATGGTATGTCCTGTAGACCCATGCTCTGTAGGTGACCCTCAAATACTTTAGCTGTGAGGGCCTTTGTAAATGGATCAGCAACGTTGTGCTCCGAAGCTATCTGTGTGACAATCACGTCCCCTCAATGCACAATCTCTTGGATGAGATGATACTTTTGCTTTATGTGTTTCTCATGCTTATGACTCTTAGGCTCTCGGGAATTAGCTACAACACCACTATTATCATAATAAAGGGCGATGGGCTTTAACATGTCTCGAACTACTTCCAAATCTATCAGGAATTTCCTGAGCCACATAGCTTCCTTAGCAGCTTCACAAGCCGTCATGTACTCAACCTTCATAGTGAAGTCAGCAATACACCCCTGCTTAGTGCTCTTCCAGCTATTGCTCTCCGTTAAGAGTGAACATTGATCTTTATATGGATTTTCTAGAATCTTGATCAATATGGAAATCAGAGTCTGTGTATCTTGTAAGAATCAGATCCTTAGAACCATACACGAGCATGTAGTCTCTCATTCTCCATAGATACTTGAGAATGTTCTTAACGGTGGTCCAGTGATCAAATCCTGGATTAGACTAATATCTACTGACTATCCCTACTACATAACAAATGTCAGGTTTAGTACATAACATCACATACATCAGACTACCTATAGTCGATGCATAGAGGATCCGTCTCAATTCCTCAACTTCTTGAGGTGTCTTAGGACACTGTTCCTTAGACAATATGACTCCATGCCTAAAAGAAAGTAAACCTCTCTTAGAGTTCTACATCGAAAACTTGACAAGCATCTTGTCAATGTACGATGTCTCAGACTGGACTAGACTTTTGTTTTTTTTTTTATCTGTAAAGATCTAAATGTTGGGGTTGATGCCCTAAAGTCTCGTGTCCTGTAGTTTGTAAACAGTTTGTACGAACGCTTGTGTTGTTAATATATGATATTTACTTCACATCTTGTAATTTTTCTCAGTTACTTGTTTTATTTGCTTTACCACAAACCAATAAACATAAAATCCCTAGTTATCTGTATATAACTCAAGCATGTATGTGGTGACATACAAGTGGATCATGTCTTGAGTGATAACCAAAATGGTATGTAGTATATGGATATAAGGAGGGAAACCTTATCCGGTAATGCTACAGACACAGTTTGTGAAATGGTCACAAGTGTTGTGACTTGTCACAGATGGTCTGATTCTAATCATTCGTGCTGGGGACATGCGAGCGGGGGCGTCCTCTACAAAGAGTTTGTATAAGACCTGACCATGAAGTGTTAACGTCTCGTTATATAACACCGATTATGACAGAGACTTCACTTCACTAGGATTATCATAGATAACATGACCTCAATCCTGAGTGAGTTGGGAACTCCTGCCATTGAGGGCAGTTCTTTGATTTGTATGGGTGCGAGTGGCCAGTTCGCCGATTCAAACCTACCATTTTGGGGATTCATCTGATTTGGGAGCTGGGAACTCAGTTACACAAGATGGAATTCACTCCTTCCACGATGCAGAGGTAAATAGATAGATAGCTCCCTTAAGGGCTGATTCCAGGGTTTGAACGATGTGGCGCCACACACCTTCTCTTGGCCCGAGAGGTGTTCACACATAGTTGGACTATGTTGTATTGTTCATTAGAGGAATTAGTGGTACTTAAGGAGTGAGATGTAACTACAGGAGCATAACGGTAATTTGGCCCAATNAGACTTGAAGGGATCCGGAAGCGCGAGGAGGAACAACATTTGTTGCTGGCCTCTAAGCAATTCAAAGAAGAATTTGCGAGAGAAGAAAAAGAAGAAGAAGAAGAAGAGAGGAGGAAGAAAGAAAAAGAGGACAGATTGTTGTTGAAGGAGAGGAGGAAGAAGCGTGAAGCCAATAAGCGACGCTTATATAAGAGCGAGGGCAAAGAACTCGCAGAGCGTGAGAAAGAAGAGCAGCGCAAGGAGCGGGAAAGGAAGGAAAGACAAGCAGCCCGCCTTATGCTGGCAAAAGGCAAGGCTATAGCAGAAAGCAACGAACCCGCGGCGGTAAAGAAGTGCTCATCAAGGAAAAAGGAAAATGATGATATGTTGATTGAGATGGGCTCCTTTCCTACACCGAATCCACTACCTAGCCTCATCACGAGCGTAATTGTGGAACATGGGTGGGACACATTCTGCCAGTGCTCATCCATCGTCGTGCCTCAGGTAGTGCGAAGCTTTTACCGCGGGCGTTTTCATGGAAACAGGGATGCGGTGACCTTTAAACGAGAAACAGTATCCTTCAATGCAAGGGACATCAACGAAATTTATCAAATGAAGGACAACCCTGATGCACCAGGGAATAAGATTATTGATGAACCCGCAGAAGAACAGATGGATGATGCGCTGAGGGTATTAATGCAACCGGGCACGAAGTGGTCAGTCTCGCTCAAAGGCATCCATACCTTGGAGTCCAAGTCCTTGCTACCAGAGGGAAGGCTTTGGGTTTACTTGGTTAAAAAGCGGTTGATCCCAACAACGCATGACAAAACTGTATCAAGGGATCGGGTTATGGCCGCATACTGCATAGCCCGCGGCATTCCTATCGATGTAGGGCAGTTGATCGCAAGGTAGATCAGAGCATTAGTGGGGCACGTTCGGGGGCAGTTTTTCTTCCCGTGGATCATTTTAAGTCTATGCCTGTCTATGGGTGTAGGCATTGATAATGAGCCCATGCCAAAAGTCCACGGCCTCATCAACATAAAAATCTTGAGGATGCTTCTCAAAGATTCTTCACATTGCCCCGAGCTGCCAGCAAAGAGGCCTGCGATCAATTTAAATGCGCCTCAATAACCAAGGCCCAAAAGACAGTGAAGAGAAGATAAGGGAAAAAAGAAGGTCCAAGAGTCACCAACGCAAGATCCAGAACCTATGGACCCTCTTCCCTTAGTTATCCGGCCTCCAAGCCCTCCGAGTCGGCCAGCACAACCCTCTTCTCCCTTGCACAAACATTTTACAAACCCCCTTCTTGTCCTCAAATCTCCTATTATTTATCCAGCAGCCCCCATCTCACCATCAGCTTCATCACTGCAACCCACCATTCCACCGCCGCATGTTGATAACCCACACGATTTGGGTGAAGGCACCTCTGCCCAACCCCAAAACGATGCTGGCGAGACATCGCAGGCACAACCATCCTTCACCTCCATGGCTGCTGAGTTAGCTGAAATGAGAACCCTCTTCTCTCAACAGTAGGAGCTTGTGGTTTTCGACTTTATCCAAGCTACCTAGGGGACTAATGGACCTGTGGCTCGAAGCTCCAACGGTCTGTGAATAACTGACTAAACTCTTTAGCCACGAGATCCACCATCCGTTAACTGTCAGACATTCCACTAAAGACCAACAACTGAACTCTTCTCACTACAGATATATTTCTGTGTCCATCGGATATAACCATCATGAGTACGATGCCCCTCACAGATGCTCGTAAGTACAATTGGGCCAAATTACCGTTATGTCCTGTAGTTACATCTCACTCCTTAAGTACCACTAATTCCTTCTAATGAACAATACAACATAGTCCAACTATGTGTGAACACCTCTCGGGCCAAGAGAAGGTGTGTGGCGCCACATCGTTCAAGCCCTGGAATCAGCCCTTAAGGGAGCTATCTATCTATTTACCTCTGCATCGTGGAAGGAGTGAATTCCATCTTGTGTAACTGAGTTCCCAGCTCCCAAATCAGATGAATCCCCAAAATGGTAGGTTTGAATCGGCGAACTGGCCACTCGCACCCATACAAATCAAAGAACTGCCCTCAATGGCAGGAGTTCCCAACTCACTCAGGATTGAGGTCATGTTATCTATGATAATCCTAGTGAAGTGAAGTCTCTGTCATAATCGGTGTTATATAACGAGACGTTAACACTTTATGGTCAGGTCTTATACAAACCTTTGTAGAGGACGCCCCCGCTCGCATGTCCCCAGCACGAATGATTAGAATCAGACCATCTGTGACAAGTCACAACACTTGTGACCATTTCACAAACTGTGTCTGTAGCATTACCGGATAAGGTTTCCCTCCTTATATCCATATACTACATACCATTTTGGTTATCACTCAAGACATGATCCACTTGTATGTCACCACATACATGCTTGAGTTATATACAGATAACTAGGGATTTTATGTTTATTGGTTTGTGGTAAAGCAAATAAAACAAGTAACTGGAGAAAATTACAAGATGTGAAGTAAATATCATATATTAACAACACAAGCGTTCGTACAAACTGTTTTACAACTACAGGACACGAGACTTTAGGGCATCAACCCCAACATTTAGATCTTTACAGATAAAAAAAAAAAAACAAAAGTCTAGTCCAGTCTAAGACATCGTACATTGACAAGATGCTTGTCAAGTTTTCGATGTAGAACTCTAAGAGAGGTTTACTTTCTTTTAGCATGGAGTCATATTGTCTAAGGAACAGTGTCCTAAGACACCTCAAGAAGTTGAGGAATTGAGACGGATCCTCTATGCATCGACTATAGGTAGTCTGATATATGTGATGTTATGTCTATAACCTGACATTTGTTATGTAGTAGGGATAGTCAGTAGATATTAGTCTAATCCAGGATTTGATCACTGGACCACCGTTAAGAACATTCTCAAGTATCTATGGAGAATGAGAGACTACATGCTCGTGTATGGTTCTAAGGATCTGATTCTTACAAGATACACAGACTCTGATTTCCATATTGATCAAGATTCTAGAAAATCCATATAAAGATCAATGTTCACTCTTAACGGAGAGCAATAGCTGGAAGAGCACTAAGTAGGGTGTATTGCTGACTTCACTATGAAGGTTGAGTACATGACGGCTTGTGAAGCTGCTAAGGAAGCTATGTGGCTCAGGAAATTCCTGATAGATTTGGAAGTAGTTCGAGACATGTTAAAGCCCATCGCCCTTTATTATTATGATAATAGTGGTGTTGTAGCTAATTCCGAGAGCCTAGGAGTCATAAGCATGAGAAACACATAAAGCAAAAGTATCATCTCATCCAAGAGATTTGCATTGAGGGACGTGATTGTCACACAGATAGCTTCGGAGCACAACGTTGCTGATCCATTTACAAAGGCCCTCACAGCTAAAGTATTTGAGGGTCACCTACAGAGCATGGGTCTACAGGACATACCATATTTAGTCTAAGGCAAGTGGAAGATTTTGTACTAGGCGCGGTTTATGCCCTAGTTTATTGTTTTTATGTGTAATTTTATGTTAGTATGACTTTATGATGTACACCTCACTAGCTTTAGGACAAATGGGAGGTTATTGGGATTGATATCCTCAATCTCGTGGGTCTTGTAGTTTTGTAATTGTAATGTACAAACATTTTACTTATTTAATAAAATATGAGGTGTTTTTTTTCAAATTTAGTAGCATTAACTCATAAACCAATAAACTAACATCCAAGGTTATCTTTTGTAGCTTAAATATGTAGTAGAGCATACAGGTGGATCATGTTTAAGTGATAACCTAATTGGTTTGTAGTAAATGGATAAGGTTTAGGTACCTTATCCTGGTGATACTACGAATATCGTCCACTTTATAGATATTACATGTGAACCCCGAATCCTAATTTCTCTACTTGAGTATGTTCCCTACTTAGACCAGTGTGATGAGTAGGTTGATGTGGAAACTAATGTGTAATGGTAGAGAAAAGGGTGGAAAATTAGAAAAAAGAGGAAATTTGGAAGCTTGACTTTTGGGGAAAAACTTGAAAATTTTGGCTAAGTATAAAACTTGTGATAGATGCGTTGGAAGGGTTGTGATGGATGTGTTTGGTGGTGGTATGTGGTTGAAGGAAGGAAAGTTGAAGTGATGTGTTGGAAGGTTGGATGGCACAAGGGTAGGCGAGGATGCGGGCAAGGCATGCGTTGAAGGGTGGCATGCGTCAAGTACCCATGCCAACACCCAACCCATGCGTCGAGCACCCCTGCCATGCATCAAGCACCCTACCGAGTGACCATGCGCCCAACGCCCATGCCACACGCCCATGCGTCGGTGACCAGCGCCCATGCCAAGCGCCTTGCGTCAATGAGCCTTGCGGTGAATGCCTAGCGAGTTATGCGTCGAGGACGAGCGACCATCCTATGCGTTGGTGGTGGCTGGCTCTTGCGATGATTAGGGCTTGTGGTGACTAAGTTGGGTTGCTATGCATTGAGTATGGACTATGTGTTGAACATCCAAGGGTTTGTGGACGCATATGAGGGATGAGCTCACATGGAGGACGTCATAAAACATGTGGCTTCTTGGGAAGAAACCTTTAAGCCTTAGAATTTGAGGTGGGTGCATGAGGAGACTTGCAAAATTGAGCACCATGCATTGGCTATGTAGGAGAAGAAATATAGAGTTGCATTTGATTTGAACATTGCATTGATAGTGTGAGGAAGAAACACATGGACAATGCAGACAAGTAAGAGGTGTCGAAACTTGGAAAGCTTTTGGACGCCAATAAATAGGGCCCACGGACTTCTTTTTTCAGATCACAATTCAAAAAGACATTAAAAAGAGTAGGAAAGCTGAGTAAACATTGCGTTGAGTGCAAAATCCATGCGTTGATCATAGAGCTTCAAAAGAGGACGTAGTGGACAGTAAAGTCTGGGAAAACAGCATCAACTTGGGACGAGGAGTTCTCCCAGGTTACTCGTGTGTTTGGAGTGATTCCAAAGCCACCTGAAAGTTCTGAAAGTCTAGTTTCAGGATAAGGGCTTCAGAAGAAGAAGCTCTAAGGTATCGGGCTGAAAACTGAGAAGAAGACAGAAAGGTTAGGCTGTCGGGTAAGCTTGAGCCAATCTTGGAGATTTTGTGATTTCGGCCAAACCACGAGAAGTTCTGAGCTCAGATTTTAGGGTAAGCTTCCTGAGACATTTTATAATATGTTTGTAGAAGGAAGTATCTCAAAACAAGGCTTATAACTATGAGTAATCTGAGTTGTAAATTGAATCTGGATTTTAAGGGGTTGAAAGAGGAGCCCGAGGTAAACAAGGAACTTCTAGAGTGAAAAGTTCCTAAACGATCGAGGTGAGTGACAAAAATGTTTAGTAGAAATATTTACAATGTTTTTAAAGAAAGCATGTTTTAAAGAATATTATTCTCATGCCAGCTAGTTTACAAAGTAATTTCCAAGCAAACCATGAGTTATGTTTTTGAACGCATGCATGTGTGGGAAGTTTGTTGAAAATCTATGTTAGTATCTTTAAAGCCATTTTTTTATATGTGTTATACTTTACATGCTTAAAGAGAAAGTCATTTATGACTAGTTTTACTTAAAACGCCGATACCGAAGGATATTTGAGAAGGTTATCCGCCCAACTTGATACCGAAGGACATTTGAGAATGTATCAAACCAACTTGGTACTGAAGGACATTGAGAAGGTACCTGACCAACTTGATACCGAAGGACATTTGAGAAGGTATCTTAGTAGCTCGATACTGAAGGACATTTGAGAAGGTATCTAAGCAGAAGTACCTAAGGTATGACGGTACTTAGTATGTGGTCACGTGCACGCTAGGTAGTTAAAGTCAGAGATTGAGCAAAAGGGTTCTCTCTTTTGACTAGCAGTTGGTGTTAGGATTATTTTTTAACCACCAACAGGGTATTCTTCAACTTGAGAAACAGTTTTAATGTTTTCTGATAAAAACAACTTTATATGTTTTTATGCTGATCTCTCTCTTTTT
>NC_052352.1:68754103-68761186 GCF_009727055.1 Benincasa hispida | reverse complement strand
AGTGTTTGGGTTAATTTGAAATGTTCAAATTGACAAGGGAAAATTCGATTATATATGATATAATTGGACTGGTTAATTATATATGATATAATTGGCTAAATGTATGAGATACATTATTTTGGAGGAAATTAGATATAAATATGATTTATATCAAGTAGAGGACAAAATACTAAAGTAGATATGTGATATCAAACTATAGGATAAAAATATAATATTATTATATTTATTAATTAATTAGTTGGTTAATTATATGATAATTAATCCAAATTTCACGTTCGAACGTGGGTTAGTGGGCAACATCGGTTATTATAACCGATGAGTTAAAATGAAAAATGTTTTCATTTTGAATTGTCCGTCAATCACCCAAAAGATTTCGAGAGCGCGCATTGATGAACATTCTAAGCGATTACTTAAGAAAATCGAGAGACTATACGATAGTTATTCTCTGCCTAAACGATCATCCACCTCGCGCTAAACGATTGCACACAATTTCCTAAACAATCGGATAACTTCTCTAAACGATCGTATAGTGTGTCGTTTTTACTAAACGACCGTATACCTTTTCCTAAACGATCTTTCAATAAATCCTACACGATCGTGTAGCTCCTCCTAAACGATAAGCATCTCTGCTATGCGATAGTGGCTTTTTCCCTCCCACTTGCTTATCGCCTACAGGATTTGTGTTTCCTCCTTCCTCTACCAAATTCACCAAAGCCCACCCGTTTTCACTCCGAGAATACCTGGGGCTCTTTAGTGGTGGTGTCATCCCCGCGGTGTTCGTGTTCGTGCGTTGTTCATGCTACTATTGTCAACGCTGTTGTTGGGCGTTGGTAGATTGTGTGGAGGTTTTCTGCTGCTGTGAGTGCCGAAGATTGAAGATTGTCTTCAACTGGTATGGTACTCTTTCCCTTGTTATTTATATTGTTCTTAGCATGCCATTAATTAGTATTTGTTTGCATAACTGTATGTTGAATGTTTATAATTTTTATTTCGGTCACTGTGAGATCAGACCGATCCAAACACGCTCATGGAACTCTAAGATATGAGATCCTTCACTAAATGCCCAGAACAAACTGCGCCTCTCCCAAATCTTTCATTTGGAACTGGGTTGCTAACCAATTCTTAATTTGAGTCAGTAGACCTACATCATTCCCAATGAGTAGGATATCATCTACATACAACACTAGAAAAGCTTTATAAATGTTTTTTCCAATGTTAGTTTTATGAATGGTTTTAACACATAGGCATTTTATATGAGGTTCTTATACCATGATTTTCTTCGACGCATGCCTTAAAATGAATGTTAATCACATGATCCATGCTTTTAAATGATAAAGTTATTTATGAGTTCAACATGTGTTTTCCAGTAAGCCTATGCCATGTTTTACCGTGTGATGAAATTTATCAAGGAAATAGCACAAGTATACTTCATACTTTACAAGGCACTATGCGTTGATATGAAACCATGAAGTATGATTATTTCAAATATGTATTTTGTATGTGTTTCCATATGTTTCAATGTTGGTGCCTTGTACAAACCTTACTCTAATGTTGGTACCTAAGGCTTATTATAATAGTTAAAGGTAGCTGGGATACACATTTACCATTCGCAAAATTTGCTTATAGTAATAGTTACCATTCTTGCATTGGTATGACACCGTATGAGACTTTGTATGGAAGACCTGTAGAACTCCAGTTTGCTGGAATGAGATTGGTGAAAGACGGTTGATAGGACCAGAATTGGTTCAAACGACATCAGAAAATGTTAAGTTAATAAGAGAAAATCTAAAAATAGCTCATGATATTTTTAGACCCCGAACTCTAGGTTTCCTAGATAAGCATGTTTAGCCAAAGGAATGTTATATTAAATATTTAATAAATGGAAATCCATGTTTATTTATGGGAGTTATGGAGGAAGGGAAGAAAAACACAATAAAGGAGAAGGCTCACTAATTGGTTTTGGCTGGAGGCACTAAGTGTGAGGTGACGTGGCGGTTTAACTTTAGAGCTCGGGAGGCGACAGGAAGATTAAAAGGAGGTGGAAATTCAAAAGCTTGGTTTCGACAATTGGCATAAGGAAATTTAGTGAAATTGGTGCCATTTGAAAACTGGGAGAATCTAGTTTTCGAGATTGTCTTGCTGAAGAAAGATTTCAAGAGAAGAAGAACCAAAAGTGAAGAATTTGCAGCAGAGGCAAAATCTCGGATTAGTCAGGGCCCGAGGTGAAGATTGGAAGCTCCAGGCCAAACTACAAGGAATTTTTGGCTGATATTAGGTAAGAAAGTTAACTCAATTCTAAACAAGTTTGTAAAAGGAAGTTTCTTGAAATAATTCTAGATTTTGAGTTATGAATTTTTTGAAGTTGAAGCAGGAAATCTATGCATAAGCAGACAGCTGCTTGGGAAGAACAAGCAAACAGCTCACCGTGAGAGCGAGAGCGAGATAAGGAGGATGAGGATCTCGCTCATGTCGCTAATTTTTGTGATGAATCTCGCTCAAGAAGGAAATCTCGCTGGAAATTTAGGCTGACGTTGGTGAGGAAGCAAAGCTTGTTAGAAGAGGTGAGTATCGCTAGGATGAAAGTTTTGCTAGGAAAAGCTTGATCTCGCTCATAATGAGGATCTCGCTCATGAGGATGAATTCACTCATGATGATTATCTCTCTAGTAATGTTGTTTTATGTTGATGAAAGTTCCATTAGTAAACGAGCTATCTGAGGTATTTTGCTAAGAATTCTAAGGGATTTAACCGAGAATTATGTCCTTTCAGGCCGAGAAGAGCTAGGAGAGGCGTATAAACCATTACGAGCCCCGACGAGCTGTGAGTGACTAAATGAAGTTAATGCTTTCAATATTTATGCATATAAGGCCATGTAAGTTACAGTGATGTTAATGATGAATTTATACTTCCTCAAGCAACAAATGGTTAATGAATAGCTTAATGTATCTTCTTCGCTTGTATATGTTTTAAAGAAGGCCAAGGTATGTTGTGAAATCATTACAAAGGTTAAGTTTCTAATGTTGAAATATGCTTTCTAGAGGAAGGCTATGATAGAATGAGTCCTTGTTTAAATGACATGCAAGGAAACTTAATTTGATGTTATGAAATAACCCGATACTGAAGGACATGGAGAAGTTATCTGGGTAATATTACCTAAGGTATTGACGGTACTTAGAAAACTCCACGTGCAAGTAGGTAGTTCTGAATGAGAGGCCGAAGTATGGGTCTCCTAGGCCATATTCCACCAAAGGGAGGCCGAAGTATGAGTCTCTTGGCCGGTAACAGGCGTTGGGAGCTAGAGCGTTGTAGGCTCATTCTCAACTAAGGAATAATGATATTTAATGATGTCTAAGAATGGTACTTAATGCTTATATCTAGAGAAAGTGGCTTGAGATACCCATTGGTATATATATTTACATGTTTATTGTGATGTAAGGCATGGTGTTAAATGATTCTATAGTCACTCACTGGGCTACTACCTCACAGATTTTCTGTGTTTTCCTTTTTCAGGTAGCGGTCAGATTCCTCAAGGTTGATCTTGCTGCTGCTTCCACTGAAAGGCCCGACTTATTAAAAAAACTTAGGTCGATGATCTGCTTATATACACATGTTTTGAGAGGGACTAGGGTTTTGTTAGAGATGTTTGGGATCAACTGTGAATATTTTTCCCATAGATGTTATGTCATGGCTGTATGAATGTGGTTATATAATCTTATGTAGAACCTTAAGGAGGCATGCTGTATGCGTACATTATTAGTGTTTTAACAGGTTAGTATTTAGATTAGAAGGCTAAGGTGGTGAGTGCTGGCAGTAGGGCTAGTAACTACCATGGTCATATCCTCTTCCAGGTTAAGAGGGTAATCTGGGAGGGGGTGTGACAAGTAGTTATGTAGATAAAAGAAGAAGAAAGTTAATCACTCATCCTTTTTTCTCTCTAAGCTTTAGATTTTTCCTCTCTAAATTAGCCACTCACCATATTGCACCATCCCGTTCTAAGGCTGGAGAATAGTCGGGAAGACTCTTGTGGTGGTCTACGAACCGTTCTGAGGAGATTGAAGCTGATTTGGAGAAGATTCAAAGACTACAAAAGTTGTATTCTTTTCCCCTTTTATTTGTTTGATTCCATGCATGCTTATCTTTATAATTAATCTAATTAGAGTACTTTAGATCCGTTTTCCTTCTGTTGCACTTGTGTTCATTCCATCATTCCATATGTCTATGTTAAGGAAATATGTACCCAACCTTACTCATATTCTCCAAGAGTAGCCAGTGCAATTGAAGGAGAATTTGTCTTATGAAGAGAAACAGTTCAGATTTTAGATAAGAAAGAGCAGGTGTTAAGAATCAAGATTATTTTGCTAGTAAAAGTCTTGTGGAAGAATAATGAAGTTGAAGAAGCTACATGGAAAATTGAAAATCAGATGAAAAACAGATATCCACATCTATTCACGTGAGGAGTTCAGAGCAAATTTTGAGGACAAAATTTCTTTAAGAGGAAGGTAAATTGTAAACCTTTGAACTTGTTTTACTAGTTAATTAAGGTTAAATTCTCTTAATTATTTGTTAAGATGTGTGTTAACAATAATGCAAAAGTAAGCTAAGTATATTTTAATGAATGATGCGTTTGTAATGTTTAAGAGAAGGAAAATCTTATAAATGTTAGGAATATATGCTCTTAGGTAGCAAAGGGTAGCCAACACTTAGACAAATTTTGGAATGCTAAGACAAGTGAGGAACACATGGGCATTTGTGGGCTTAAGAACCTAAGAGTGGAAAATTGACTAAGTGTAACTGGAGGCATGCGTCAAGGGCCTTTAGAGGTTAGTGAAGACCTAGGATGGATAGGATGTGGACACTTAGGTTTGCCTTAGTGAACGCATGGTAGACGAGGAGTGCTAAGGCGTGTTAGAGGTAAGGAAGCATTTATGAGCAGTAGGCTCAAGCACGAGTGTCTAAGGGTAAAACCAACGTATGTGTTGAACGGTGATGCGTGCGAAAATGGGGATGCAGCGCTAGCCGTGGTATGCGTTGGCCGAGGCAAAAGGCTAGCAGGAACGTAAGGTTGGGCATTGGTAAGAGACTTAAGCCTTCAACTTATATAGTTAATTAGTGAGCTATTTGGCGTGCTTAGAGGCCTTACAAATGAGTTAAGTATGCTAACTGTCAATTTAAAGAACTTCATAAGCATGCAACCTTAGTATAAAAGGGAGTTTGAAGTTGAAGATTGGGCATTTTGAGCGTGCTAAGGGAGAAGAGTTGCCACTGATTTGAAGCTTGAGCTGTGAGGAAGCTAATTCAAGGTTGTTGGAAGAAGATTTCCAAGGAATTGAGTTGAAGGTTGAAGAATTTTTTCAAGTGTTCAAGAATCTATGGCCACGCGAACGAGTTGTAAGAATTAGTGAATTCCAAGCTTGGGGAAAAGAATTAAAAGCTAGAATTCTAAGGTAAGGTAGTTAAGATGTTTAAAAATAAGTTCTTAGAAGGAAGTTTCATGAGATTGTACCTGGAATCTAAGTTATTCAAGCTAAAAGTGAAAATCTGAAATTTTGATTGAATGAACAAACAGGCAGTTACAATCCATGCATAAGCAAGCAGCTGACCAGCAAACGTTAATTGTGAACACCCATTGTCGCATAAGCAAAGCCAATAAATTTTGACACATAAGGGTATCTTGTGTGAGCTGCCACACACACAAGTTGGTTGCAAAGTAAATTTTTGGTTAGGTGTGGTTATGTGTTAAATACAATATACTAAGGATACATCGCATAGTAAAGGAGGGAAACGATGTGTCGAACTAGGTTTAAAGTTCAACATGTTGTTATTCTGAATAATAAGATAAGCTTGAGAAGAAGCTAAGGCGTTAACCAAAAACTCTTATTATTCTTACAAGGCATATGCGTATAGGGGAGACCTACAATCCTTTAAGGAAATAACCCAAAGTCCAGTGAGTGTCTAGTTTTCTAAGTGTTTACTTATGAATGTTCAACGCATAGTTGCTCTTACCTCAGTGTTCAACGCATGATTTTAGTAATGGAAATTGAGTTTAACGAATGATTGATGTTTCTAAAGACAATTTTTATATGAAATCTCCATGTATTTACTTACGTGTTCATGTCATGATTTAGCATTTAAATGAGTTATCCATTGATTCCTGTAAGGTACCCAGTTATATAATGATCCTTGCTACGAAGATATGTAAGGTAAGTAGGATCCTAATCAGTTTTATGTGCACGTAGGACTTATGTTATTGACATTGTTGAGATCGAGCAAAAGGGCTCTCTCTCAACTAAGATTAGTAAGGGATTGAGCAAAAGAGCTCCTACATATTTAGGCAAGGGAGTAGAGGAATTCTACATAATATGTTGATGAGTTTTAAATGTTATTTCCGAACCTTGGTATGTTAATGAGAATGTTTTATTATTAAGCTAATTATACTATGAGTTATGGAAGCATGTTTTCTTAAAAGAAGTTACTCACTGAGTTTTCTAACTCACTCTTTTTAATATTTTCCTCTACAGGTAGCAATCGACGTCCCGAGGCCTAGCATTTTGCTAGTCAGTCACTTCTCAGACCTCAGAAAATTGAAGCTTCGGTGACTCATCATGTTTTATTAATCTAGTTCTTATGCTCATGTCATAAGGGAACAGGGTAGACTTGTGTTGAACAGTGGTTGTAATAGACTGTTTTTTGAAACTGCTATGCATGTTGAAGTTAATATTTTGGTTAATAGTAATCTGTATGCTTTAAGTTGTTGAGATTGTGTGTAATGTGAATTATAAACTACTAAGCAGGTGTAACAGGTACGAGGGACACATGTTTACAGGAGTATGTTGGTAATAGTTGTCATAAAAGGATTGACAACTACTGTTTTCACATCTCTTCTCGGATTAGGAGGGTAATCTAGGAAGAGGTGTGACATATCAAGTGCATTATTATCAAGTTTATTAATAGTATATCAGGCAAGTGTACCAACAATATAAATGATTGCATCATTATCAAGTTTATAAATTGTATATCAGTCAAGTGCATCAACAATATAACAAGTGCATCATTATCAAGTTTATAAATTGTATATCAGTCAAGT
>NC_052352.1:68728604-68752717 GCF_009727055.1 Benincasa hispida | reverse complement strand
ATTGAGCAAAAGAGCTCTCCTACATATTTAGGCAAGGGAGTAGAGGAATTCTACATAATATGTTGATGAGTTTTAAATGTTATTTCCGAACCTTGGTATGTTAATGAGAATGTTTTATTATTAAGCTAATTATACTATGAGTTATGGAAGCATGTTTTCTTTAAAAGAAGTTACTCACTGAGTTTTCTAACTCACTCTTTTTAATATTTTCCTCTACAGGTAGCAATCGACGTCCCGAGGCCTAGCATTTCTGTAGTCAGTCACTTCTCAGACCCTCAGAAAATTGAAGCTTCGGTGACTCATCATGTTTTATTAATCTAGTCTTTATGCTCATGTCATAGGGAACAGGGTAGACTTGTGTTGAACAGTGGTTGTAATAGACTAGTTTTTTGAAACTGCTATGCATGTTGAAGTTAATATTTTGGTTAATAGTAATCTGTATGCTTTAAGTTGTTGAGATTGTGGTGTAATGTGAATTATAAACTACTAAGCAGGTGTAACAGGTACGAGGGACACATGTTTACAGGAGTATGTTGGTAATAGTTGTCATAAAAGGATTGACAACTACTGTTTTCACATCTCTTCTCGGATTAGGAGGGTAATCTAGGAAGAGGTGTGACATATCAAGTGCATTATTATCAAGTTTATTAATAGTATATCAGGCAAGTGTACCAACAATATAAATGATTGCATCATTATCAAGTTTATAAATTGTATATCAGTCAAGTGCATCAACAATTATACAAGTGCATCATTATCAAGTTTATAAATTGTATATCAGTCAAGTGCATCGACAATATAACGAGTGCACCAATCGGTTAATACTTGAAGTAACACTTGTATGTATCAATAGGATATCTAACAATGATCAATAATCCATGTATATCAATAATATATCTAACAACAACTAAACATTTAATTTATAATTTTTGAAGTAAAAGATGTATGTTTCATTTTATAAGCATGAGATTTCAAGTGTATCAATGGTTTATCAGACACCAATCAGTAAATAATTTATTAACTGGTAATAATTAAAATGAAGTATATTGCTAATATATCACCTTATATATTCAACATTGGTATATCACTTAGTGAATACACTAAAGATTGAATATATCAATAGAGAAAGTATTTTAGACTTTTACTTATTTAAACTTGGGTTGAGCTAGTGTTTTTGCTAAATCTGCAATAACAAAAAAATAAAAAAGGGAAAAATTGTAAAATTGATATTTTATTTTTATATGCATACAACTACCCTTCATCTCAAAGAGATTTTGTATTTGTCTTATTGTTATTAGGGATAATGGTAGAATAGCAACAAATATTATTGGTAAATACATTCCATTGTTCTAGTATTTAAATTTTACTTTCATAGGTGCATTAAAAGGTAATCAATAATATATATGATATTCTTCATATTTCGTATATATATTATTTATATTGTTAATACATCAACAAAAAAAAAAAATTGATTTATAAATGGAAATCAAGTTGAATTTTTTACTATATTTACCCACTACTTAGATTGCTGATAGTTTTTATTAAGTTAAGATTATATAGTGGCTAAAAAAATTGAGATTATATAGACAATCTTTCTTTAGTCTCTATTTGACTATTAATAAAACCGCAAACGAAATTAAATATTGTAATAAAGTCAAGGGAGAATTATTGATTTCGAATTTTAGTTTTTGTAGCATCTGTCTCAGCCCCACATCATTTGATTGTCTTATCTTAGCTTTCATTTTAATATTTATAAAAAGTAGTTTGGGCTAACCATAGTTAACTCCATTACTGTCATTTTAATTAGTTTCCTCCTCGGTCGGGTCAATACTCCATGGCTGAACCTTCATCGTTCGTCGTTTCAACCCATTTCTTCTCCGGCCCAATTATATTCGCAGTTCAATATGATGTATTCGTGAGTTTTCGAGGCGAAGATGTTAGAAACAATTTTGTTAGCCATCTTCAGGCTGCATTCAAACGCAAAGGAATCACAACTTTTTTCGATGAAGAGCTCAAGAGAGGGCAACAAATCTCTCCCGCTTTTCTTAAAGCTATACAACAATCTTCCATTTCCGTCGTCGTTTTCTCTGAGAACTATGCTTCTTCTAGATGGTGTTTGGATGAGCTTTTGAAGATTGTTGAATGTAGAAACACGTATGGCCAGATCGTCCTCCCGGTTTTTCTACCATGTAGATCCATCAAATGTCCGAAATCAGACAGGGATTTATGCAGAAGCATTCGCTAAAACATCAGCAAACTCGCGAACAAGATGAAATACAAAATGGAGGGATGCTCTCACAGAAGTTGCAAATTTGTCTGGTTTGATTCCGCTAACTGGTAACTTAAACTTCTTTTAATATTTTATTCATTTTGTCATCTTTTTACATTACTTTATATTTATAAATCATTTTGATCCGAAGTGTTTTCATATTATTAAAGTTTGTTTTCTTTAGAACCACTAAATTTATTAAAAAGGGCACAGAAGAGGTTATGGCCTGAGGAAAAGAAATTTAGGGGGAAAAAAAAAAAGAGGAGTAAGGAGAGGGGGAGATTGTGACCATCTATCTTATTCTATTCTTTTTGTGGCATTTTTCAGGAGGCTAGAGTCTGAAATGATTTGACAAAATCACTCAAGAAATACTTAAGAAACTAGACCGTTTAACGTTAAATAACGTCGATGGTGTAGTTGGAATTGAAGTTCGTGTGGAGCGTATTGAGTCTTGTCTACGTTCTGATGATTCCAATGATGATGTTCGCATTTTAGGCATTTGGGGAATGGGTGGCATTTGGTAAAACTACAGTTGCCACAGCTTTGTTTCATAAAATAAAAATATGAAATTTGATGGTTTATTGCTTTTCTTGAGAACGTTAGAGAAAATTATTGGTAAAAATGGGACATGGACTACCAAATTTACAAAGGATGCTTCTATCTCAAGTTACGCAGGAACAACAACACCTTTCAATGCATATTTTCAAGAGCTTTCCTTAAAAGTAGGTTGTGTGGAAAGAAGGTGCTCATTGTTCTTGATGATATTGATGACATAGAACAATTAGAGAATTTAGTTGGAGGATGAATTGGTTTGGAGTAGGAAGTAGAATTGTCATAACAACTAGAAATAGACAACTTCTTATGATCAAGTTGATGAAGTTTATGACTACGCAAGGGAGCAATGTTGTCTGATGAGGAAGCTTTGCTTCTCTTTAGTCACTATGCGTTTAAAACAACCCAACCACCAGAGAATTACCTTGAGCTTTCGGAGAAAGGCTATAAATTATGCATCAGGGATTCCCTTAGCTCTCAAGCTCTTAGGTTCTTATCTACGTAAAAAAGATGAAAGAACGTGGAAAAGTGCATTGCTAGACTAGAAAGATTTTCGAGATGAAATATTTAGGAGAGTACTAGAGCTAAGCTTTGAAGGACTTAATTCAATGAGAAAGCATTCTACTTGATGTAGCATGTTTCTTTAAGGGAGAGGATATTGAACTTGCCAGTTTAGTATGGGATGCTTGTGGCTTTTTCTCGCATGATGCTATTTCTGCACTTAGTGACAAGTGTCTCATATAATGGAAAACAACAACTCTCGACTTTGGATGCATGATTTATTCAAGAGATGTGCAAAGCAATTGTTCGAAAAGAGAGCATTGAACCGGTGAGCGCACTCGGTTGTGGGAACTAAGATATCTTCATGTATTTAACAAAGATAGTGTGAGTATTCGAGTTGTTTAGGATTATGCTGCTTGCATACTAATTAATAACTGGATATATTCTACTTGTTTGATTATATACAGGGGACTCAAAAATTCAATGCATAATCTTGGACTTGTCAGAAACTAAAGAGGTATTAGAATTAGGTGAGGAAGCTTTTGTGAAAATGGAGAAACTGAGATTGTTGAAGTTTTCTCTAGACAATTAGATGAAATCAGCACCAAATAAGGCTTCCTCGTGGTTTGACAATGCTTCCAGATAGCTTGACATATCTTTTTTGGGATTTCTATCCGAACAAGTTTCTTGCTTCAAAATTTCATCCAGAAAATCTTGTTGGTTGTTTTTACGCAGAGTTGCATTAGACAACCGTGGAAAGGACACGGTAATATTTATTTATTTCTCTCTCTTTCTCTCTGTATTTGAAAGGGCCGAGTAATTTGTCATTGTTAAAATTAGTTAGTCATGGTGTAATGAAATTATTATTTTATTTATTTTATTGATGTACTTTTTTCTTTTTCTCTTCACAACTTTAAACATTTAAAAAATTGACCTCAACAATTCTAGGATCTATCTGAAATACCTGATCTATCAGGAGTCAGTATCTTGAGATATTGATTCACACGAACTGTACAGAATTAACTAAAATCCACCCTTCTATCAGCACTCTAAGAAACTCACTTATCTGAATCTAAGGGCGTAGGAAGCTACGGAATCTTGCAAGCAACATTTGTATGGAAGTCTCGAAAGGTTTTTCTTCATGGTTGTTGAAACCTCCAATACTTTCCAACCATTTCTGGTAATATGGAACGTTTGTATGAACTTTCCCTAGATGGAACTGGTGTGTCAAATCTGCCTTCATCCATTGAAAATCTCACTGGTCTTACTAAGCTTAACTTTCAAACTGCAAAAAACTCGTGGGTCTTCCAAATACATCTGTAATTTGAAACGTCTTGAAAAACTTTTTCTCTCTGGTTGTGAAAGCTCCAACATCTTCCAGAAAACATTGGGCATTTAGAATCATTATCAGAGTTTTATGCAGACGGAACTTCATTTAAACAAGTTCCATCCTCCATTATCTATTTGAAGAATATTTCAAGGTTATCATTTGGTGGATGATAATGAAATATTCTTCCCAATCCCATTGGTTGTCTAGGTTACTTCCTAGAAGAACAGTAGTCCAAGATGTATGGGTGGTTTGCAGTTGCCTCCTTTGGGCGGCTTTCAAAATCTTAGTAGTCTTTGTCTTAGTAACTGCAATCTTGTGGAATGCCAAGTGGTCTACACAACTTGCCCTCCTTGAGTGAACTTGACTTAAGTGGAAATAACTTTGAGACCTTACCTCAAACCATATTCTACAATCTTTCTAGTTTATCTACTCTAGAGTTGAGTCATTGCACAAGACTCCGTTCGTTACCGGAACTTCCACCCAACCTCCATACCTTGTTGGCAGATGAATGTACATCCCTAGAATCAATTATGAGCCTTAATCTTTGTTTGGAGGAACTGGTACAAGTCCTGCTGACAAAAAGTTAAAATTTGCCAATTGTTTGAAACTAAAGAAGGAAGGCAACATCTTGGAGTCCTTATTACAGGGGGTTCATCTTGTAGAAAAAGAAGGGCAGGAGTTATATGATATGGTAAGGTTCTCATCTTTCTCGAGTTTGCATAATTTATAGATGATCAATACAACATAACTAACTCGTTGCTCGAGTATTGTTTGCAGGGTATTTATCATGGCGGCCTAGGTCTTAAGGTGGGGGCGATGTATCCAGGGAGTGAAATTCCACAATGGTTTAGTAATAATCAAGCAGAGGGCAATACTGTAACCCTCCTGCTTCCTCAACATTGTATTGATAACTCTTTGGCGTTTGCTCTATGTCTTATTGTTTCTCAGAGTGAGGTGACACGGTTTTACATTCTGATGTTAGTGTTCACTTTCGATTGACATTCGACATGATAATGAGAATGCCGCCGAAGCAATTTCTGTTTCTTGAGTGGAGGACAGAGCTTGGTGTCCTTTAAAGAAGATCATGTTGTTTTTGGACTTGTATCCATGGTTCGCTACATTGTTGCAGATGCAATGATGGAACCTTGGCCTAGGAATTGCAATCACATTGAATGTTTCTTTAGGTTTGGCGGTGATTTGGACAACAGCTATGCCCCTGTAAAGGTGAAAAGGTGGTGCAGTTCGCTTGGTAAACGTGGAGGGAAAAACGCAACCTATTTTCCTTGGTTTTTTGGTTAGAATCGTTTTCTAAATTCCCACTTTAAAATCTCTCTTTAAACCCATCTACCGAGTACTCACTACCTCTTCACATCTTTAAACTTACATTTGTGTTTATCATTTTTACTTGCTTTGTATTTTCAGTTTCATCATTGCATGAATATTTAACACAACTTCTTAGCCATTGGACTGCATTAGTAGTCTATATCAATTAACAAGAAATCACGTTGTATGAGAATAATATCTAAGCTTCATTTATGTACTTTGGAAGTGAAATTTAGATATGGATGTTTTCTATTGGTTGTTAAGAGCATAAGTATATTAAAGATTGTATCCTCTTTCTTAATCTATTCTTTTTATGGCATTTTTCAGGAGGTTAGAGTCTGAAATGATTGAACAAATCACTCAAGAAAACAACCTACCTAAAAAACTAGACCGTTTAACATTAAATGATGTTGATGGTGTAGTTGGAATTGAAGATTGTGTGGTTTGTATTGAGTCTGGTCTACGAGATTCCAATGATGATGTTCGCATTTTAGGCATTTGAGGAACGGGTGGCATTGGTAAAACTACCATTCACTGCCACGCTCTGTTTTTATTTTAAATTCTGGTAAAAATGGACATGGACTACCAAAGTTACAAATGATGCTTCTATCTCAAGTTATGCAGGAACCACACCCTCAATGCATATTTCAAGAGCTTTCCTTAAAAATAGGTTGAGTGGAAAGAAGGTGCTCATTGTTCTTGATGATATTGATGACCATGACATAGAACAATTAGATAATTTAGTTGGAGGATGCAATTGGTTTGGAGTAGGAAGTAGAATTTTCATAACAACTAAAAACAGATGGGAGAATTTGGATAGACAGGAGGCCGATGATGGTATATTGAAGGCCCTTCTCTGGTTGCCAGAGTTGAAATGCTTTCTGTGAAAAACATGTATAACCCACCGGAATCTGAAGAATCTGGTGAAGAAAGTGAGAGCCAAGATGAGGTTTTGGACGACTCTTATTCTACTTCGAATGGAAATGAGTCAGTTGCCATAAAAGCTAGGGACGATGGAAAAGAGAGGAATATAGGCAGCGATAAAATAGACAGTGAAAATGATATTTCGAACAATGATTTGGGTGGGGGATATGGAGACTCGAGTGAGAATAGATGTGGCAATGGCAATAGAAGAAGTGAAAGTAGAGGCAAAATCTGGTGAGGTAGAGGGTTCAGAGGAGGAGGATTGTGTGGTGGAAGGTTCCTTTTCAGGTGTTGAGGTACTGCTTTTTAAGGGTTAGCCCTGCCTGGTCCTTTTATGTGGCTGCTGCTTTCATGGGAATAGTGATATTGGGACATAGATTGTACAAGATGAAGAGGAAAGCCAAGAGCCTTCACTTGAAGATTTCTGTGAATGATAATGTTAGTTATTGCTTCTTTCAATTATCTTATTTTTGTAATCATTGGGTGGAGTTCTTTTGTTTAATAGCCTCTTTGGAAGTAACTTAGTTTTGGGTCAATCGGGGATGTTTATGTTTGCTAATTTGTTTTCTGGGATGTCGTTCTTGTGATTGAGATGGTGTTGTTCTAAGCTTTTGATTGTTTCAATAGGAAAGTTCTCTCAATGAAAATTTTCTTTCATGGAAGAAGAATATTTTAGATCTTTAGTTGTCATTCGACACACATGCGATCTGGTATATGCTCTCTATTAGTTGTGATTTTTCTTGTTGTAATTGATGTGGACTATCTTGATTAATCTGGGTTGCCTATAATCGTCAACGTAGCAAGTTTGACCATTATAAATTGTTTGATAAAAACGTTTTAAGACTTGGTAAACTGATTTTTGTTTTTATTTCGGAACTACCTTATTTTAATTATTTCTTGCTAATGAACCCCTATAGGCAATGCCAAGAAACTTGACTCCTTTAGTGGTGCTAGTTGTGCGTTTTTTTCTAATTTTGATCGAACTTTTGGGGAACTCTAGATGATTCAATGCCAGAACTCAAGGGTTGTATAGAGAGTTGCAAACCCTTTTGGTTTGGATTTTTTTCACAGTAGAACCTGTTAGAAGTTTTGAAGTGTGAAATAGAATTGCGATGCAGTTAGATTACTAAATGAAAGCTTGTTAGTGGGCAATTAGTCCAGATAGAAGCTTTCATAAGATGAAGTGAGAATAGTTAGACTTATTGCCTTATGTAAATGTATAACTTCATCATTATGATTCATTGAGTGAAAAATTGAGGTTTTCTCCTCTCCCCATATAATGGTTGGGCAGGGTTTGACTTACGAATCCATTTCATACTCTGCAAAACTTGATTGAATGATGATAATAACGTACATTGGTACACAACTTTTTGTAGCAGGTATCGCCGTTTGCGGTTAGGGCTGCACGTTTGAATAAGGCCTTCGCGGTTGTGAGATGGGTGCTCGTGGTGAGAGCCTCATTGACAGGTACAGCTGCAAACTTTTGGCCTGCCATAAGTATGAGATGAAGTTTCTTTTCATCTATTTCTAGGTGTTGGAGGCCTGCATATGTATTAGAAGTTAACATAGGCGAGTGTGAATGAAATTCATGAGAAGCTTTATATATATATATATGTTAGACGATATATAATTTGGTTAAAATATCATTTTGGTCTTTGTACTTTGATAATTGTTCCATTTAAGTCTCTATACTTTCAAATGTCTAATTTTGGTCTCTGTCTTTTCAATAAAGCTTAAAATTGGTTCCCACCGATAAATTAAACTTAAAAATAAGTTGTGGTTGCAATAAAAAAAGGATGAAATAGGATAGAAAATTAAAAGTCAAGACACTTGGATTAAAAAATCAGTTTTTTTTTCCTTTCCCTTCCATCTTTTTCTTCTGCAACTTCATCTTCTCCGTGCTTTCTATCTTCCCCTTCTCCAACTTCACTTTCTTTCTTTCCCCATTTATTTGTAAATCTAGTCATGATTTTTTAAAATCTGCAAGTATAGCAAAAAATCTCAGCCTGATTTCTATTTTTCTGTTTTTTGAACTTTATTCTTGTTGGTGTATCAATAATATACTTAATATTCTTCATACTTTTTTTTAATAAATTCTTTTAATTTCATATATATACATATATTAGATATATAGCTGGTACGCATATGAAGATAAACTTTGTATAATTTATAAACGGAAATCAAGTTAATTTTTTTGCTATACTCACAAAAAAAAAGTTATTTTCAAATATAGGAAATGAGCTAACTTATTTAGAAATATAGCAAAATGTTTCATTGATAGACATCTATCAGTGTCTATCATTGATACCGTCTATCAATGTGTATTATGTCTATCATTAATAGACTGTGTTAGGACCCTCCTAACAAGAACAGTACTCAAGAATATAGGATACACTCAAAGGCAATTTAATTATAGAAATATAGGAAGATGTATTGAAATACGCTATAAACTTACGAACAAAATAACAAGATAAACCCTAGCCTTTTGAGAGGGCTAGTCTCTCCCAAATTCCCTAAAGGAAATTCCCACCAAATTCTCCCCACTCTCCCTCCAATCCCTCTCCTTCTATTTATAACTAAAATCCCTAACAAACTTCATATCTAATTACTCAGTTGTCCCTTCTAATACTTATCCTAATATTTACTAATAATCCTACTATTCTTCAGATTAGGGGTCTTACATGGTGACATTTTACTATATTTGAAAATATTTTTAACAATTTTACCATTTAAAACAATTTCTCTTATGGAAATTTTTGTTAGATCTATAAATATTATTCAATTTTTTCCTATCCGTTACAATTCTCTATAATATGGCATAGATTCTGGGGGAAGATATATAATATAGTTGTCAAAATGAATATAGTTTAATTTTTATAGTGTTTGTAATATCATCCTCGAAGTTAGAGATTTGATTCTCTATTCATATTTTTGGCGAAAGAAAAAGAAAAAAAAGGAAAGATGTATAGTATAGTTGTGTACTCCTATACAAGTGTCGGTCTTCTTAAACATGGAAGCTATTTTCTTAAAAGGAATAAAAAAGAAGATTAATTTTGAAACAAACGACAAAGTTGGTATTATTTAATTAAGATTATATAGGCAATCTTTATGTACTTGATTTTTTTAATAAAACCACAAACGAAATTATTTTAAAAAAGGCATAGGAGAATTATTGAAGTTTTCCTGTTTCGAAAATTGGAATCTTTACTTTTGTACCATTTGTCTCATGTCATCCACACGTTTTGGTTTGAATGGCTTTAATTAAAGTAGAAGCCAACGCTATTTCTTTACTGTCTTCTTTACCAACCTGCATTATATTTATTTCGAGAATTTCAAACTAATTGGAAGGCCCCTTTGTGAGTGATTTTAGGTCAAATCATTTTTTTGGAAGGTAGGTTAAATCATTTAATTATGTTTACTTCTTATAATAAATTATTTTGATATTTGGTTTCAAGTTTGCTCTTCTAATGTACTTTTTATGGCATTTTCCAGGAGGCTGGAGTCTGAAATGATTGACAAAATCACCGAAGAAATACTTAAAAAACTAGACCGTTTGACATTAAATGATGTTGATGGTCTAGTTGGAATTAAAGATCGTGTGGAGCGTATTGAGTCTTGTCTACGTGCTGATGATTCCAATGATGATGTTCGCATTTTAGGCATTTGGGGAATGAGTGACATTGTCATAAAATAAAGAATAAATTTGATGGTTACAGAACGTAAGGGAAAATTCTAGTAAAAACGGAAGTGGACTACCATATTTACAAAACAAGCTTCTAACTCAAGTTATGCAGGAGGAGAATCTTCCACTGGATATTTCACGTACATTCCTTAAATATAGGCTACGTGGAAGGAAGGTGCTCATTGTTCTTGATGATATTGATTACATGGAACAATTAGAGAGTGACAAGGATGAAAATTGGATTACTCAGTAGGTGACAAAGCGCCACAACGATGTTGACCTCAATTCCAACGTGGGCACTCTCTCTCCCTAACAAATTCTGGTGCAACGGTTGTCCTTCACCTGCAAGAAAAGATTTGATTACATTTTATTCTTTTGTCCATACTTGGCAGTCATGTATATAAAAGAGGAACCCCTCTGTATAGATTCATTAAGGAAAAATACAAATATACAAATATAGAAAAGAAGGGAAATCATTCAGCTTATTTCGTCATCTTCTTCCTCTGCCTCCTTTCTTCCTTTTATCTTTAAGCTGCATTTCTTCTGCTGTCGTGACTTGGTATCAGAGCCACGGTTAGAACAAGCAACAAAATGGTGAATACGCCTGTTGCCCCTTCTGTCACACTTCCTGGAGCTGTCAACAATGGCAACATCACAGGACCTCCCTTAAACCAGTTGTTAAATCAAGTGACCTCCATTAAAATGGATAGGTCAAACTTCTTACTTTGGCAAAATCTTGCTTAGCCGATCCTCAGAAGCTACCGGCTAGAAGGTTACCTAACAGGGGAAAATCCCTGTCCCAATCGATTTATTACCAAGCAAGTCAGTAAGCATTCCGGTGAAAGCTCGAGCGTCGACCCTGCTACAACAATAACGTCTGACGTCGAGCTACAACCAAATCTGACTTATGATGTTGGATTACCGTCGACTAGCTTCTGTTAGGGTGGCTTTATAACTCAATAAATCAAGAAATAGCTACACGAGTCATGGAATTTCAAACCGCTAAAGATCTATGGGAAGCAATCCAAGAATTTGTTGGAGTTCAGTCAAGAGCGGAAACAGATTATCTCAAAAGGCTGTTCCAACAAACCTGTGAAGACGCTCTAAAAATGGGTGAGTACTTGACCTTGATGAAACGATATGCTGATGGCCTTGCTCTTGTAGGTTCTCCGTTCTCTCCGCTCGATCTTGTATCGCAGGTGCTGTTTGGACTTGACGAGGAATACAACCCTGTGGTAGTAGCAATCCAAAGAAAAGGAACAACTTGATGGTCTGACTTACAATCTGACCTCCTTTCGTATGAGAAAAGGCTTGAGTATCAACTTGCAATCAAGACCGGGATTACAGGAATGGCTACTGTCTCCCTCACTCCCAATCCAACTTCAGTAAATGTTGTGCAGCGCAGCTCCCACACATCTACAAACACCTACCGCAATTCCCATGGAAACCCGTAGCCTTCAAATTTCAGGGGAGGGGGAGGCCAAAACAGAGGACGCGATCGCTGAAACAATGCCTCGACAAATAGACCTACCTGTCAAACCTGCGGGAAACTTGGTCACACTGCTGATATTTGCTACTTCAGGTAGAATAAGGAATTTAACAATCCTCGACAGACACACACTCAGGCCGAGTCCACCCAACTCCCACCAAGCAGAAGCCAAGAACAGAACAGCTTTGTATTACTCACTCACTCGGCTATTGCTTCCCCTGAAACAATTGCTGACCCTAACTGGTACGTTGACAGCGGCGACTCTACTCACATAACCAGCAACCCCACCTTCCTTCAGTCACCCTCCACCTACACAGGTACTGATAAAGTCATCATTGGAAATGGTACTCCCTTCAATATATCTCATTATGGGAACTCAAAACTTCTCACTCAATCTAGTGTTCTTTCTCTACTCAATATACTTTATGTACCTGATATAGCTAAAAACTTGGTCAATGTCTCTAAATTAGCTAAGGATAATAACATCCTCGTTGAATTTCATGCTGATTTTTGTGTGGTTAAGGACAAGGACTTGGGGGTAGCACTGTTGAAAGGTAGGCTTAAGGATGGACTCTATTAATTGGACACTGTCAACCTGTTGATAAATAATGCACTTACCGGATCAAGATCACCAAGTGCCAGCTTGACTTCTTAGTCCTCTCTATTTTCTTCTCTGTCTACATTAGCAACCTACACAACCGTCTCCAAAATGCTCCTCTACAGGTGGCTTGGACATCCATCCTCTAAAATTTTGACAAAACTGATTAGTGGATGTAACTTGAAAATCACTAATAATGAAAATTTCTTTTGTGAAGCTTGTCAATTTGGAAAGTCCCACAACTTACTTTTCTCTAACTCTTCATCTCATGCATAAACACCCTTTGACTTAGCGCACACTGATCTTTGGGGGCCTGCTCCAATGCCCTCAGCTGATATCTTTTGAAACAGAAAAGTGACACTGCAGCTGCCTTTCAGCACTTTCAGGCCCTTGTCCATACTTAGTTTAACAAAACTCTTCGCATACTACAGATGGTGGAGGTGGTGAATTCAAAGCCGTCACCTATATATGTGATCAGCTAGGTATTCAAGTCAGGGTCTTCTGTCCTTACCCTCGGCTCAGAATGGTCGTGCTGAGCACAAGCATCGCCACATTGTTGAAATGGGTCTCACACTTCTAGCACAAGCCAAAATGCCCCTGCACTTATGGTGGTGTATGCCTTTCAAACCACTACGATGCTCATTAACTCTTTTCCTTCTTCTGTTCTTCAGGATATGAGCCTAATTGAAGCCCTCCTTCATAGGATGCTGGACCTCTCCTCTGTTCGAGTCTTAAGTTTGCTCCAAGCTAAGCATGCTTAACTTTGGAGTTCTTCTGATTGAGCCACCAAAAAGGAAGGTGCACCTTGTTGGTATAAGTAGTTACTTTCAATTCTTTTAAGCCTTTCTTAACCATACTTTCATGTCCTCGGAATCCCTCTCATTCGGATGTGATATCTGTTCATTCATGTACCCCTCCTGAACTTGGGTCGTTACACAAGTACTTCACCCTCACATTCAAGATCAAATCTACCCCACATAGCCGCCCCTTCACCATCTCTCTCTGCTCCAACATTACCACCCCTGCTCCCGTCTACGCCTCTTAATCCTACTCCCTAGTCACCTCAGACAACCTTACCTCTGCCTTTACCCCAGCAACCTTTACACCCTGTAGCCCACCCTCTCATAAACACTCACCCTATGATCACCAGAGGCAAGGCTGGGGTCTTCAAACCAAAGGCTTGGGTTGCTGAACTCAACATTGATCTCTCCCAGATTGAACCCCCTTCTGTCTCCCAAGCTCTTACCGTTCCACAATAGCAAGCTACTATGATTGAAGAACTTGATGCCCTGCACCACACCAATACATGGAATCTCGTGTCGTCTCCCTCTACTCACATTGTTGTAGACTACAAATGGGTCTATCGACTAAAACGTGATGCTTAGGGCTCTATTCAGAGGCACAAGGCACACCTTGTTGCCAAAGACTTCCACCAACACCCTGGCCTCAATTACTTTGACACATTCAGCCCAGTTGTCAAGGCCTCCACCATCAGAATTGTCTTTACACTTGCAGTATCAAATTAGTGGCCTCTTTGCCAAATCGATTTCAACAATGCCTTTCTTAATGGCACGCTGAAGGAAACGGTATACATGTCTTAGCCCCCCGAATTTGAGAGCAAATCCCACCCACACTACATCTGCAAGCTCAACAGAGCGATTTATGGTCTGAAGCAGGCTCCTCGGGCTTGGAATGATGAGCTCAAAGCCTTCCTGTGCCGATCCGGATTCATGGTAAATTCCCTTGACACTTATCTCTTCTACATGTGCACTCTCACTGCTATCACTATGTTGCTAGTGTATGTCGACGATCTAATACTTACTGGTAGTGATCAAGCCTACCTTGACCATTTTGTTTCAATATTCAATAACCAATTCTCACTCAAAGATCTAGGCCGCCTTAACCACTTCCTTGGTGTTCAAATCAATTACACACCCTCTGGTCTTCACCTCAACCAAGCCCAATATATCACCGAGCTTCTGTCCAAACTTAATCTCCAAAACATGAAACCTTGTCCAACTCCAGCCGTCTTTGGCGCTTTACTCTCGTTGAGTATTGGCAATCCTCTGCCTGATCCTTTTCTCTACCGAAGCACAGTTGGTTCTCTTTAGTACCTAACCAATACTAGACCCGACATAACCTTCATTGTCAATAAACTTAGCCAATTCCTTAAAGCCCCTACCGATGTCCATTGGTCGGCGGTTAAACGTGTGCTTCGGTACCTAGCTGGAACTCTTGATCATGGGCTTATTATCAAAGCCGACTCACACTTAAACATTACAGCCTATTTGGATGCCGACTGGGCCTCCAGTCTTAATGACAGAAAGTCGACCGCCGTTTACTGCATATACCTTGGCTCCACACTCATCTCCTGGTCTTCCAAAAAGCAAATGACTGTGGCCCGATCAAGCACCGAGTCAGAGTATAGAGCTCTAGCTCATGCTGCTACAGAGATCATTTGGGTGCACAATCTACTCTCTGAAATCGGTTTTCCTCCAATTGGTATCCCTGTTCTTTGGTGTGACAACATGGGCACTGGTGCCTTAGCGGCCAACCCAATCTTTCACGCGCATATTAAACACATTGAAATCGATATGCATTTCATTCGGGATCTAGTTCTTCAAGATCAACTACATGTTAGATATGTTCCCTCCACTGAGCAGCTGGCCGATTGCCTAACCAAGGTTCTTCCTCATGATCGGTTTTCATATCTTCGAAGCAAGCTCAGGCTAACTGAATTACCCTCTCGCTTGAGGGGGGATGACAAGGATGAAAACGGATTACTCAGCAAGTGACAAAGTGCCACAACGATGCTGACCTCAATGCCACCGTGGACACTCTCTCTCCCTAACAAATTCTGGTGCATCGGTTGTCCTTCACCTGCAAGAAAAGATTTGATTACATTTTATTCTTTTGTCCATACTTGGCAGTCATGTATATAAAAGAGAAACCCCTCTGTATAGATTCATTAAGGAAAAATACAAGTATACAAATATAGAAAAGAAGGGAAATCATTCAGCTCATTTCGTCATTTTCTTCCTTTGCCTTCTTTCTTCCTTTTATCTTTAAGCTGCATTTCTTCTGCTGTCGTGACTAAGAGTGCTCATTGTTTTTTATGATATTGATGACATGGAACAATTAGAGAATTTAGTTGTAGGATGTAATTGGTTTGCAGTAGGAAGTAGAATAATCATAACTAGAAATAGACAACCTTTTATGATCAGGTGGATAAAGTTTATGATTATGCAAAAGAGCAGTTGAGTGATGAGGAAGCTTTGTTTCTCTTTAGTCACCATGTGTTCAAAACAAGCCAACTGCCTAAGGATTACCTAGAGCTTTCTAGAAAGGCTATAAGATATGCATGCGCATTCCTATAGCTCTCAAGCTCTTATGTTCTCATTTACAGAAAAATGGATAAAAAAATGTGGAAAAATGCATTGGCTAGACTAGAAAGATTTTCCAATGACAAAATGTTTGAGAGAGTACTAAGACTAAACTTTGAAGGACTAAATTTGAACGAGAAAGACATACTACTTGATATAGCATGTTTCTTTAAGGTAGAGAATGTTAAATATGCCACCTCAATATGGGATGCTTGTGGCTTTTTCTCGCATGATGCTATTTCTGCACTTAGTGACAAGTGTCTCATATCTCTTAGAAACAACTTTCGGATGCATGACTTGATTCAAGAGATGTACAAAACAATTGTTCGAAAAGAGAATGTTGAACTAGGTGAGTGCAGTAGATATACAAGGTTCATAACTACTTCTCATACTACAGGACATTGTTCTACTATTGCATTTAGATAGCTTGTGTTGGGGCTTTGGATAATTTGGTGCAGGTTATCCCCTCAGTAGGGTTTTAGTATGAACGGGTGGTTGAGTATTTGGCAAAGTTTAATGGTGGTGAGTTGTTTAGGAAGGATATTGATCGGCAAGAAGAATTGTTAAGCTCATTTTGTAGTATCGAACTGGTGGGTAGCATAAGATGAACCGTGTCAAGTTGGGAAGGATATAATAACCTGTCTATTGTTGGTAGGCAGGCTTTAATATTATATTCTTAAAAATCTGTAACTATTAATAATTAATTTATAATCATAGTTAATTACTTATAAACTAAAATTTAATGTATATATTTTTTTGACAATAGGTAGAAGGGAGAAATCAAACCTTTGATTTTGAAGTCGATAGTACAAGTACGATTTCAGTTGAACTATGCTCATTTTTTTTAAATGTATTTAAAAAAAAGTTTTACATTTTATTTATGAAAAATACATTAACAACTTTTGTTTTAATCAAAAATAACATTTCGACTTCCAAACTATTAAGTTTGTTTAAAAAATAAAACTTTAAATTAGAAATATTGATTAATTTTTAAAAATAAAATTAATAACACTTGCACAAAACTATTAACATATTTTCACTTTTCTAAACATTAAAATTGTTGTGAACTTGAGGGGCACAACAGGAACACAAATATCAATAAAATATAATATTAAAATTAATATAATAAAATAAAATAAATAACAAAAGTAAATAAAATAACAAAATATGAATTTCTCCACTTTCTCCAATCTTTTTGGATTAATCACCAATATGTATGTCTTCCAAAATCCACCAAATGCCACTATTTATAGGCAATTTGGTAAATAGAATGATGGACACTAATAGTGTGTACTTTTGAGACACATGGACAACAAATGTGATAATGGATAAGTGAGATGACCAATGAATACTAATAATGGACATCTATATTACACCTAATTTAACATATTTATAATACTCTTCCTTAGATGCCCCTATAATATATGAAATATATCTCGTTAAAACCTTACTAGGAAAAAAAACCCATTGGGAAAAAAATCTTAATGAAGGAAAAATAGTACATATTTCATAAATCTGATACTCTTAAAAAAATACAATATATTTACTCCCTCTCATGGAAATATCACTTAAGATCTCTGAGTCGCTGTATTCCAATGTTGTGCACCAATTTTTCAAAGTTTGCGGTTGGTAATGATTTTGTAAATAAGTCTAGCAGGTTATCCTTCGAACAAATTTGTTGTACAGTGATGTCACCATTTTCTTCAAGATCATGTGTATAGAAAAACTTTGGTGAAATATGATTTGTTTTATCTCCTTTAATATATCCTCCTTTGATTTGGGATATGCATGTTGTGTTGTCTTCGTATAATATCGTTGGAAGATTTTTACTAGAAGACAAACCACATGTTTCACGAATGTGTTGAGTCATTGATCTTAGTCGTACACATTCTAGACTAACCTCGTGAATTGCAAAAATTTCAACATGATTTGAGGAAGTGGCTCTTATTGTCTTTTTCACTAATCATCATGATATAACAGTTCCTCTACATGTGAATAAATAACCTGTTTGAGATCTAGCTTTGTGTAGATAAGATAAATATCCATAATCTACATAACCAACAAGATCAAAATTTGATTTATTTGAATAAAAAAACTCATATCGATCATTCATCAGAGATAACGGAGTATATGCTTAATTCCATTCCAATATCTTTTTGTTGGAGAAGAACTATATTTTGCTAATAAATTTACTAAGAATGCAATATCTGGTCTTGTATTATTAGCAAGATACATAAGTGCACCAATTGTACTAAGATATGGTACTTCAGGACCAAGAAGTTCTTCATTATTATCTTGAGGTTGAAATATATCTTTCTTCACATCTAGTGAATGAATTTCCATTTGAATGTTCAATGGATGTATTTTGTCCATATAAAATCTTTTCAAAACTTTTTCTGTATAAGTTGACTGATTAACAAATATCCCATATGCTAAATGCACAATTTGTAAACTAAAGAAAAATTTTGTTTTTCCAAGATCTTTCATCTCAATTTCTTTATGAAGATATTCTATTACCTTTGAAAGCTCTTCAGGGGTTCCAATTATATTTAAGTTGTCAACATATACAGTTATAACTGAAATCTTAACTGTGATTTCTTCATAAAAACATACGGACATATTGAATTATTTTAGTACAATTACTAGCAGTTATAACTGAAATCCTTTTTTCAACAAATATCCACGCAGGTGATTGTACCACATTCGTCCGGATTATTTCAATCCATATAATGATCTCTGTAACTTTATTGAATACAATTCCTAGGGAATTTGATTTATATGTTTTAGGTACCTTAAATCCTTATGGGATTCTCATATAAAATATCATTATCAAGAGATCCATATAACTATGTTGTGACTACATCAATAAGATGCATGTTCAGATTTTCATACACAGTCAGACTAAATTAATATCTTAGTGTAATTGACCACTGGAGAATATGTCTCCTCATAATCAAAACCAAGTCTTTGTGAGAAACATTGTGCAACTAATCTTGCTTTATATCTTGTGACCATATTATTTTAATTTTCTTTTTCTCACAAATACCCATTTGTATTCTACTGATTTGTCACTTCTACTGTTCGGACTACTGGTCAAAACCTGACGTTTTGAAAGTAAGTGTTAATTCTGCCTCGATTACTTCTTTCCACTGAAGCCAAACTTTTCTATGTTGACATTCTTTACAGATTTTGGTTCAGGAACTTCAATTCCAGATACAATATCAAGAGCAATATTATATGCAAAAATGTTGTCAATAACTACATTAATTCGGTTCCATCTTTTTCCTATTATGACATAGTTTATTGAAATCTCATTATTATCTTTAGGTATTTCACTTTCCCCACTATCAAGAATTTCTTCATTGGTATTGACATCCTCAACCAAGTCTTTTTTACTATTAATTACTTTTCGTTATCGAGGATTTCTATCTTTGGAAATCACTGGTCTACCACGCTTCTAGCGTATTCCAGACTCATTAGTGACAACTTGTTGTGTTAGGATATCAATTTTCGATGGAACATTTGCAGCTGATATATGTGACTTTGAAGGAACTCTTATCAAAGAGAACCTATGAGCGGAAGCAAGATCGTTCCAAATTCATTGTGATAGAAATAAAAGCATTCACAAACATACACAATAGTTAAGCATTTCAGAACAAATTACAGTATGCTTTGAACAATAAATACAAAAGAACAAGAGACTCACCTTTGAAGAACTTTTCTTCTCTTTATCTCTCGCTCTCGTCAAGAACAACCCCTCTCACTGTCGCATCAATGCCAAGCCAATCATCTACCAAATCTCGCTGTCGCTCAGCCAACGAACGATCTTCTCCACGAATAGGTAGCAACTTGGACACCACCACTCAATGACCTTGGTATTCTCGGAGTGAGAATCCAAGAGGTGTGGGCTCTTTTGGATTTGGTAGAGGGAAAGAGGAAACACAATTATATTCAACGACGAAGCAAGTGGGAGAGGTTTAGAGTCTATCGTATAGACTGGTGCTTGATCGTTTAGTAAAAGGTGCATGATCGTTTAGTAAAACAGGATGATCGTTTGGACGATCACTTAGGTAATCTCGCTCAGGTGCACGATCGCTTAATAAAAGTTATACGATCATTTAGGTAGATGCGTGTGTACACGATCGTTTAGGAAACACTGAGGCTATCTTGTAGGCTCAGGTTAGCTAAACGTTACAATGTACAAAACAAGATGCGATTATCCGATTCACTTGCAAAATGAAAACTATTTTCATTTTATCCTTCAGCTATGAAAACTGAATGCAACCTCCCACTTTCACGCATGGTTATGGAGAAAACCACCAACAATTATCTCATAATTATTTAATTATAAATAAATATAATAACTAATTTATCGTATTATATTTATAACCTATAGTTTTAATATCACATCTTATTGAACGTTTAAACCATAGTCCTTTTCTCCGCTACTAGATATAAATCATATTTATATTCTTTTTCTCCAATCAATATATCTCATACATCATGTCAATTATATCATATATAATTGACCAGTTTAATCATATCATATATAATCAAACTCCCTCTTGTCAATTTGAACACTTCAAACTGACCCAAAAACTAATCTTCAACTTGAATCCATTGAGCTACCAAGGGGACCTTATGGACCTGTGGCTTAAAGCTCCAATGGTACGTGCATAGTTGACTAAACTCTTTAACCACTAGATCCACCATCCGTTAACTGCCGGGCACTCCACTAAAGACCGACAGCTGCACTCGTCTCACCATAGATATATTTTTGTGTCCATCGGATATAACCAGTCAACAGTATGATAACCCTTCACAGATGCTCGTAAATATAGTTGGACCAGTTTACCGTTTTACCTCTGTAGTTACATCTAACTCCTTAAGTACCACTGATCCCTCTAATGAACAATATCTCATAGTTCTACTATGAGTGGACACCTCTCGGGGCATGAGAAGGTGTGTGGCACCGCATCGTTCAAGCATTAAAATCAGCCCTTAAGGGAACAATCTATCTACTTACCTCTACTTCGGGGAAGGAGTGAATTCCATCTTGTGTAGCTGAGTTTCTAGCTCCGAAATTAGACGAATCCCCAAAATGGTAGGTTTGAGTCGGCGTTTTGGCCACTCGCACCACCCATGCAAATCAAAGGACCGCCCTCAATGATAGGAGTTCCCAACTCACTCAAGATTGAGGTCATGTTACCTATAGTCATCCTAGTGAAGTGAAGTCTCTGTCATGAACGACGTTATATAACGAGACTAAAACACTTCGTGGTCCGATCTTATACGAAATCCTTTGTATAGGACGCCCTCGCTCGCATGTCTCCACATGAATGATCAGGATCAAACCATCTTTAGCACGTCATAATACTTATAATACCCTACAAAGCGGGTCATATCCGTAGTGTCACCAAGATAAGGTTTCCCTCCTATATCCATATACTACAGACTATTTTGGTGGCTACTCGCACCATGCAAATCAAAGGACCACCCTCAAAGGCAGGAGTTCTCAACTCACTCAAGATTGAGGTCATGACCTATGGTCATCCTAGTGAAGTGAAGTCGCTGTCATGAACGACGTTATATAACGAGACTAAAACACTTCGTGGTCCGGTCTTATACAAACTCCTTTGTATAGGATGCCCCCACTTTCATGCCTTCACATGAATTATCAAGATTAGACCATCTGTAGCACGTCACAACACTTGTAACATTCTATAAAGCGGGCCGCATCCGTAGTGCCACCAGGATAAGGTATCCCTCCTATATCCATATACTACAGACCATTTTAGTTATCACTTAAGGCATGATCCACCTTTATGTCTCTGAAGGAACTCTTAAACAAGAGCATCCATGAGCGCATTCAGACTTTTCCTATTTCATTGTGACCAAATTACCACACACATTCTAACAAACAGGTATGAAATTTAACACTAATTATAGGCATGCTTTGACAAATAAATAACAACAGATTGAGTAAATGTACCAGTTGAACATTGTCTTCACTTCGAACTCAATCTAGTGGAAGCAACCCTCTATGGACTCTATCGCCCAGCAAACAGTCGCCAAGCAGCTCGATCGTCTACACGAACGGCAACACACGTACAAGCAGAAACCGAGGACGACACCACCACTTGAAACCCTTGGTATTCTTGGAGTGAGAATCCAAAGAGTGGACTTTGATGGAATTGGTAGAGGAAGGAGGAAATGGATGATCATGTATAACGACAAGCAAGTGGGAGAGAGCTATCATATAGCGGGTTCTTGTCGCTTAGAGAAAGGTACACAATCGTGTAGTTTTACTATATGATCGTTTAGTAACTAGTAAGCGATCATTTAGAAAACTTGGCGCGCTAAGCGATCATTTAGAGAAACTGAGTGATCGTTTAGAGAACGCGTGTGATCGTTTAGTATGTAGGGTGTGCGATCGTTTAGGTGATAAGACACTATTGTATAGGCTCTCAGCTAAGCGATCATTACCTTTTCACACCTTGAACGATTTTTTCAAACTCTTTGCAAAATGTAACCAATTTTCATTTTTATTCTTCAATTACAATAACTGAATTCAATCTTCTCACTAACGCACGATTTAAGAAAAATATCGGGCCAATTATCACATAAATAATCAATTAATTAATAAATGAATATAATCATATTATATTCTTAATCTATAGTTTGATATAATATATTTACTATAGTAATTTCTCCTCTACTTGATATAAATCATATTTATATCTAATTTCTTCCAAAATAATGTATCCCATATATTTAGTCAATTATATCATATACAATTAACCAGTTCAATTATATCATATATAATCGAACTCCCTCTTGTCAATTTGAACATTTCAAACTGATCCAAAATCTGATTCTCAACTTTATCCAAGTTACCTAGGGTACCTTATGAACCTGTGGCTCAAAGCTCCATCGGTACATGAATAGCTGACAAAACTCTTTAGCCACGAGATCCACCATCTGTTAACTGCCAGACATTCCACTAAAGACCAACAGCTGAACTCTTCTTACCACAAATATATTTTTGTGTCCATTGGATATAACCAATCATGAGTACGATGATCCTTCACAGATGCTCGTAAGTACAGCTGGGTCAATTTACCGTTTTTCCCTTGCAGTTACATCTAACTCCTTAAGTACCACTGATTCCTCTAATGAACAATACAACATAGTCCGACAATGTGTGAACACCTCTCGAGCCAAGTGAAGGTGCGTGCCGCCACATTGTTCAAGCCTTGGGATCAGCCCTTAAGAGAGCTATCTATCTACTTACCCCTGCTTCGGGGAAGAGTGAATTCCATCTTGTGTAGCTGAGTTCCCAGCTCCCAAATTAGATGAATCCCCAAAATGGTAGGTTTATGTCGGCGACCTGGATCTATTACCCACCAAGTGGGCCATTTAAGTATTTTATGATATTAATAGACGCATCTAGCAGATGGTCATACGTGTGCTTATTATGAAGTCGAAATTTTATATTTGCAAGATTACTTGCTCAAATAATTAAGTTAAAAGCATAATTTCCTGCTTATACAATTAAGATAATTCGTCTTGATAATGCTGATGAATTTACATCCCAAGTTTTTTATAATTATTGTATGTCAATTGGGATAAGTGTTGAACATCTTGTAGCTCATGTTCATACACAAAGGTGTTTAGAGTCATTTATAAAATGTTTGCAATTAATTGCAAGACTATTACTGTGGAGAGCTAAGCTTCTTTCATCTGTATGGAGACATGCTATTTTGCATCCAGCGTCGCTTGTACGCATTAGACCAATAAATTATCATAAGTACTCGTCATTACAATTAGCTTGTGGTCATAAGCTAAATATTTCCATCTGAAAAATTTTTGGATGTGCAGTATATGTTCCAATTGCTCCACCACAACACACTAAGATGGGTCCTCAAAGGAGGTTAGGAATATATGTTGGATATGATTCCCCATCAATTATTAAATATCTTGAACACTTGACGGGTGATGTATTTACTACACGATTTGTTAATTGTCATTTTAATGAGACAAATTTTCCAACATTAGGGGA
>NC_052352.1:68715622-68725612 GCF_009727055.1 Benincasa hispida | reverse complement strand
TCCACATATGTCACCATGAATTCTTTCTAAAAATGCAGGTGATTCAGTTCCTCTTTAGCTAGTAATGGTCTAATTATTAATTTGCCTTTAGAGTAAGGATCACATGATAATCCATTAGATTGAAGAATTTTCTAGCTTTTCAATTGATGTCCATTTGAATTCTCAATAATTCTTCTCATCATTATAGACTCTAGATGACATAATTTGTCAAGTCAAATTGTAAATATGTATGAATTCATGAACTTCAGGTTCATTGTTGCATATGTTTCAATTACGTGTATATGAGTATAATATAATCTAGAAGATAAAGCAGGCAACTCTTCTAGTTTACATTTTTCATATGAGACAGTAGATATGATATAAATATATTTCATATTATTTTTTCTATCAGTTTGAATATAATAATCATTGCAACGTATATCTTTAAAACTAAGTAGATTTCTCCTTGATTGACTAGAAAACAATGTATTGTCAATTGTAAATTTTTTCCTCTAGGAAAATTAATATTTGCCTTTTCAAATCTTTCAATTAGGGTTTGATGAACCTAATATTGTATTGAATTTTGCTTCCAGCATTGTCAGTTTGGAAAAATATTTTTCACTTGTCAGTATTTTATGTGTAGTTGTACTGTCTGCTAAACATAAATCTTCTTTACTCATTTTTTAGTCACGCAACATATGAAAATGATCCAGGTTTCTTCATTAAAAGAAAATAATTACAATAAGAAAAATAATACTTGGAATATACAAAAGTTAGCATTGACCAAAAAAAAATGAAGATAGATAAAATAAAACAACAACATTAAGTCTAGATATTCTCAAAGTCAAAAGAAATACTTGATGTTCCATCAACTGTGCCAATCTTTTCTTTAGGAGATTCAAAGAAGTCCACCACATCCAAATTAGTCGTTTGGTATGGGTCAAATATGTCATTATCCTGGTATGCAAAATTTTCTTCCACATTTTTTCTCTTTTCCTTATAGGGAGGCTTGATAAAGATTAACTAAGTGTTTTGACGTACAACAGATACGTGACCAATGCCCAATCATTCTGCATAGGAAGCATTTATTTTCAATAATTTTTGAACTCTTATCTTATGGAGCTTTTCCTTTGTGATCATCATTTTGTGTGGTTTTTTTGATATTTGAATGATTAGAGCGACCACCACGAAAATAATTATTATTTCTTCCTCTGCCACGGTCACGACCTTGACCATGACAACGATCTTAACCACGATTATTAAAATTCATAGTATTCAGTTCAGGGAATGTTGTTCCAGTTGGTCGAGATTCATGATTTTTCATCCACTATTATTAAAATCTACAACATTCACTTCAGGGAATGTTGTTGTTCTAGTTGGTTGAATTCATATATTTTTTTTAATCAATAACTCGTTATTTGATTCAGCCACGAGAAGACATTAAATGAATGCAAAATATTTTTAAAATATTTATTTTGATATTACTACTGTAGAAGCATATTTGAAATGTAGAAAAATGTCTTCTCTAACATATTGATTTAAAATTTTGATGCCTCAAGTGCTTCCATTTACAACGAGCTTTAGGAAGAAAGATTGTCTTCTGATGATGATATTTTTATGGCATCCAGGTGTATTTTGGCATCAAGCAATAATGACAAATAATTATTACCATTAATGTCAAATGCTACAAATTTTAGTTTTGTTATATTTTTCATAATAACACTATTACAAAATATTATATTTATAATAGAATAATTTAATATAGGAGGTTTTTAAATATAAAAAAACTGGACCAAAATAATTACAATCTGTAGGGGAAAAAAACTACAAAAAGTTGCAGCCCAATGAAAGCCTAAAAATAGTGTGAAATACCAAAAAAATCCCGCCCAATTTTTCCTCTTCAGTCGATTTTTCACTCCAAAATTTCATCTCCTTCTTCAGATTGACTTCGTTCACTATTCTTCTTGTTATTCTTCTTCTTCTTCTTCCATCACGCTGTTTCACGTCAACTTGGTTATTTTCCATCAAGCGGCTTCACGAAGATTCTTCGATCGAATTTGATTCATCTTCCCTAACATTTCTCTATTTAGGTCCATTTCATGTTACTATTATTTTAGGTTGTTAAAGCTATAGGAAAAGGAAAACGTACAAAGTTTAGACAAAATATATGTTCAATGTAATTCTGTTAGATACATTAGGAATTCTATCGTTGATAAACAAGGATAGAAGTCTATAAAAGTCTGTTAGTGATGGTCTATTAAAAAAGAACATGATTGTAAGCTCCATTTTACTATGATCTTCACGTTCACAATCACAAAACACTCAAATTTAACGATCAATAACAATTCAAGAGTAAGGGAAGGTAGTATATTGAGGCTTGAAATTCTTCTATCGTTTACCAAATGGCAACTCGATCGTGTAGACGAAGATCCAAGAACTAAACGATAGTTCAATTATGTAAACGATTGGATGAAGCGTTAGATGATCGTGTAGATGACAGCTGATGAGCTAAATGATCGTATAAACGATTGGATGCAGAGCTAAACGATATATCAAGCACTGTCTATCACTGTCTAGCAAGCGAGCGCCTACGCGATCATACAACCAATGTCACACGATCGTGTAAAAAACTCTACACGATCGTGTAGCATTAGTTAAATGATCGTTTAGAAAATGCTATACGATCATGTAGTAAACTCTACATGATCGCATAACAAAAGCTATTCGATCGTTTAACTTTGTAAAATTTGAAGAAAGCCTTAAAACGAGAATTCTATCACGAAACATCCATCAACAATTCATCCACAAACATTTATCACATAAACGCAATGCAGATAGAAAAAAAAACCCATAGTTTACTGATAAATATATTTAAACTACTATCAGTGTCTATCAATGTTTAAATATATATTATATACTTTTGAAGTCTATCAATTCCATAGTTTACTGATAGACATTGATAGACTTCTATCAGTGTATATCAACTCTTAACTCAATTACTATAGTGCTTATAATGCGTTTCTTAGGTTTTGATGCCAAAAAAATGAATCAACCACGGATAATCCTAATATTGCAACAACTTTTACATAAAAAATGAAATCAATATATAAATTTTAATAAACCAAACTGATATACTGTATCAGATGGTAAAAAAGAAACACTGACTTTCAAAATTGACCATTAGAAAAGTTCAATATCAATATCCATGATTCAATTCATCAAGTATCTTCATTTTAAGAATAGCTGTGATATACACTAGTTGAAAGATATCAGTGGATATCAACACATGGTATATCAATATGTATAAATGATAGACATTGATAGAAATCTATGAATGTTTATCAGTATATATCAATGTTTGGTATAAATTGTGGTATATCAATGTTTCAAATCTAGAAAAGAAATATAAACAAAGAAATATTGTTAGTGATGGTAAGCTCAATGATAGAATTCATGTTATCATGAATTTTATCATTGATAGACAATAATAAAAGTCTATATAATGTCTGTTAGTGATGGTCTATTAAAAAAAGAACATGATTGTAAGCTCCATCTCACTATGATCTTCACGTTCACAATCATAAAACACTCAGATTTAACGGTGAATAACAATTCAAGAGTCAGAGGAGGTAGTATGTTGAGGCTTGAAATTCTTCTATCATTTACCAAATAGCAGCTTGGTTGTGTAAACGAAGCTCCAAGAACTAAACGATAGTTCAATTATGTAAATGATTGGATGAAATGCTAGACAATCGTGTAGACAATAGTTGACTGCAGCTAGACGATCATGTACACGATAGTTGATGAGCTAAACGATCGTATAGACGATTGGACGTAGAGCTAAACGATATATCAAGCACTATCTATCACTGCCTATCAGTGATAGAAAATGATAGAGCTCAATCATAGTACATCAAGCACGATATATAACTAGTGATAGAGCTCAATATCTGTTATAGAGAATGATAGAGTTCTATCACTTTCTATCAGTGATAGATAGTGATAGAACTATATCACTTTCTATCACTGCTAGAAAGTGATAAAACTCTATCACTTTGTATAACTTATAGATAGTGATATATGTGTATCATTGTCTATCAGAGGTAGAGAAATGTTCACATCCATACATAGTCCCACCAAAAACTATTTATCTGCAAGGAAGAAGCTATAGATGGACGATGCTATTGTCTATCAGTGGATTTCAACACAATAGTATATCAATGTGTATAAATGATAGACACTGATAGAAATATATTAGTGTCTATCAGTATATATCAGTATTTGTATAAATGGTTATATGTTACGAACGTAGAAATGTATGTGATGCTTAGATGACGTGATACTACTTCTAGATATGCGTTGTTAATGGATATTCTTGTAGTATGTTGTGCGTTGTCACAAGTTTCCTTACGTTGGAACCAAGTATAATTCCACCGTAAGTTTCTCGGTGTGATCCGAGGTCGAACACAGGGACTGTTTAAGATTATTGCATTATGTTTATGATACATGCCACCAGGTTTTTCAATTTATAAAAGAATGATTTGTACAAGTATATAAAAATACGTTAAACTAAATTAAAGCAGTAAAAATGCGATAATAAAATGAAGTACAATAAACCTAAGCTAAGATGGTACAAGATACAAGTTCCATGATATGAGTTACTGAGGTCAAGGATGATTGTGAAGATTATACAAAGATCGTGTGATGTGTTGGCAAGTCTTATGTATGAAGCAGAAAAAGAAGGATAACTAATATAAACAGTGCAAGTTCTTAATTGTGTTAAAGTTATAAGAACGGTTCCGTTTTTCCCTTGGCCTACACCTTTCAATGATCGGCCGTGTTCCCACATGCCTGTTGCTAGACCTGTCTCTTATACACATCTAGATGTGTATAAGAGACAGGTGATGAATAGAGTTAGAAACAAATACAAACAAGTGCCAATGTCTCGGCACCGATTTGGATGGAGATTTACTTTCCGGTATGGATGGATCGTGCGAAGGATAAGCTTCCCTCTCAGGCTTGCTCAACCAGTAGCAGAGATCTGAGTATAGAGCTTCGTGGCAGGGATCTAGCAGAATAGTACTGAGACTCACCTCTCGGCCTTGTCTCTTCTCTTCCCGGATTTCTTCCGTTCAGCACTCAGCTCAGCCTCTCTCTCAATAACCTAATATCAAATAGCCCCGCATCAAGTAGCCATCCTTTTCTCTGAATTCTATGGGGTTATTTATAGGTGAAGATCTTTGACTCCGGCCTTGTGGACCCTACTTTAGTTATGGAAATTCTAAAGATGGAGGGATATTTATTCCTTCTGTTATGCAATCATACCGTCAAATCTGCACAATCGTTAGTCATACATGGGTCACAATCCTCCGCTTTTGCGTTGATCAACTGCATTAATCGATCAGGAGTTCGCATGCAGTTTTGTTTTTATTACCGCATGCGGTTGAAAGTCAGCTCTGGATCAACTATCACATTGTGCCGTTATTGCTTAATCGTCTTGTCATTGTTGATTGACGGGCACAATATGATAAAGATGTGTTAGTAAGTTCTTCTTGAGCCTTGATCGCAAGCAGTGACTTGGTTTCCTGCAAAACAGAGTAGAAATCTCCTTTTCTTCCATCTTAATGATGTTAGTAGATGTAATTGCAATAATTCATAATTATTGTATTTCTAAGCTAATTTTCATACAATTGGCGCATATTTTTCTCTTTTGGCCGCAATATCTAGATAAGGCAGTATAAATAACTTGTATTTCTACAAGTTATCACACCCCCAAATTTAGATATATGCTTGTCGTCAAGCATATCTTCTACTAAGGCAATAATTCTCAATTCCTATCCTATATTTTTGTGTCAATTGGTTGCTCCGAATGTTACACTTAGGCACATTACTTAACATTGCAATTTCTTCCTATTCTTGCTAATTCTTAACAAGCCCTATTTTATTCTTTTATATAACAAAATTCCGCTCAAAGATGCTTTTCTATTTTTCAAAATAGAATGTTTATCTCTTCTTTGTCAAAACAACTTGATATATCTAAATACAGTGGTCAAAACTTTTGCGTCATTTACTAAAGACAGTTGCTCATGGTTACACTCTTCGTTTTGGTTTGTTCCCACAGGTGTCATGCGAACATCCAACTACTGTTGTGTGCCAATCTCAACTTTAACTCATGATATTCGGTGGATTTTTCTCTTGCATTCTTTTATTATTTATTTTCTCTTCATTTTCATACTGCGTTGATCTTGGAAACCCACCTTCATTTTGGCTTGCTCCTACGGGTGTCATACGAACATCCAACTACGAGCAGTCTCCTTTCACAACTAAACTCTTATCAGGTTGGGAATATTTTTAAGGATTTTCCCTTGCGCTGACATTGGAGTTTTGCATAATTTTTTTTATTTATATAGAAAATGAACGCATTTTCTTAAATACTGCATATTCTTGATCTTATCTGTTCAGACCTTCTCCACCCCCAAATTTAAAGATGTGCAAGGTCCTCATTGCGTTGTTTGGATAGACTAGACAAACACTTAGAAGAAAAATTTCAAAAAGAAGGTTTGAGCAGAACTTTGAAAGGTAAAAGGTAAAGTACTGCTAAACTAAGAATTAACTAAGTGTTAGTCAGAATTTACAAAGTATGGAAAATGCTTCTAAGTATAGACATATAATACATTATAGCAACGCAATGAAGAACACAAAAGTAAAAGATTAAGAATATCGCAAGTATTGAAAAAGGATGATAAAGAGAAAGGCACAGGCAAAAAGTGGAGTGAATATGTACTCATTGTATTGAATATTAACAAAGTATACAAATAATTACAAATGAACGCAATATAAAATTTGCTTTGCCTGTACAAGAATCAAAGAATTTGATTAGCTTATAAAAGAATAAATGAATTTTTCTTTCAAATTTGATTCAGAAGGGTGCACGATTTAAAAAAAAAAATCACACCATGCTTCCATTAAATGCAGACACATATTTGCTGAGGACGGGCAACACACATGTACTCCCGCAACACGCGCCTTAACTAAACACATTTCTGGAGGATACCTCAACATAGTGCATTTAGCTAAGGATGGGCAAAGAGCACACAAGCGCGTAACACACCCCTCAACGCAATGCATTTGGGTGCAATGGACGCAAGGTGTCTCTAGTTAACACACAATGCACCCATCACTGCTTTTTATACCAGTATTCATTTTTCTTCTTGATTCATCGGAAACACAAATCGAAAAGGACTTTGCAGTGTTTACTGATCAATCATTCACAAAAATTTACGGACGACGCTACTAAATTAAAGAAATGGAAATACGTATGACATTAAATTGTAAAAGAACACAGAAAGCATTAATGGCTAATTTAATAAGCAGTAAATAAGAGATTTAGAAAGCGGTAAAAGAAAGCTGTAAAGAAAGCAAGTAAACATAGATAGGGGTACTGATTGGAAGAAGTTCTTAAAATTACCGGCAATCGCTTCCCCCGCAAACGGTTTAATCCTGCTTGCTCAAGACAATGGTGTCCATGCGTCGCTCGAAGTCGCCTCCATAGTAAGGCTTAATCCGTTGACCATTGACTTTAAACGCGCTATTCCCATCTAAAGTTGTTAGTTCTACTGCACCATGAGGAAAAATTGTCTTAATTTGGAATGGCCAAGACCAGCGAGATTTCAAATTTCCTGGGAACAACTGCAAACGTGCTTAAATAATAATACTTGTTGACCTTCAGTGAATGTCCGATCATTTATGTGGTCGTCATGCCACTTCTTGGTTTTCTCCTTCTAGATCTTGGCATTTTCGTAGGCATCCCTTCGCCATTCGACCAACTGATTCAATTGCAGCTTCCGAACTTTCCCCGCACTGGCTAAATCAAACTTCAGCTTTTTACATGCCCACATTGCCTTATGTTCCAACTCGAGCGGCAGATGACAAGATTTTTCAAAGACCAGGGCATACGGGGCATGCCAATTGCTGTTTTATAGACAGTTCTGTATGCCCACAGTGCTTCATCAAGCTTGGGTGACCAATCTTTCCTGGAAGTATTAACTACCTTCTCCAAGATAGTTTTGATCTCTCTATTAGAAATCTCCGCCTGCCCATTAGTCTGTGGGTGATAAGAAGTTGCAACTCGATGGCTAACGTTGAATTTAGTCAACAGGTTGGCAATTATGCGGTTGATAAAATGAGAGCCCTCATCACTGATTAAGGCCCGTGGTGTCCCATAACGAGCAAAAATGTTCTTCTTCAGAAACTTTGCCACTATGACCGCATCATTTTTTTCGCATGCGATGGCTTCAACCCATTTTGATACATAATCAACGCGACCAAAATATAGTGATGACCTTCTGATGGTGGAAACGGGCCCATGAAGTCAATTCTCCAAACATCAAATAATTCCACTTCTAAGATTGACGTCAGTGGCATTTCATTCCTTTTTGACATATTCCCCGTTCTCCGACATCTGTTGCATTGCACAACATGGGCATGAGCATCCTTAAACACTGTTGGCCAGAAGTAGCCACACTGTAGGACCTTTGTCACGGTCCGCTGCCCCCCAAAATATCCTCCATATGGGGACTCATGACAAGGCTCTAAAATGTGCTTGACTTCGTGCTCAGGAACAGATCAACGCAATATATGATCAGGTCCAAGTCGATATAGGAATGGATCGTCCCAAAAATAAAATTTGGCATCATGTCTTAGCTTTTTCTTCTACTGGTAGGTATAGTCATCTGGTATTTGACCGCAAACGATGAAGTTCACTATGTCTGCATACCAGGGAACATTAATATCTATTGCCATCAGCAGCTCAGCGGGGAATCTTTCCTCAATATCTTTTTCTGTCCCTTGAACCAATTCTCCAATCTTGACAAATAATCAGCGACTTGGTTCTCGGTGTCCTTTCGGTCTTTAATCTCTAGGCCAAACTCTTGCAAGAGCAGAACCCACCGTATAAGCCTTGGTTTTGCATCCTTCTTTGTCATCAAATACTTGATCGCAAAGTGATCTGTATACACCACAACGGTTGTTCCAATTAAGTACTGTTGAAATTTCTCTAGTGTAAACACCACTACGAGCATTTCCTTCTCTGTGGTTGTATAGTTTTTTTGTGCATCATTCAATGTTTTGCTTGCATAATAAATAGGATACAATACCTTGTCCTTGCGCTGACTCAAAACTGTGCCCACAGCATATCCGCTAGCATCACACATCAACGCAAATGGTTGCGTCCAATCTGGCACAATCAAAATAGGTGTGGTGATGAGCACATCTTTCAATGTGTTGAATGCTTTGGTGCATGCGTCATCAAAATTGTATTCTCAGTCAGCTTCAAAGAGTGCACTTAGGGACCTTGCAATCTGGGAAAAGTTGCGAATAAATCTTCTATAAAACCTAGCGTGTCCCAGAAAGCTCCTAAGTGTTTTTACGTTCACTGGTGGGGATAATTTGGAAATTGCGTCGATCTTTGCCTGATCAACTTCCAATCCTGCTTTAGAGATTTTGTGACCCAGAACAATTCCTTCTTTTACCATAAAGTGGCATTTTTCCCAGTTCAAAATAAGATTTGTTGCCACGCATCTATTCAAGACCTTTTCAAGATTAGATAAACAGGAGTCATAGTTATTGCCGAAGACTGAGAAATCATCCACGAATACCTCGACTAACTCCTCCAAGTAATCTGAGAATATTGCCATCATGCATCATTGGAAAGTGCCTGGTGCATTGCAGAGTCCAAATGGCATGCGACAGAATGCGAACGTGCTAAAGGGGCACGTGAAAGTTGTCTTATCTTGGTCCTCCGGTGCAATTTCTATTTGGTTGTACCTTGAATAGCCGTCAAGAAAACAGAAGAATTCATTCCCCTCGAGTCTGTCTACATCCAATCAATGAACGGGAATGGGAAATGGTCCTTTTTAGTGGCCAGGTTTAACTTGCGATAATCCATGCAAATTCTCCACCCCGTAGTCGTTCTTGTGGGAATTAATTCATTCTTGTCATTAGTGATGACTG
>NC_052352.1:68683113-68715514 GCF_009727055.1 Benincasa hispida | reverse complement strand
CCCACCGTATAAGCCTTGGTTTTGCATCCTCTTTGTCATCAAATACTTGATCGCAAAGTGATCTGTATACACCACAACGGTTGTTCCAATTAAGTACTGTTAAATTTCTCTATGTAAACACCACTACGAGCATTTCCTTCTCTGTGGTTGTATAGTTTTTTTGTGCATCATCAATGTTTTGCTTGCATAATAAATAGGATACAATACCTTGTCCTTGCGCTGACTCAAAACTGTGCCCACAGCATATCCGCCTAGCATCGCACATCAACGCAAATGGTTTGCGTCCAATCTGGCACAAATCAAAATAGGTGTGGTGATGAGCACATCTTTCAATGTGTTGAATGCTTTGGTGCATGCGTCATCAAAAATTGTATTCTCAGTCAGCTTCAAAGGATGCACTTAGGGACCTTGCAATCTGGGAAAAGTTGCGAATAAATCTTCTATAAAAACCTAGCGTGTCCCAGAAAGCTCCTAAGTGTTTTTACGTTCACTGGTGGGGATAATTTGGAAATTGCGTCGATCTTTGCCTGATCAACTTCCAATCCTGCTTTAGAGATTTTGTGACCCAGAACAATTCCTTCTTTTACCATAAAGTGGCATTTTTCCCAGTTCAAAATAAAGATTTGTTGCCACGCATCTATTCAAGACCTTTTCAAGGTTAGATAAACAGGAGTCATAGTTATTGCCGAAGACTGAGAAATCATCCACGAATACCTCGACTAACTCCTCCAAGTAATCTGAGAATATTGCCATCATGCATCATTGGAAAGTGCCTGCCGCATTGCAGAGTCCAAATGGCATGCGACAGAATGCGAACGTCCTAAAGGGCACGTGAAAGTTTGTCTTATCTTGGTCCTCCGGTGCAATTGCTATTTTGGTTGTACCTTGAATAGCCGTCAAGAAAACAGAAGAATTCATTCCCCTCGAGTCTGTCTATATCCAATCAATGAACGGGAGTGGGAAATGGTCCTTTTTAGTGGCCAGGTTTAACTGCGATAATCCATGCAAATTCTCCACCCCGTAGTCGTTCTTGTGGGAATTAATTCAATCTTGTCATTAGTGATGACTGTTGTCCCCCCTTTCTTTAGAAACACACTGTACTGGGCTTACCCAGTTGCTATCAGATATTGGGTAGATGATCACCTGCGTCCAACCACTTTACTATTTCCTTCTTCACGATCTCCCTCATGGCAGGGTTCAAGCGACGTTTGCCGTTCTACCGATCCTATCTTTCCTTCCTCCAGACGAATCTTGTGCATACAATACGAGGGACTGATTCCTCGAATGTCCACCAAGGTCCATCCTAAGGGCCTTTGCATTATTCTTTAGGATCTATATGAGCGCATCTTCTTTCTCCTTACTCAGCGATTCAAAAATGATAACTAGTAACGTGTTGTTACCCCTTAAGTAAGCATACTTAAGGTGCACGGGCAACGACTTTAACTCTACACAGGTGGTTCTTCCAAAGATGGCTTTTGATGGAATATGAGACATACGCAGTAGAATTTGGACTAATTACACTTCTAATGCTTCTAAATTAAAGGATAATAGCATGAAATTGAAGGAAAAACAGTGAATTAAAAGTGTAGAGATGCTACCTTTGAAGCTCCCAAAGCCGCTTTCTCCCGTTGAATCTCGACCCAAACTCTTTTAGTCCACCACAAGAGTTGACCTACTATCCTCTGGACTCAGAACCGAGTGGTGGGGACCCGGGGGATGAAGAGAACCGAGAGAGAAAAAAGAGATGAAGATAAGGAATGGAATTTTGAGTAGGTTTGTGTGTTTCTTTTTTTCTTCACAAAAGTTGTAATTTCCAGCCCAAATATCAGAAAAATAATTTTCAAAATGGCAAAAAGTCTTTTAACTAAATTGAAAAGCCCAATTTATAGAAAAAAGGCATGACATAATTGCATGAAAAAACTTCATAAAAAACCCAACACCTAGAATCCCCTCACTTAGTGGACTTAATGTCTCCATTATAAGCCAACACCTAACCCACTATTTTGTTAGTAGAATTATCCAACAAAAGTTTGGATTTTCCCACTAACTATAGTCAAAGGGCAAAATAGTCATTGGTCAAAGTCAAACTTTGACCAAAAAGTCAACATTTTTGACTTTTTGATTTTTCCCGTGTTGACTAATTTTGACCTCCCGAGCATGAATCCGCATTCATTTTCTCAAAATTCAAATCACATTTGAATACAAGGTTGGTCAAAGTTTCGACTTTTCAAAGTGAAAAGTCAACTCTTTGACTTTTTTACAACTTTGACCATTTCGATCATTTTCGAGCTTCTGAATATGAAGTATTCATATTCTTGATATTTAAATCACATTTAAATATTAAAGTTGTATTTCTAAGCTAAAAAAACCCAACCACTATATCACATTATACTTTGTCGGTTTCTCTCCTCTACCTAATTCGAATAATTCGAATTATTCTATCATACTGTTCTAAGTTTATTCCATATGAGCTAGTAGGGGAATCTAATTGACCTATAGATCATGGACTCCAACGATTCAAGAATAGCTAGCTAAACTCTTTAACGAGCTAATCAACATTCGTTAACTAACGGGTCATTCCACTAAAGTCCCGTAGTTGCACTCCCCTCACTATAGATATATTTTTTGTCCATTTGATATAACCATGATTAGTAAGTTAATCCTTCACAGGTTGTTCGTTAATCTCGGCTGGGTCATAAAAAACCGTTTTTACCCCCAAGACTACATCTTATTCCTTAAGTTCCACTGATCCTCTAATGAACAATTGGTTTAAGGTCCAACCTATAAAACCGAATCCCTCTCGGGCCAAGAGAGAGAGTGGGGCCCCTTGTTCAAGACCTGGATTCAGTACTAAAGGGAACAACCTATCTACTGTCCTATAATGGGTAGGAGTGAATTCCGTCTTGCACCCTATGTTCCCAGCTATTCCACCTGATCTTACCCCTGAAATGGGAGGCTTATTGGGCTAGTGATATTGAGCTGCCCTCACCTATGCAGATCTAAGGATAATTCTAAATGAACAGGAGTTCATAGTTAGCTCAGAATTAAGATTAAGTTACCTAGGTGAGCAATTAACGAAATAGTCAGTTTTATACACATAAAATGGTATTTAGAACGTAAAAAAGTGACTATTTCATGGTTCAGTCTTATGTAAACTCTTTACATAGGATACCCCCACTCACATATCTCTATATGAACGATTCAGGATCACATCATTTGTACTATCTACAAAGTGGGCCGCATCCATAGTGTCCCCAAAATAAGGCGCCCAACCTTATTCATATACTATAGACCATTTTGGCTATATATTTGAACTTGATCCACATTTATGTCACTACATAAAGTTCAAATTACATTAAATAGCCTCGAAACCTTATTTTATTGGATTCAAGATTACAATTTCAATAAAAACTTTATCGAAAAACAAAACAGAATATATTTATTAATTTACAAACTACGAGTTTTAGGACATAAAATCCAACAGGCTTAATGCGTTGTGATGTCCGTTTAGATAACTTGAGCGGCTCAAAGTTTGATTCAATATGAATTGCGGTGCAATCTTCCTCCAACATTATGCCGAGTTCAAAATCTTCTTCCTTCAACTCCTTCAGGGGTTCGTGCCAAGGTTCTTCCCGCAGTACTTCAATGTATTGACAATTTTCCACATCACCTGGGTACTTCAACGCATTAAGTACGTTGAATTTTACTTCCTGATCGTCGACCCTGATGGTCAATTCTCCTTTTTGCACATCGATCAGTGCTCGCCTATTGCGAGGAATGGGCGACCCAAGATGATAGGGATTTCTCTATCCGCTTCGTAATCCAATATGACAAAGTCTGCCAGGAAGATAAACTTATCCACTTGCACAAGAACATCCTCTATCTTGCCCTCAGGAAGCTTTATCGATCTATCGGCCAACTATAATGTGATCGTGGTTGGTCTTGCATTGCCGATATCCAGTTTCTTAAAAATCGACAAGGGCATCAGATTTATGCTTGCCTCTAAATCGCACAGCTCATTCCCGACCATCTTCCCTTCTATCATGTAGGGCAATGTAAAACTCCCAGGGTCCTTCATTTTGGTGGGGAGATTGTTTTGGAACAGCGCACTGCATTCATATGTTAACGCAACTGTTTCATTTTCCCTGATCTTTCTTTTATTTGCAAGAATGTCCTTGAGAAATTTTACATAACTCGGCATCTGCTCTAGTGCCTCTATCAAGGGAATGTTAATATATAGCTGTTGGAGAACGTCCAGAAACCTTTGAAATTGCTTGCTATCATCTTTCTTCTTCAGCCTGGATGGGAAAGGTGGAAGTTCCCGCCGTATTTCTTGTTCACTTTGCTGTTTGCTAAGGTCCTATGCTTGTTGCGCTTCATTAGCTGGAGGTTTCGTTGATTTAAAATTTGTGTCTTGAGGAGCTTCATCTTTTGTAGATGAACTTACTTCTGAACTGGTACTTTTGCCAATATTAGTTGACTGGTCATCATCAACAGCCGAATCTACTGGTGTTGTTGTCGCATCTGGTACTAATGGCATAGGGGCTATTGTTTTGCCACTCCTCTATGTCACTGCGTGACATTGTTCTTTCCCTCGTGGCTCCGATGCTGCTGAACTGCTGTGTCGCGTACCAGGCGCTTTCTTCTTTAATTCCCTCATAAGCTGATCTATCTGCTCTTCTAATTCTTTAAGAGTGTCAGCTTGCGATTGTCTCATTGCCTCGCTCTTTTCAATATAGTGTTTTAACAATGTCTCCATAGATGAGGTGCTGCAAGAGGTATCATATAGGAACGGTTGGTCACAGGGTGGTATACCTTGAGCATTATTTGGGCTACAGTCCGGATTAATGAAGACTGGAGGGTTGCCTCGATCCCCTTGATAGCTATACTGATAGAAACTATGGCTCTCCTGATTGTGATTCCCATCCCAACCTAAAGTTGGGTGATCCCACCAACCAGGGTTGTAGATGTTACCAAATGATTCATCATAGACAGCATATACGGGTTGTTGATTCCATGGGCAGACTTCTACTGGATGTCCTTCTCCACATTGGACGCAATTCATTGCGGCCACGTGAGTCAACGCATTAACTTGCACTAATCCTTGAGAGAGAGTTCTCTGTTGGGTAGCCATCGTCTGGAGGAGTGAGGTCATCGTGGTCATCTAATCGACCAGTGCACTCATTGTATCCGTTGACACATCGGAACTTTCTACCCTTTCTTGCTCCCGACCTCTTACCTCGAGCTCGGTATCAATCCACTCATCAGAATGTCACGAGATGCGATCCTATATGTTCTTTGCTTCCGTATATGAATTGTTCATCAATCCTCCTTCTGCGGAGGCATCGGAAATTGCTTGCGTTGATTGGTCTAAGCCATTGTAAAAGGTTTCCATCAAAATACTATTAGGAATCCCGATATGCAAATAGCTCTTCACTAACTGTCGGAATCGCACCCAAGCGATACTCAAGGTTTTGTAACCCTTTTGAAAAATTCAACTCATCCCTTCGTCTCCTTGTGTTGACGGCTGGAAGAAAAAATCTGTTCATGAACCTATCAACCAACTGCTCCCATCCATTAATCTCGTCTGGCTCTAATGCTTGAGCCTATCTCTTTGCTTCATCCCGCAGTGTGTACGGGAACAGATATAGTTTAAGGCCTTCTTGAGTTACACCAGGCATGGAGAATATGTTGCACATGTCTACAAAATTCGTCAAATGAGCGTGTAGGTCTTCTCCTTGTAATCCTCCAAATTGACCCACATTCTGAATCATCTTCAGCATGATAGGATTTATCTCAAAGCTTACATTCCCCTCAACCATGTGTCTTGAAATTCCTGGTGAGAAATTATAAAAATCTGGCGTCGCATATTCCCTCATAGGGATATTATGCTCAACAGCAAGAAAAATTGGATCTTGCGCTGGCAAATTTGACCTTTGGTTTCCTGCAGATGCCACATTCTCATCAGCCATGCTTTTTCACCAATTAGTTCGGCCCTGATGAACTCTTGCGCGAATAATACACTTGATCTCTGGGTCCTCTTAGAATTACCAGATCACTCCAGCACTCATAAGCCATTAGACTGATTTCCGCATTGAACAATCGATACAAAGAGATCTATCCTGCACATATCACAAAAATATTCAACACTAACCATTAACAACTCCCCGGCAACGGCGCCATAAACTTGTTATGAACGTAGAAATGTATGCGATGCTTAGATGATGTGATACTACTTCTAGATATGCATTGTTAATGGATATTCTTGTAGTATGTTGTGCGTTGTCACAAGTTTCCTTACGTTGGAACCAAGTATAATTCCACCGCAAGTTTCTCGGTGTGATCGGAGGTCGAACACAGGGACTGTTTGAGGTTATTGTGTTATGTTTATGATACATGCGACCAGGTTTTTCAATTTATAAAAGAATGGGTTGTACAAGTATATAAAAATGCGTTAAAGTAAAGTAAAGCAGTAAAAATGCGATAATAAAATGAAGTACAATAAACCTAAGCTAAGATGGTACAAGATACAGGTTCCATGATACGAGTTACTGAGGTCAAGGATGACTGTGAAGATTATACAAAGATCGTGTGATTTGTTGGCAAGTCTTATGTATGAAGCAGAAAAAGAAAGATAACTAATATAAACAGCGCAAGTTCCTTAATTGCGTTAAAGTTATAAGAACGGTTCCATTTTTCCCTTGGCGTACACCTTTCGATGATCGGCCGCGTTCCCACATGCCTGTGGTGAAACAAAGACTAACGTAATGAACGCAAGGTTACTTCTATCTCTGGAAGTACTACTCACTCTAGTTAACGCATTCTTCTGACCTTCTCTCGATAGATCAGAATGGCATCTTTACTTCTGCTCTCACAAGTGAAGATGACGTCTAGCATGCCTTAGCTAAACGAATTTATCTCTTAATACAGATTAAGTACTCGTTTAATTCATATTAACTACCAAGGGATTAAGAACACTTCATGAAGAAAACGATAAACAGAGGAATAGGAATAGACAGAGAAGTGGTGATGAAAACGATCAGGACATTCAATATATCTATTTAGCGTCTGATACATGGTATATGAATGAAGAGATAAAGAAAATGAAATACAATGAGGAAAAGAGATAGAAATAAATACAAACAAGCGCCAACGTCTCGACATCGATTTAGATGGAGATTTGCTTGCCGGTATGGATGGATCGTGCGGAAGGATGAGCTTCCCTCTCAGGCTTGCTCAACCGGTAGCAGGGATCTGAGTATAGAGCTTCGCGGCGGGGATCTGGCAGAATAGTACTGAGACTCACCTCTCGACCTTGTCTCTTCTCTTCCCGGATTTCTTCCGTTCAGCACTCAGCTCAGCCTCTCTCTCAATAACCTAATATCAAATAGCTCCGTATCAAGTAGCCATCCTTTTCTTTAAATTCTATGGGGGTATTTATAGGTGAAGATCTTTGACTCCGGCCTTGTGGACCCCACTTTTGTTATGGAAATTCCGAAGATGGAGGGATATTTATTCCTTCTGTTATGCAATCATACCGTCAAATCTGCACAACCGTTAGTCGTACACGTGTCACAATCCTCCACTTTTGCGTTGCTCAGCTGCATCATTCGATCAGAAGTTCGCATGCGGTGTTGTTTTTATTACCGCATGCGGTTGAAAGCCAGCTCTGAATCAACTGTCGCATTCTGCCGTTATTGCGTTAATCATCTTTTCATTGTTGATTGACGGGCGCAATGTGATAGAGATGCGTTAGTCAGTTCTTCTTGAGCCTTGATCGCAAGCAGTGACTTGGTTTCCAGTAAAACAGAGTAGAAATCTTCTTTTCTTCCATCTTAATGATGTTAGTGGGTGTAATTGCGATAATTCATAATTATTGTATTTCTAAGCTAATTTTCATACAATTGACGCATATTTATTCTCTTTTGGCCGCAATATCTAGATAAGGCAGTATAAATAACTTGTATTTCTATAAGTTATCATTATATCACATGTTTCAATCTAGAAAAGGAATATAAACAAAGAAATATTGTTAGTGATGGAAAGCTCAATGATAGAATTAATGTTTAAAGCTCAATGATAGAATTCATGTTAACATGAATTCTATCATTGATAGACAATGATAGAAGTCTATGAATTGAAACTATCCACGTTCACGTTCACAAATTCTTCATTGTGAACTATGATCTTCATGTTCACAATCACAAAACACTCAGATTTAACGTTGAATAAAAATTTAAGAGTCATAGGAAGTAGTATGTTGAGGCTTGAAATTCTTCTATCATTTACCAAATGACAGCTCGATCGTATAGACGAAGCTCCAAGAACTAAATGATAGTTCAATTATGTAAACAGTTGGAAAAAACGGTAGACGATCGTGTAAACGATCGTGTAGACGACAATTGACTGGAACTAGACGATCGTGTAGATGACAGCTGATGAGCTAAACGTTCGTATAGATGATGGGATAGAAGCTAAACGATCATGTATACGATAGGATGGGAACTACACGATTGTGTAAACGATACTTTAGTAAATTCTAACGATCGCAGTGTCTATAAATGTCTAAATACAATCTATAGCAAAAAAACCTAAGAAAAGTTGCAGCCCAACCAAAGCCCAACTTTTACATAAAAAATTAAATGAAAAGGTGATTTTTCCCTCAAACATTTCATCTCCTTTTTCAACCAAACTTTGTTCACTATTCTTCTTCTTTTTCTTCTTCTTCTTTCATCACGCTGCTTCACGTCGACTTGTTTATTTTCTATCACGACGCTTCTTCAATCGAAGTTGATTGATCTTCTCCAACATTTTTCTATTTAGGTCCCTCAATCGACTTCGTTCACAACTTTTTCTTCTTCTTCTTCTTTCTAATCCTTCTGCTGCTTCTTCTACCCCTATATCAACAACAAAAGGTATAACTCTTTTCTTTTCGTGATTATAGTTATTAAGTCTGATTTTTGTTTACTGGTAATACTTATTAACCCTAAATTTTGTGTACATATGGTAAGCAACATCAAAAGGAAGACTGTTAAAGAAGAAGAATCATCAAATAAATAAAAGAAGACAAAAACTCAAAAAGAAGAAAAAGGGAAACTAAACTAAAGGTATAAACAAACTATGATGGACATTGATAGGGGTATATCACTGTCTATCAGTGATATGAACATTTTCTCATATATTTTATGTTATCTATCATTCATATCATGTTTAGTTGGGGCCACTTACAGTTGGTATTCTGATATTTCTTTTATAGATAGATAGTGTTATTTTCATTCATAGGCTACTTATAACTATCATGCTGATACTTGTATGTTTAAGATAATAGTGAGTGATAGTTTATGATAGAATATAGACATATATCACTTATTTATTGCTGATACTTGTATGTTTAAACAGGTGGAACAAGAACATGAACATCAAACAATAATACAAGACCAGAACAAGAATTTGAAGATACAATATGCATCTCATTAGATGTAATACAAATTATTAAAAACCAATTAGATGATAGGAATTTAAATACTTTTAGAAATGGTCCTTTCGGACACTTCTAGATATAAAAATTGAGAAAATGCCCACAAGATTCATAAACTATCTTCTAAGAAGACAATGCATAAAAAATAAGCCAATGTCTTGGCTTTTAACTTTAATGGCCATATAGTACAGTTTGGATTGAAAGAGTTTTGTTTAATCACAAGTTTAAGTGATACTCAACTACCATCAATAGATTTAGAAGAAAAAGAGCAAATTTCTGAACTTAGAAAAATAGTCTTTAAGAATGATGATTGAACTAATAGAAAAGACATTGAGAGAAGTTTTAAGTTCCTACATGATTCTGAAAGTGATAGTGTCAAGGTTAAATTGGCAAACCTCCATCTCTTAGAGTCCTTTTTAATCCCAAGGTAAGGTCACAATGTTGTTAATTGGAAACATGTTGACATGTTGGACAATGAAGAAGAATTTAAAACCTATCCTTGGGGAAGATTGTCATTTAATTTGACATCAATTTTTCAAAAAGGCTTCTTCGACTGAAAATGATTTTGTATGCCTTCAAGGTTTCCCTTTGGCACTAGTTTATTGGGCATTTGAAATAATACCAAAACTTTCAACAATAGATATTGGATTTGGAAGAAAAATTTGCAATCAAAGTCCAAGAATAATATCATGCCAGTGCTTGCAACCTGATCATTGGAGAAATTTTGAAAAGAATATATTTCAAAGAAATTATGTAAGTATTTTCTATAATTTCATAGCCTTGTTTTTATTACTTGCAATGGTTTCAAACAAAAAACAAATAATAGTCCATCACTGATAGACAGTGATAGACTTCTATCACTATCTGTCAGCAAAAACAATGATAGGCATATATCATAAAGAAACTTGTTAGTGTTTTCCTCTTTTTTGATCTAATGATTTAACATGTGTTTAATCTTGTAGTTTTGTGTAATTCCACTAGTTCCAACAGAAGAAGAATCACAATCAACCACTATCAAATATTTGATAGATTTGGAAGAAAAAGAGAAGGAAAAAATAGAAAGAAAAAGAAAAAAAAGGAGAAGAAATAAATGAAGGAAGAGATTTAATTGGAGGAAAAAGGAGCATAGGAAAAAGATAATGGAGGAAATAGAAGAACTAAAAAATGGCCAACAAAGGATAGAAAAAGAGTAGAAAAGTTTGAAACAAAACCAAGAAGAGATCATCAGAATGTTAAAAACCATCATAGAAAGACTTCCAGTCGAAAAGCTTTCACAAGAAGAACAAGAAAAAGAGGTTGAGGAGACCATAGAGAAAAACAAAGCTCCTTCTTGTAGCTTACAAATTCTTGAAAGAAATTATGAAATTGACAAAATGGTGAATTATACTGCGAATTATGTAGCTCAAGTAAATCTTTTGCAATGTGTTATTTTATTTCTAAATGTAAACATACATCTACTGACTAAACTAAAATTGTTTTTTCTTGTAGATTAAAATTGGGAATGAAGGAAAGGTTTGTATACAAGTTTTTGTACTGATAGACAGTGATAGAAATATATCACTGTCTATCAACCTGTCTCTTATACACATCTAGATGTGTATAAGAGACAGTCCCTAACCAGTTCATCAAGTATCTTCATTTTCAGAATAGTTGTGATATACACTGATTGAAAGATATCAGTGGATATCAACACAATGGTATATCAGTGTGTATAAATGATAGACACTGATAGAAATCTATCAGTGTCTATCAGTATATATCAGTGTTTGTATAAATGGGTATATCACATGTTTCAGTCTAGAAAAGGAATATAAACAAAGAAATTCGAGAATTTTATTCATATAAAAATAGTGTTTCATTCACTTACAAACTCAATAATAGAACCAACAAAGGGCAAAAATAACTTTCATAAGTTTTAGTACTGTCTCTTATACACATCTAGATGTGTATAAGAGACAGATATTATATACTTTTGAAGTCTATCAATTCCATAGTTTACTGATAGATATTGATAGACTTCTTTCAGTGTCTATCAACTCTCAACTCAATTACTATAGTGCTATAATGCTTCTAGTTTTGATGCCAAAAAATGAATCAACCATGGATAATCCTAATACCAAGAACTAAACGATAGTTCAATTATGTAAACAATTTGATGAAGCGCTAGAGATCGTGTAGACGATAGTTGACTGGAGCTATACGATCGTGTAGACGACAGCTGATGAGCTAAATGATCCTATAGACAATTGGATGCGGAGCTAAATGATTGAGTACACGATGCGGTAGGAACTATATGATCGTGTAAATGATACTTTAGTAAATTCTAAACGATCATAGTGTCTATCAATGTTTAAATATATATTATATACTTTTGAAGTTTATCAATTCCATAGTTTACTGATAGATATTTATAGACTTCTATCAGTGTCTATCAACTCTCAACTCAATTACTATAATGCTATAATACTTCTAGTTTTGATGCCAAAAAATGAATCAACCATGGATAATCCTAATACTAAGAACTAAACGATAGTTCAATTATGTAAACGATTGGATAAAATGCTAGATGATCGTGTAGACGACAGCTGATGAGCTAGATGATTGGACGCGGACCTAAACGAGCGAGTACACAATGCGATAGGAACTACACGATCGTGTTCGTGTAAACGATACTTTAGTAAATTCTAAACGATCGTAATGTCTTCAATATCAATATCCCTAACCAGTTCATCAAGTATCTTCATTTTCAGAATAGTTGTGATATACACTGATTGAAAGATATCAGTGGATATCAACACAATGGTATATCATTGTGTATAAATGATAGACACTGATAGAAATCTGTCAGTGTCTATCAGTATATATCAGTGTTTGTATAAATGGCTATATCACATGTTTCAGTCTAGAAAAGAAATATAAACAAAGAAATTCGAGAATTTTATTCATATAAAAATAGTGTTTCATTCACTTACAAACTCAATAATAGAACCAACAAAGGGCAAAAATAACTTTCATAAGTTCTAATATCAATCTATTTGGCAATACAAGGGAAAATATGAACTATAATGATTACATCATTGACTAATTAGGCGAAGTTTGCAAGTCTTAGAATTGTGACCTTTAGAATGACAACGACTACATCTTAATGAACTGCTTTTAGCTTCACCTATAGATGGAATCCTTTGTTTTTTAGGTCTTCCTGCTAAACATTTAAAAATAGGAGGTAATGCTCTAATACCATCATAAAAAACCCTCCAATCTAAATGGACTCCAACAGGCCGAACACGACCCATATATGTCCATGATAATGCGCTTGAATAATTATAATTAGATACATAGGAATAAATATCCATGTTAAGCAGCCAAAGAACAGCAAGCACATGAGAGCATGGAATTTCTTCAAAATCCCATACTCGACAGCTACAAGATCCTAAATTAAGCTTTACTAGGACTTGTTTATCACCATTCATTACTGAGTATTCAATGTTGTTAATAGGATGAACCTAATAAATAAAAATGGGAAAAGAAATCAACATATTACAAACATACCAAACATACCAAATATACAAATGATTAAAAAGTTGTAGAAATCTATCAAGGTTAGGATGATAGACTTCTATCATGGTCTATCAGTGATAGACAATGATAGAAATCTATCACTGTCAATCACACTAAATATCATTCTCCTATCAATTTTATAAAGAACATTTGCCATGAAACTTCTCGATTGTTCATGTTGGTTGCGTCATATCTTCTCTGTCCAAGGAGTAAAAATTGTTGTCATTGACAAACTAGCTTTCCTTCGATCATGAAACCATTTTTGCAGTAAACCTCTAATTGCATCGAGTAAAATTGCAACTGGTAAGTTCCTATTCTCTTTCAAAACAAAATTTACATACTCATTAGGGTTTGTTGTCATCATTTCATACCTTCTTCTTCGAGAATATGCACGAGACCACTTCTCAAATCATACATTAATAAGTTAACTTTGAATATTTGGAGAAATTGACTCCATAGTTCTTATATTAAACTCGAAGTCATCAACATTATAAGATTTAGCACAACTAAAGTAAAACTGGTCAATCAAAGGATCCTCAAACAACTTCTTCAAATTTCGCAAAACATGTTGAATGCACAAACAATACTCAACATTGTTAAACACACTTAAAACATCCTTTGGAATGCTCAAATGTCGATCAGAGACAATGACTAAATGTTCTCTATCCCTAAACTAGTTTGTATATGTTCGAAAAATCATTTCCATGATACATGATTCTCAGAATCTACAATAGCAAACACAAAGGGAAAAATATTATTGTTACCATCTAGTGTGGAAACTGATAGTAGAGTACCGCCAAACTTAAACTTCAAAAACGTGCCATCAATGGATATGGTAGGTCTACAGTACCTCCATCCCTCAATAGATGCACCAATAGCCATGAAACAAAATTTAAAATGTCTATTTTCATCAATCTTTAAAGCAGTGTACGTTCCTGAAAAAATAAATGAAAACAATTATATTAGTCACAATAGTAACAAATCAATCATTATCTATCATTGGTAGATAGACAGTAATAGATGGCTATCACAGTCAATAAGTGATAGACAATGATGCACAACTATCATTGATAGATAGTGATAGATGACTATCACAGTCCATCTACAATACACAGTGATATAAAATTTATAAGAAGAATACTTTATTTGAAATAATATCTGAATTCATTTCTTTCAAGCTTTCAAAAAACTATGGAATCAAGTTATATGATTCAGCTGCACCATCATTTAATGATCTTAATATATGTTATTTTGCCCTCCAAGCTTTTCGATAATATTAACACCAAGCTTAGTACGAGCCTTATGAACAATATCTCTAGGAAGGGAGTGATCAGTAGAGATAAACATAAAATCCTCTTTCAAGCAGTCCCCAATTACAGATGAAAAAGCTTGCCTATGACAACTTTGAGTTGTATTCATTGAACAATTATGGTCGAAAATATACTTTCTAAGCATCCACAACTCACTCTTCTTGTATCGAGATGCCCGAATATACCATTGACAGCCTTCTTGCAAACATTTCAACTCAAGCGACTTTTAAATTTGACTGCATAGTCCTAAATTGAAAATTCTTATTCACTGCTATTACATAAAAACACTTACACAGTATTTTTTAACTTCCAAATACATCTTTTTCCTTCATATCACCATTAAAACCAACATTTCGTATAACTTGATCATTTGAAGAACTAGAAGAAGAACCTAAACATAGCAATCTATCACCACCTCCACCACTAATACCACTACAAGATCTTTCTACAGAATGATGACTGACATGAGCAACTAAAGGATGCCTAGTCCCTGAATCTTTAACCAAAGACAAATACCAACTAATATTCTTATCTTGTTTTATTTGAAATACAGATTGAATATTAGTTTGACCAAAATCCAACAATACTGATAAATCTATTGAAACATCCAACTGAATTTCATCCAATATCAAACTAACTAAATCATTGAAGTCTATCATATCATCAACAAAAACTCACTATAATTCTCATAAGAATTGTAATGAGTCCACTGTCCACCATAAAAAAACGACTACAGGAATATTAACTATGGTATCAATTTACTACAATAAAAGGAAAAAAAGATTGTATAAGAAAAATGTTAATATGTATATAGCTCTATCACTGTCTATCAGTGATAGACAATGATAGAGCTCAATCACAGTATATCAAACACGATATATCACTAGTGATAGAGCTCAATCACTGTTATAGAGAGTGAAAGAGTTCTATCACTTTCTATTAATGATAGACAGTGATAGAACTATATCACTGTCTATCACGGATAGAAAGTGATAAAACTCTATCACTTTGTATAACTTATAGACAGTGATATATGTGTATCATTATCTATCAGTGGTAGAGAAATGTTCACATCCATACATCGTCACATCAAAAACTATCTATCTGCAGGGAAGAAGTAATAGATGGACGGTGCTACACGATTATTTAGCACGCAAGGATGCGTCGAGTATCCAATACCGCGCGATTGTTTTGTAAGCGAGCGCCTACAGGATCATGCAGCCAACGCCACATGATCGTATAAAAAACTCTACACGATCGCGTAGCATTAGCTATACGATCGCGTAAAAAACTCTACACAATCGCGTAGCATTAGCTATACGATCATTTAGCAAATGTTTCACGATCGTATAGTAAACTTTATTTATCGCATAACAAAAGCTATCTGATCGTTTAACTTTGAAAATTTTAAAGAAAGCCTTAATATGTATATAGCTCTATCACTGTCTATCAGTGATAGACAGTGATAGAGCTCGATCATAATATATCAAGCACGGTATATCACTAGTGATAGAGCTCAATCTTTGTTATAGAGAATGATAGAGTTCTATCACTTTCTATCAGTGATAGAACTATATCACCGTCTATCACTGATAGAAAGTGATAAAACTCTATCACTTTGTATAACTTATAGACAATGATATATGTGTATCATTGTCTATCAGAAACTATCTATCTATCTTTGAATTCGATTAGCAAGATCGTTTAGCACGCAAAAACTATCTATCTGCGAATTCGGTTAGCACGATTGTTTAGCACGCAAGGATGCATTGAGTATCCAATACCGCACGATCGTCTAGCAAACGAGCGCCTACGCGATCATGCAGCCAACGCCCCACGATCGTGTAAAAAACTCTACATGATTGTTAGCAAATGTTATACGATTGTGTAGTAAACTCCACATGATCGCATAACAAAAGCTATTTGATTGTTTAATTTTGTAAAATTTAAAGAAAGCCTTAAAACAAGAATTCTATCCCAAAACATCCATCAACAATTCATCCATAAACATTTATCACATAAACGCAATGCAAATAAAAAAAAACCACCAATACTGTAAACGAATTCAATGAAGAAACATACCACTTACAAACACAAAAACTAGAAGAAAAAAGTCGTAACGTGGTCGAGGAATAATTTCGATGAAGAAGATCATGATGTTCGACGAGGGAGAAAGAAAAACAGCGACGAGGAAGAAGATCAATGCGTTCGACGAGGAGAAGAAAGAAGAACACGAGTTCAGTTGAGCATAGCAAATCAAATTTGAAGAAAAGGAAAATTGGCTAGAAGGAAAATCATGGTGTCGATAAGAGAGAAAGGAAAATCAATACAGTGTTTGTAATTTGAGAATGGCGAGGAGGAAAATCACGGCATTGACGAGGAAGCAGAGTTTAGCGAGCGAGCGCGGCAAATGAAAATTCGAAAAAAGGAAAAATCGGCGAGGAAAAAAGGGTATTTTTGGAAATTAATAAAAAAAGAAAAACTGGAATTTGTTTTTTGCTATAAAAGTGTAAATATTATTGTTTTTTTTTCTTATTTATAAGAATTCCCCTTTAATATAATATCAAATATGTAAAACAACATTTGATTTATTAATTATAACAAAAGAAGAAAAACCGACATACCTTTAGGACCTACTTTTAGTGGAGAAATGATAGGAGCTCGTGCTAATAACATGTTCTGAACTTGAGGAGCATAACAGAAACACAATATCCAATAAAATATAATATAATATAGTAATAAAATATAATAAAATAAATAAAAAAAAAGTAACAAAAATAACAAAATATGAATTTCTCCACTTTCTCCAATCTTTTTTATTGATCACTAATATGTGTATGTCTTCCAAAACCCACCAAATGCCCCATTTATAAGAAATTTGACAAGTAGAGGTGGATTACATGGACACTAATAGTGTGTAATCTTGAGACACATGGACAATATAAGGGGTAATGAATAAGTGATATAGATCCCATGGAGCTTAATATTGATATTAAACTGTGTTTTGATCATTTGAACAAAATGATGATAGGCAGATATGGTGTCACTTTTCTATTTGAGAGAATATATCCATAAATATCTGTTGTGATCATCTAAGAAGGATATATAGCACCGATAGCCATTTGACAACGTTATTAGAACCCCAGATATCTATGTGAACTAAACTAAAGCATTTATTGGCACAGGAAGATGAATTTGAAAAAGGTAGGGTGTGTGACTTTCCCAATTGGCATGACTCACAAAACGAAGGTTCTTCATTACACTTAGCATTAACATTACAACTTTTAAGTAACGAATTTAAAATTTTTTACGATGGGTGTCCCAACCGTCGATCCCAAACAATGCTAGACTCTACAACATGAATCTAGATGCCTGATAAAATAAACGCTGCAGAGTTCTTATTTTTGTTCATTGCCTGTTCGTCTTCGGTTTTTCGATCTCTAATCACCTCAACTCCCTCCAATCGGTATAGGCCACCGCTAAGCTCTCCTCTAAGTAGTGTGTGACTCGTAGCCTTGTCCTTAATAAGACAGTGATCATTATAGAGTTCAATACGAATTGCATTATCTTGTGCAAGTTTGGATACACTAAGAAAATTCTTGGCTATATCAGCAACACATAGAACATTTTGAAGTCGAAAACTGTTTTTTCCATCTAACAGGTAGAAATTTCCATTATATGAAATTTGTAGTTTCTCGCCATTTCTTACAATTACGAGATCTGTACCTGTATATTCAGTGGGGTTGGTGATGTTGTAATCAGTCATTACATGGTTTGTTGTGCTGCTATCAGCATACTAGCTTGGGTCAACGACTGTTTCGGGGGTAGCTATGAATGGATTACCTCCATGTGTGGCAACATAAGCAATTGGACTAGTAGTATTCATATTATTGGATGATCCTCCATTACCTTGACCGTGACCAGATGCAGGAGAAAATTCTTTCTCAAATCGATGATAGCAAATCATGGTTGTATGCCCATATTTTCCACAGACTTGGCATATGGGTTTATTGTTCTCCCCTGTTTCGACCTCGATTTCCTCCCCTTCCACTGCTTTGGAATTGAATATTGTTCCCACTATCATTACCACGCTAACCACTGAAGTGTTGTCGATAGGGACTGTGAGCATATTGTGGTTTGGACCCCATTTGGTTTTGATTGAATATTGCATTAACCGCAAAATTTTGACTGAAAGAGGTGTTCGATTTCACAGAGTTCTGATGCTCGAGACAATTTTCATACGAAAGGAGTTCTAATTGCATATTGAGCCATGATATGATTGGTTTGCCTTGGATTCCCACAACAACGAGGTTTTACTCCTCATCCAGGACAAGAAGAACCTAGGATATTAGGGCCCTAGTGGTAATAGAATTTCCAGCTTGTGCAAGATTATCATACTGAGATTTCATCAGTCGAAGATATTCACTCATTTTTTGTGTTACCTTTTCAGGTTTGTTGAAAAATTTGTCGCATGTAATCTTCTTCAGCTCTCGAATGGATGCCAAATAGCTTCTGAATGGCCTCCCAGAGGTCTTTGGCATTATCAAAGGCCATGAGTTGGACAGCAACCTCTAGCGTCATTGAGTTGTACAACCAAACCAATAGCAATTGGTCCATAGTAATCCACGCTTCATATTGTGGGTTTAGACTTCGTTCAACCGTGGTGCTAATTGCATCACCAGATACCATTTGAGAGCTAGATGTGCCTTCAGTGTTGGTTACGTTTGGTGTCGAGACATCATTAGAGTTTTGAAGAAACATTGGAGGGTAGGGATTCTTATTGGAGAGATGTCCTTCAAGTTTGTAACTGTGAAGGATGGGTAGGGAAAGCGTTTTCCATTGGAGATAGTTTTCTCGTTCAAGCTCCGTGCTCACGATTTGATTGAGGAGTTGATTTAACGATAGATTGTTGAATTGTACCAATTCAGATCCCATAGAGCTTTCGGTAGATAAAGCGTTGGCCATTTTGCTCTAATACCAGGTTTACACTAAGAGATTTTGGAATTTGGGAGGAATTCCTCGGATTTTCTATATCATTTGATAGGGCACCATGTGCCTCTTTGAGGAGCCCCAAGTTAGGGTCAATAAATGATAAAAATAAAATAATGAAATAATGGTGAGGACCAGTTACAGATGGACTATTGTGGTGAAAGGAATAAAGAATCAATTAACAACTTATAACATAAAGGATGCTGGAACTTTTCTTCATAGGTGGCACCCGTGGCATATCAGGCTGGAGACCTTTGACTTCTTGACTTCTTCCAGCTGGATCTTCTTCCTCACAGCCACCACCCTCAGAGAGACCAAGACTGAGGTTGGATTAATTCCTCTTATGATTCCTATTTTTTTTTTTTTCCGCTTTTGTTCGTGATTGGTGGATTTTGGATGCTTCTTTTTATAGTTCTTGGAGATTGTGGACTACTTCTGTAATAATATAACAGCGTCTATACTTTAGTTTGTTAATGTTTCCATTGCAGATATTTAGTTTGTTCTGTTGTTTTAGTTGCTTTCCCCCCAAATTTGCATAAATATTTGTTTTAGTGGTCAAAGATCTGGTTGAAGTTTATGAGTGATGAAATGCTTCAATTGGTTGATTGTTGGAGAATGATGAGATTTGAAGGAGCGGCCAACAAATGTGCTCAGTTTAAAGCATAATTAATTTCGGTGTTGTGTAATTGTAAATCCTCCTGAATGATCTCCTGCTACTTATATAACTCTTTGTGGAAATGGTTGAATCCGTTTCTACCCTAAACCCTTCATCATCATATAATGGAAAAAAATAATGAGAATTCAATTATTTTTATTCATACCCAAATAAACTTGCTTGCCACTGTCCCTAGTTCATCAAAAAAAGGAAGAGAAAAGTAACCAGAGGTTATAACGGTGAGTTAATGGCGAACTAGGGAAACTAATTTCTTTGGTAGGAGAAATTCAAGAAGAAGCTAACCATATATACTTATAACTTAAAAAAAACATCAATCTAGCCTGAAAGGATTCAAAGCAAGCTAAGTACTTACAAAACTTACCCAAACAACCCTAAAACTTTGCTAGTTGGTTTTCAAATAAGCTTACTCTTGCATATTTGTAGTCATTAGGGAGTGGGTAATGTAAAATAAAGATGACTTGGAGTGGGTTAGACTTGAATCTCACCTAAAGGAGGAAAATTTTGTTGAAACTCAAAAAAGTTGTGTTGTTCAAGCTTGAGTTCACCTCTCTATTCGTGGTTGTAGCATCATCGATCTCTGTGGGCTAAAGAAAAAATCTGGATGAGAGAAAAATGCAAAGTAAGTTTGTTGTTTATCACAAGACACGTGTGGGTCTTCAAGTAACTTGTGTCATGAGTATTATTGTGTTGAGATCAACATCATCACGCAGCGGAAGAAATCATGATCCATAAGCATTCTAATTTATTAATTTTGGTTAAAAAGAAACATGCTAAAAACAGAGTATAATGGGTTTCATGAAAATACCTTGGCCAAACTGACGAAATCTCCATTTTCAACTATCTCCATTTCCAGCTACAAAATCCTCCGAATCCTTATGTAGACCACCACAAGATCTTCCCTACTATTCTCTTGGTGCTCTAGATTGAGTTGTGGGACTCAAAAATAAGCTGGAATCAAAAGGAATATGGAGAAAGGTCATTGAACAGAACCCATTGAAGAACACCTTCTTCATCCGAATTTTTCAGTAAAAATTCAGTTGGTTCTCCCTTCTTTCTTCACTCCAATCTCTTTAATATATTGCAGACTATCATACAAAGAGATGTGTTGCATAGGATGCAGCTCATGCTTGGAGTAAACCAAAGGAGAAGGTGGGTTCCTTGTAAGCTACTTGAAGATGAACTTTGAAAATCTCATTTTCAAATTTTGTGTAATTTTCAATTTTCAAAATCCATTTTGATTTTAAAATCATATTTTGTTTCTAAAATCAAAATTTATTAATTTTCTAATAAAATTAATAAATAATTATTTAAACAATTTAAATAATTCTAATTAATTTAATATCTAATATTAAATTAATTTTTACACAAATTTATCTTCATATATTTAAATCATATTTAATATATTTTCTCCAATTTCGTTTGATTCTAATTTGAACGTTTCAAATTAACTTATCATACTATTCTAGAGCTAATCCATTTCCGAGCTAGTAGGGGAACCTAATGGACTACAGATCATGGGCTCCAACGATCCGAGATTAATCGGCTAAATTCATTAGACCGATCTAATCCCCATTCGTTAACTAATGGGACACTCCACTAACGCCTATAATTGAACTCCCCTCACTGTAGATATATTATGTCCATTTGATATAACCATGATTAGTAAATTAACCCTTTACAGGTTGTTCACAATAACGGCTTGGGTCAAATCTTTGTTTTACCCTTGAAATTACCTCTTGTTCCTTAAGTCCCCACTAATCCCCTAATGAACAATTTTTTTGTGATCCAATCACAAAAATGAGTCCCTCTCATGCCAAATAAGAGGACGGGATCCCTTGTTCAAGCCCCAGAATCAGCACTTAAGGGAACAACCTCTCTACTATCCCTAAAGCGGGTAGGAGTGAATTACCTCTTGCACCCTATGTCCCCAATTATCTATCCGGTCTTACCCCTGAAATGGTAGTCATATTGAGTCGGCGCTGTTGAGCCAACCCTCACATATGAAAATCTAAAGGCAATCCCAGATAAACAAGAGTTCATAATTAGCTCAGGATTAAGGTCAAGTTACCTAAGTCATTGCTTTAAAATAGTTAGTCTTAAACAGTAAACGGCGTTATAAAGTAAGAGTGACTCATTTTGTGGTCCGATATTGTACAAACTCTTTTGCACAAGGACACCCCCACTCCTCATGTCCAACATGAACGAATTAGGATCACTTCATTTGTAGCACTTCACAACTCCTTGTAACAACTACAGAGCGTATCCAATCAGAATAAGGTACCTAACCTAATCCATGTACTATAGATCATTTTGACTATTTACTCGAACCTGATCCACCTTTATATCTCCACATAAAGTTCAAGTATCCAATAGTCAAGGGACTTTTAGGTTTATTGGATTTCTATTCAAGTAATAGATCTATTCAATAACACCTTTATTGAATTATCAGATAAGTTCCATTGTTTACATACCACGAGTTTAAGGACATAAAATCCAACACATTGAACAAAGAAATGTGCGCCATTGTTGTTCGCTCGTGGCCGTTAGAGGGAATGCCGCTAGAGGGAAGGTTTCGTGTGCAAAAGAAGAAAAATGCAAGTAGAGAAACATGGGGGATTAGTATGATTATGAATTGAAAAATGAAAGAGACGAAGGGATTGAATTCCAATGTGGGAGCGAATAACCATTCTGTCTTTGAATTGGGATTGGGAAAAATCAAAATTAATTTTATAGAGACCAAATTTAGGCTAAGCATAGAGATTTTTCAAATAGAAAAATCAGATATGAAGAAAATAATACCTTTGTAGAAAATTCAAATCTTCATGAGATTCCCCGTCTAATGTCACGAACAAACCTTCTGTGAAAACCCAGAAATTGTTCTACCTAATAAGAACACCACCAATATGGAGTCCTTCTTATTCTCCGGACACAAAGATTGAAGTGTGGACTTCTGTGAGGTTTGGCAGAGGGAAATTGGTGAGAGAGAGTGAGAGCAAAATCTCTAAAGCAGAGAGTGTCCAATATCTCTATGTTTCATGCAGAGATAAAGAGAGAGGGGAAGAGGAGGGAGTTAACATGAGATAAAGAGAGAGGGGAAGAGGAAGGAGTTATGTTAACTCCCTTCCCACGTTGTACAAAAATAATTCCCTTAGTAGGGAGTTATTTTATTCAACATTAATATTATATTTAATATAAATAATATTAGTATAATATTAATAATATTGTTAATCTAACTATTAGTAACCATATTATATGCATTTATAACTGCATTAAAATGCAACCTCCTCTTTTAACCTATAGTTTTAGTATGAATCAAATCTATATTAAATTTTAATCTATAGTATAAAATTTATCTAAAATATTTGAATCTTATTCAAATATTTTCTCTCAAATAATTAACTATATATTATGATGTATCAACATACATTATACATTATATTAATCATATTAATATAATTAATTACTTAAATTTCCATAAATAATTTGAACAATTCAATAAATTCCAAAATCGATTATTCCTTATTTCTACCCTTAGTGAACTAACAAGGGGACCTATTGGATCTACAGATTAGAAGCTCCAATGATACGAGATTAACCAACTGAACTCTTTAATCAGATTAATCAGCATTCATTAATTGTCAGTCATTCCACTAAAGACTGACAGTTGTACTCTTTCGCACTGTAGATATATTTCTATATCCATTGGATATAACCAATCAACAGTAAGGTAACCCCTCACAAATTGCTCGTAACTACAACTGACCCCTCACGAATTGTAATTGCTTACTGATTTAAAATATTGTAGGCTCAAATGCATCTACTCAAAGCGAGCTTTAGAAAGATAACTATTTTTTTATGATCATACATCTCTTTCAAAATTTTCCATAAGATACAAGGATCTTTTATTATAAGATACTCAATTTTCAATTCCTCGTAGAGATAATGAAGAAGGAAAACCATAGTTTTTGCTTTGTGTTGATTGGACGTAATATCTCCTTATATAATTGTTTTCTCAAGGTTCATAACATCTAGATATATTTTAACATCGAGCATTCATGATAAATAATTATTGTCATTATTGTTAAAGGGATGTGAATTCTAATTTTGTAAGATTTATTATAACAACACTATCACAAAAGATTGTATTTATAATAATAATGAGATTTTGAATTGTTATTATTGAGATAATGCTGATTAGGCTTCTAATATGTGCCCCCACATAATCTCAAAATGCGCCTTTAACGCATTCGGTGCGGTTGGCGAAGTGAGGCACGTTAATATGAAAACTACGTGTCGGATTTGAATTCCACAGTCGTCGTTGTCGTTTCATCCACCGAGGGTGAGGGCACCGAAAGAGGCCTCATGATTCTCGCTCATTTGCAGGGCGGTAGCGGCGGCCCACACAAGCAATCATTTCCCAAAAACGACGTCGCCGGGAACTTAGTCGCCGGAAGTCGCCCGCACAAATGATTGTAGCTGACGTTCAATTTTTCCAGCCCCACCACGCCGCCGGGTACTTTACCGGACACCAAATTCCTCGACAAATCCAAATACTTCAATCTCTTCACTATCCTCAAATCTTGCAGCTTAAAATTCAACTTGTTTCCGGCCGCCCAAAATCCGACCAAGTAATCCGTCCGGTTCAACAATCCCACCGGACTCCCCGAAATCTCGTTCTCCGATACATCAATGTAATCGTAGAAATACGTTTGAGTCGGCTTCCAATCGTCCATCTTCATTTTGATCCCACATTTCGCCAATTTCAGAGAGTATATTATCGGCGACGATGTCACCCATTTCGGAATTTTCCCGAGATGAAATTTGTTGTACGACAAGTCCAACGACTCAATCCCTTTCACAAACAACTCCGGGAACGGATCCACCAGCGAATTCCGAGACAGATCCAGATTGAATATTTTCGTCAAATTCCTGAAGCTTTTCGGCACAACTCCAGAGATGTAATTGGAGGAGAGATCGAGTGTATCCAGTGCCCTAAAATTTCCGAGAAAATCAGGGATATTCCCTGTTATCAAATTGTGCCCCAACTCTAGATAATTAAGCTTCGGAGCCAGAGATGAAATTGTATGCGGAATTATGCCGGTGAGTTTATTGTGTGAAAGTCTGAGAATCCTCAACTCCGGAAAGGATCCCCAAATATCCGGAACAGAACCGGTGAACCGATTCCGTTCGAGGCTGAGGAATGTCAGACTCTTGAGGTGCTGGATTCCAATCGGTATGGATCCAGTGAGAAGATTGCTACCGAGTTTAAGCTGAGTGAGGCGAGTCAATTTGGAAATTGAACTAGGGATCGGACCAGTGAATCTGTTACCTTCAACACTGAGTGCCTCTAGCTGGGTCATATTTCCGATTGCGGCCGGTAATTGACCTGAAAGCTTGTTGTTCTCGATGTAGACGAAGAGGAGTTTGGGGAGTTTGAAGAGAGAAAGTGGAAAAGGGCCTGAAATGTTTCGAAGGTTGACAAGGTAGATTCCGTCCAAGTAAGGGAGGCTGGAGAGAGAGTTGGAGATGGTGCCGGAGAGGAAGGCGTTGGGGCGGTCGGGTTGGCCGTAGAGGCTGAGACTGGTGACGCGATTGGGGATGTTGCAAGTGACTCCGGCCCAAGTGCAGCAGTCGAGGGCGGGCTTCCATGAGGTTAGAATGCCGGAGGGGTCGGCAGTAATGGCGGATTTGAAAGCAAGAAGAGCGTTTCGGTCGGCGACATGGCAGGCGGAGACGAGGTTGAAGATGAAGAAGAGAAAGGGAAATGGAAGGGGGAAAAAGGAAAGGTTCATTATTAGGGTTCGAGTTTGGGGAATGGACGATGAGACTCAAATTGGGAATTGGGAAATAAAAGAAGCGATAGCGAGGTGCGCATTTCGTTAAGCTAAAGGTGGTGAACCTGGACGTCGTGAGTCGGCCACAGTTGTTGACCCTTGAAAGTATTTTTATTAATTATACACACTTTTTCAACTTTTTTTTTTTTTCTTCTAACTCTAAACATGACCATTAACAAACAAAGTCAAAATTTGAGAGTTAAAAAAATAGTTTTCAAAGTTGTTTTATTTTTTAAAGTTTATAGATAAATCATAATAAAAATGTAGATGAAATAGTTTAATTTTAAAAATAAAAATAAAAAATCAAATGATTAACAAACCGGATTTTTAGTATTTGAATTTTGGTTTGTAATGACTTTTTTAGTATAACAATTGGAGATAGAGGATTAGAATAAAAACTTCGTGATTATTAGCACATTCAAATGCCAATGAACTAGACTTGCTTCGGCTAGTTTCTAACGATCTAGTCTATTATTTTTAATTTTGTGTTGAAATTTGATAAGATTTCATGTATAAATAAACAATTAAACTAATTATAGACTCAATATTTTTACAAATAAAAATATTGCATCATAAAATATTAAAAGTTAACACCCAATTTTAATAAATTTTTTTATACGGGAGATTAATTTGTTGTAATTTTGAAAGTTCAATGACTAAATCAAATTAAAAATATAGACTAAATTGTTACAACACAAAATTCATGGACTAAGGTTTAATTTGGGATTACTATAGCTTTTAAAATAATTGCTGGTAGATGTGATTTTAAAAAAATCAATTGTAAAATAGTGTGTGGTAAATTTTAATTTTAAATATATATAAAAAAAAAAAAATCTAGCCTCAGTGTTTAATACGTCTGTATTTAAAATAATATTATTAAAATATATTTATTAAANATTATACTAATTTAAAATAATATTATTAAAATATATTTATTAAAAAAAAAGTAAACAAGTTAGCAAATTTTTAAAAAGTCAAATCTAAATGTTAATATCTATCGACTTTTATCTACTAGTTAGAATTAAAGAGTGATTTTGATAGATATTAAATAATTCATTTCGATATTTAAGAATTTTTCATAATAACTTTTTACGATTTCAAATGTTAAACAGAACCACGTGGATTTTTTAATTTTAATTTTATTTTTTTCTAGAAAAAAGGATGCTTGCTTTCTCTCCCGAATCTCGAAATGGAAGCAAAGCGACATAAATGGTTGAAAAGGATGGTTGGGAAGGTCAGAGCTGCAATCTTGTGGTAGTGCCACGTGGGACTTTAGAGGTAAATGCACCTTCAATTCAGGGCTACGTGTAGGCAAACATAATTTTGAAGATTTAAAGAAAATAGTATTTTCGCATATTCACAAATTAAATTTTAATTTTAAATTTTTTTTAAAATTTATAAATAATAAAAATAAGTATAATTACCTGCTAAATATTAAATTGAATTTAAACTATTAATAATTAATTTCTGAACTTGTCTTATCTTAAAAATCTTGTTAATTATTTTGCAATATCATATAATATATTTATTAAAATTTTACTATTTTTTGTATAAAAAGAATTTAATTTTTTTATTTTTAAAAATCCCCTCGAATAAGATATATATATTTTTATTATTTTAAATGAAATAACAATAATTAAAATCAGAAATAAAGAAACATTTTCAAGCCCCTTCCCTCACCCACTCCCACCCTGCCGGTGTTCTTCTTCATCATTCTTTTAACTGAAATAGTAATAGTTCTAAAAGGGGGAATAATTTACAACATTGAGGATAATTGTTTTTCTTTTTGAAGCAAACATTGAAGACACAGTTGGTGGAGATAAAATGATTCCTTTATTTGTATGCCAATTTTAGGAGGCAAATAATTTACTGGCTTATTTTAAAAATTAAAAAAGGATGTGCAGAAAAAATATGTCGAATGTCTGTGTAATTTCAATAGTTCAATTTGAGCATTTCTGAGTCTAATTTCAGCTACAAAATAAATATGTGGTTTGTCGGCTGATAGATGCGACGACCTCATCAAATATTGGAGGACTGTTGTAGTCAGTGTAGGGGCTGGCCGCTTGGTGTGGTGAAAGGAAGGAGAAAATGTTTTTTTTTTTTTTTCTTAAAATTGTTATTTTATTTTAAATAATAAAAAAATATTTAATTAATGGAATTGAGAACATTTTAAATCTATTATTCATTGAAAACATATTGACTAAGTTCACCTATTCTTTAAAATTCAAAAAAGTATTTTTTTCCCAATATTTTTTTAATATAATTCTGAATTTTAAAACTTTGAATTCAAAATCTGATACTCTTACCAACATAAAAAAAAATTGTTTTCAAAATTTACGAATTTAGACTACAAAACAAAGGAAAAATTAAAAGGATATTGTCCTTTTAGAAACTATTTAGGAAAATATTGTTGTTTTCAAACTATTTGTAAAAATATTGTTTTTTTTTTTTAAATAAGTCGAGGGTTGAAAATTCGACCTAGATAGGTCGAATTTTGAACCCTCGACCTTGCCCTTCCTAACATTACTATTGAGTCTGTTTAATTATCATTCCGGAGACCTTCCTCTATCAAAAGATCGTATTTCTAAATTTTCATGAGGTCCCCCTGGAATTCCTTCCAAAGCTTGTTGAATAATTTTTATGGATTTTGTCATCTTAGCAAGTTTGATTAAATAACGAGCTAATGAATCTCCTTCTTTTTGCCACTGAACTTTCCAATCAAATTCGAGAGCGAGAGCGAAATTATGAGAGTGAGCGAGATTATGAGAGATAGGAGATTTTGAGGGAGTGAGAGTTTAGAGCGAGATTTTGAGAGCGGGAGCGAGATTTTGAGCGAGAGCGAGAGCGTGAGCATGAGCGCGAGCGAGAATATTGTACAATTATTTCGAATTAAGACGGATGGCTGTGGGACTTGACTGTGAGGGGCGTGGGGACTCTGGTGGCTATATTTCTGGGAGCGAACTCCAAGGAATATGAAGCACATGGTACAAGTTATGCCTTGGAATGAAAGACAATTCCGAATAGCTTTGTCTGACGAACAAAATTTTGTAGTATTGGTTGTCGAAGGTTTACACATATGTCGAAACTTTCCAAAGCATTAAGAAGATAAGTGGGCTGAAGCAGATTAAGATAGAGCGAGATTCAGAAGCGAGATAGTAGAGAGAGCGAGATTCAAAGCGCAGATTTTGGAGAGAGCGAGAGTTTCAAAGCAAGGGATTTAGTTTATTATTGACTAATCTGACTTAACATCAAGCTTGGTAAAAGTCGAAATTGGTTGAATAATTGAAAAAAAGTGTTGTGATTGTTCCAGAAGAAATGAAAGTATATCATTAATGGAAGAAATAACAACAATAACAGAAGAGAGCGAGATATTGAGAGAGGCGAGAGTGATGAGAGCGAGATCTTTTAGGAAGATCGAGAGTCTTCACTTTATTTGAATCCATATAATATAATATAAACTATAAAGAGAAAAAAGAGCTAATAATCATTACTGATAAAATTGCAATAATCATTAGACTATATTGAATATTATGTAGATTGATTATACTATAATGAATAATCATTTAGACATATTCAAATTGAAGATATATTTAGATTATGTATACTTAATTGAATAATGTCATTAGGACAATTAAATTGAATAAATTGAATATTATTAAGATTTATTATACCTATAAATTGAATTATAATTAGATTATTATAAGTGTTAAAACTTATTGATTACAAAAAAAAAAAAAAAATTATAGTGGTAATGTAATATAGTAGATGATTATAAAAAAATTGATATTATAAGTATTTATTATTAAAAAATTGAATGTATATACATAATATAATTAACTTTATGATAGATAATAAAAAAAATACTTTATTATCTATCTCCTAACTATATGGGCCTTTTTGTACGAAGGACATACTCCTTCGGATTACTGTTCCTAACTGGTTACAAATCCATCGTTGTCGAGTGGTGGTTTCTGTTCCAATTCCATCTCGTTGTGGATAACGTATTTTCGGTTTACAGGTTTTCATAACGATGGATCGGATTTAAGACGTACTATTATGGGTGTGATCGCAGATCTTTCATGCCGATAAGATTGAATTGAGGAGAGTAACATTTCACATACGTTGACAATTTGTGTAGTCCAATAAATCTTCGTAGTTCATGTTTAAAAATGCGAGGCAAAGACATAATGCGGCAGCATGGGAATTGCGAATGTTGGCCACTTGTTACTATGAACAGTACCGCTCAGTTATGATGGTCTGTTCGATATAAGTATGAAAACACCTGAGAGAAATGTAACACACGAAGAGATGTGTTTAATTTCAGATCGACATGTTGGTATAATTGCAACAGTGAAAAAACCCGCAAATGGTTGTACGGGACCGAAATGTCACCATATTTCTGCTTACGAATATCGATCATATGTTTGTATGACGAGATTCGTCTACTGGAGGAATATTCTTGCAGACGTCGAGAGGCAGGATTTATTCAGTTGGACTGGCATCTGATCACAGCCTTTGGTCGAAAGATGGAGGACCCGAGACGTTTATACATTTCATATGTTTGTTGGAGAGTGCACTATCACTCTACAAGACATAGAAGTGTTGTTGGGGTTACTTGTTGACATGAGCTGGTTACCTGAGTGATGTTATGATGACTGGTTAGAAGTTTGTCAACTGTACCTCGGTGCGACCACCATCCTGGACGATCAAGATTAAAGGATCGAGGTTAAGTTTTAAATGGTTTAGAACACATTTCGTGAGCTCACACATGATGCAGACGAGGAAACCGTCATAAGTATGCACGAGCATATATATTACAAAATGATGGGTGGAAGTCTGTTTTCAGATAACTTCAAGTCATTTTTGTTCACTTAATGTTCTTGCACTGTTAGCTAACCTCCATGATGCGGGGCGGTATTCGTGGGGTGGAGCATGCTGGCATTGGTTGTATAGACAACTATGCAAAGCACAAGCCTGAGGTTTCGAAAGATAGCTGGGCCTCTCATACTTTTGCAACTTGGGCTTGGGAGTGATTTTCCAACATGACTCCACACTACATCATGTTAATGGACGCTCAGTTAGTTGGACGAGCTACGGTTTCTCGGTATGTTGTTTTAATTCATTTTAATTTTTATATCACTGATCTAGTTAATTTAAATTCTAAATTACTTAATTTAAAATTAGGGTGGAGGAGACAAATTTGTGTGACTAGGACAGCACACATGTAGTCAAACCAGTACAGGTACATGTTTGATCTGCTTCAACATAGTACATTACACTAAACCTAATTGATTATTTTATTCACATTTTTATTGTATTTGTCTTTATATTCTCTAATATAATTTTGTGTTTCAGGTTATTTGGAGCTGTACAAAATTATTGTGCATACGTTTGCCTAATTTTTGTACGAATGGTCAAAAAACATATGGCGGACGATGAGTCCTCTCATATGTTTTCACATTGGTGAGGGCATCTTCCTACAGGTGACGAGACAATTCGGTTTTCACCAGGATGTCCCCATCGCCTTGTATACTGAACCCGTACTGTATGATATTGACCTAAGGACTGGAGATTGGCCGAAAAAGTTGCACATTGGTAGTGCGATGACACTATCGTGGCAAGGTTTATTGCATGGGGGTTTCTCTTGAACAGTTTGACACAGATGTCACTCCAGAATATATTCATTGGTATAATAATATCACAAGGCAACTACGTCACTCGTCCGGGAGCAAACTCGTGGATTATCTAGTAAATGGAATGAATATTATCTATTTTTTTAATTTAAATTTATTTTAAATATTGTCTAATTGTTTTATAATTCATAGAGATCGAACATCAGTAGACTCTGTTGAGGTTGCGAATGATCCGAACCAAGGTTCTTGCTATATGTAGTGACAACCAAAGTATATGGAGAGGAAATTCATTATATGTATCGATAGTACCTATTGTTTCTTCCACCAGCCTCCAGACGTAGAGGACCTGTTCTGATGAAGAGGATGGTTTGATGAGATTGCACATAATGTGGAAGAGTTGCCCTCTATCACGCAGACGCAGAGTCAAACTAATTATGTTAGTCCGATGACGATGATGCCAAATTTGTTTCAGGAATTATGACTTAGAGGCTGGTTCTTCGTCTTCATACATGCATGGACATGGTCAGGATCGTGAGAGATTAAATGAATCTATTAATGACGCGCAGAACGGACCTTGCTACTCGCCCGTTGACGCCCGCCGAAGTTGACGGTTAGGTTTTTTCGGTGGTTAAGAGATCATTTAACTTACTAAAAAAATCTTCTCGTAAGTGTGACCCGTAATTTAGGCCCAGAGAATCCACCCCAAGCAGCCAATCCGAAGGCGGAAGAAAATTCATTGGGGCCAAAAATCTAAAGAGGCCCTATCCATTTCTGAGTTCACTTGATCTTGACCAACTGCACAAACCCATCCGAAGGGAGATGCTCGTTACGGGCGCCAGCAAAAGAAGTACAAAAAGTGATTCACGGGTGTGAACTAATTGGCATAGATCGTAGGCTGTTGACGGCACCCTCTCCATCCCCAC
>NC_052352.1:68619589-68683088 GCF_009727055.1 Benincasa hispida | reverse complement strand
GATAACAAAATGCATAGGTTGTTAGAAGCAGCTCGAGTACACAGATACATATAGTATACCATCTCATTATTTTATTTCCTCTATGAGGGAAAAAGAAAAGTAATAAACCTGCAATCTCGATGGTGGATGTATATCGAAACTTCAACCTTCGACAACCTAAGCGAGATTCGCGAGATTTCCCTTGTCGAGAGTTGAAGTTTCGACCTATGTATTGTTTCCAAGTTTTTCTTTGTTCGTCGAGTTCTCAATGTTCGACCTCCACATTAGTCGAGTTCCCAACGTTCGACCTCTAGCATCGAACTTCCAAAACAACAATATTTCTCTAATAAGTTTCAAAACAACAATATTTCTCTAATAAGTTTTGAAAACAACAATATTAATATTAAAGGTCCTCACAAAATGTTTATTTACTAATTTAAATTTATTTTTTTGATTTTTGATTTTTATAAATTTCTATAAATATCTATGAAATCGATATTTTGTAGGAAGGTTATGACCACAACATTAGGAAATCAACCTTTTAAACCTTACTTATATTAATGTCAATCAACCATACTTAAATTAATGTCGACTAATTTCATTATTGTGGACGTGACGACACACAATAAATGATACTTCGACCGAACATCTTTTCTATACCTTTGTCGTATGGTCTATGAAACACAGATATTTCATGTGAGGCAAAGAATCCATATCAGACACGTATCGGATACCGATACATCTAGACACTTCCCAGATACGTATCTGACACGCGATTTAACGTATCTATTTCTACGCATGCCTTTTTTTAAAGAAAAAAGACAAGCAACTCATCTAATCTTTCTCGATCTAAAACTAGGCAACCTATTTAAAAAGCTCACTACTCGAGTCAAAAACTAAAAGGAAAAAAATAAATAAAAGACCAAACCCTAGAATCATCTATCTTCATCTTCACATTTGAGTCTCCATAAAATCCACTAAAATATAAATCATTTGGATATCTTCAACAATTCAATGAAGAAGTTCTTCGTTTATCTTCATACCATTCCTTCTAATCTTCTTCTTGTTTTGTAATATGAGTCACTTTTCTATTGCATTTTATTAACTATTGTATTTCAACATCTTAGATGTTACTCTTTTTGTATTGTATTTTAGTATTTGCATTCTATTTTGTGCTATTGTTATTAACTTATATGTTAAATTTATCTATATCCTAGATTTTTTTAAGAAAAAGAAAATGTATTTTTAATGTATCAGTATTTTCATTTTTTAGAAATATATATATAAATGATGTATCCTCAGACGTATCCGTATCTTAGTTTTTTAGAAATTGATGAATTGCAATATCTGATCGTATCCATATTATATAACCGCATCTGTGTCTGTGCTTCATAGCATATGGTTAAGCTTGCATTGGTTAAAATACTCACTTTCTAAATCACACTTAGTTTTTTCTTTCCAAAGACCTCAAATTTTCATCAGACAGCATTTTATTTTAGTTCATGCGGTCATTTTTCCTTTAACTAGGTTTATTATTTTTATTAAAAAAATATCTTTAACATTCTTAAAAATAGTTATGTTGTTGATTTTTTTATAAAAAAAAAATCTCTATTACCATTTATAAATTTCTTAAAAAATTATTAATTTTGCATATTTTCTTGCATATAAATTATCATTATTTAAATAATTTCAATAAAATTTAAATTTAAATTTATTGAAAGTATAGAAACTAAATTTAAGATTAATAGAAATAAAGATTGAATTTGGCCAATTAGAAATGCATTGATTAAAATAAAATGGAACTCAAAGTATAGGACCAAAATATTCTTTTTTATTCCTTTCCTTCTCTTTCCTTTTTTAAAATTTTTTTTTTTTTCCTTTCCTCCTCTTTTTATTTATTTATTATTATTATTATTATTTTGCCTTCCTCATCTTCCCAAGATTAATATATACAGGGAAAAAAGATAATAAAGGGCAACAACCAACGGCTATGAATGGGCGTGGGAAGAAAAGATATAGAAAAAAGAAAAATAAATAAATAAAATGTGCTCTCTAGCTACCACTCAAACATGCCTTCAAAGGCTTGTAATATAACAAAAACAATTTTTTGGGAGTAACTTCCTAACATTATTTTATTTTATTTCTTAAAATTTGTTAAATAATAAGGTCTATGCACTTGACCCCTCATGTGAAAACATCGATAAATTTGTAACTTGACGAACATAGAATCTGCTAAACAAAGAAAAATGAGCTTTAATGCTAAAATTAGAGACGAAGAACGACAGAATAGGAATAAGTCAGAAGTTTAAGTTTCAAATTAAGATCAAGTTACATCATATGAACTATAATAGTATATTTATAGGAAAATGACCTGAAATTTACCTTTTTCTCTTAAGATTAAGATGAGATTGATTTTTTCTTATCAAGTTAGGATTAAATCTAACTGGATCATTAATTAGTTGACACGTTGACTAATTACTTGAATTCAAGTTTACTTTCATTTTTTTAACAAGTTTACTTTCACGTATACTTACTTTTTTCCTTTTTCTTTTTCATAATTTTTGGTTTATTTGTAAATTTATCCAAAACAAATATTGTGATATAGATCTTGATAAGGCACCAATAATCTTGTTTCCAATATAAGATAGATGCATAATGCAGTCCTTGTTAGATTTCAAGATGCATTGGCTCATTAATTTCTAATTTCTAGGTGCATGTAACTCAATTTATTATTGATCATGAATGGCATGTGTAGATATACCCATTTATTTTTTGTCCTTTTTTTTAAAAATATATTTCAGAGTGTTATAAAAAGAGGCATTATTGTGAGAAACCAATTAGTAGATTGAATAGAGCAAATACTTAGTGCGAGCTTATCAACTCTTCCAACAATACTAAGAGAGACATAAAAAAGAGGTAATTTTTCTACGTTCTGTCTGAGATGTTCATTAAAAAAAAAAAGGCTATTAATGTATTAAAAAAAAAAAAAGCTATTAATGTATTTTTTTTATCCAGTAGATAATTCTATCACTTTTATCGTAATATATATGGGTGAGACAATTGAATCTTTGACCTGAAGATACTCATTTTGACGTAGATAATCATGTGTCATTTAAGTTGAGTTAAAACCACATTTTTAATCCTATATTTAGGCTCCAATTTATTTTAATTTTTATACTTTTAATTGTTTAGATTTACTCTCTATACTTTTAATAAATCTTAAAATTATTCATTTAAAGTTAATTTTTTTTTTTTATCAAAATAGGTTAAATAATAAAAATAATTTTCATACAAGAAAAAGATAGGTAAGGAATATGTTTCCAAAATTTATCAAGAGAATGTAAATATGTTTTTTTTTTTTTAATAAAAAGAGAAAAAGGAAACTAACAACAAATTAACATCTCGGACTATTATCTTAAAATTTATTGAAAGAGTACAATAACTAAAATTAATTTAAGATGATATAAAATTCAAAGTACAATATTAATGTTAATATTAATATTTGAATCTAAATTTTCAATGGATCGGTCTAACAAATGTGCATGTTATTTCTTATTAAACAAATTTATAGTGAAATTTTGTTACTGTTTTTTAGTACAACAATTACGGATAAGAGATTGAACCTCTAACCTTGGACGGAAGTCATGCCAATGTCATTAAGTCAAATTCAATGTAGCAAATTTTATTGCTATCCATGACGTTCCTTTTTCGTACCAAAATGCTTGACATTTATTACATTAAAGAGATGGTTATTTTAACAAATTTCATTTTGTTTTCTCATCCTTTTTAAGAACATTCGGTAATAGATCTAAAGAAGCATTGCCTCCCTTTAAAAGAGATTAAAGGCTCCTATAAATGTTCTTAACAAATTAAAAAAAAAAAAGGTAACATAAATATAAGGTCAACTAGCATAAAGTTTGTCAATCAATCCCACGCCATATATTGTAAAATAATAAAAAATATATATATATATAAAAGAAATATAAAAAAGCAAATATGTGAATTTTATGGATTAATGAAGGTACTTATTCTGGGATACACTTTTTTATTGGTTGATAAAATATTGCTTTGGTCTCCATATGGGCTTTGTTATGACTATATATAAATTTCTTAGGTACATATTATTCTCCAAGACGCCTTCAAATCTCTGGTGAAGAGTTTAGGTTGAAGAGGTTAGTAATACACTTAGGACATTAACTTTGCTTATTCTAAAGAATAAGAAACGCACTTTTATTGTTATTGTTCTTTAGGAGGGGAAGTCATTTTTCTTCTTGAAAATAGATATTATAAAATGAAACAAAAATGTTAATAAGCCATTTGTAGAGCCTTATGACAATCTTGCGTACACAAGCATTTCAAAGGAAAAAACTATATGAAGTTCCATATCAAAATCAATAGAAAATAAAAAAGATTAATCGTATATATTATATTATAAGAATGGTACGATTAGGTCTTTCCAACTTTTCAATCTGAGATCTTAATAATTCATTTTTTAATTGGATTTTTTTCTAAAGACCAAATATTCGTTTAGGTTTTATGAGTGATATCATAGTAGATAAATATGGAATTCCATCTCAAAACAAGCTTAAAATGGGAAGAATAATTAATGTATAAAGATATATTTGTGGGATGAATTTTCTATATATCTTAATTTTCAATGAAGAACTTCAACAAAAACCAACAATAAAGTCATTTGTGATAATGCCACCTAAACCAGATTCACCAGGTTGTAAACTTGCTTCTTGTGAAGGTACGACCATAAATAACCTCTTGGCCCTTTGAACATGCTACTCTCAATTGGTCCACTAGATCCAAAAGAAATGAGGTTCATTTTTCCTATAGCAGATGCAAAGCCTTTGCTAAGATGATCTCTTTTGCTAGTCTTTATTTAGATCAACTAAACTCAATGGTAGATTGGGTCTAGGGTCTTAGGGTTGACAACGGCGTCGGACCGGGTCAGGGAGAGTTCCCCATCCCCATCTCTGATGGAAAATTTTATCCCCATCCTCGTATTTCAAGGCGAAGACAGGGACGGGGATTCCCCGTCGGAGAAACGAGTCCTCACGAGGACCCATTCCCCATTTTCCCTTTTATTTCCTAGACTTTTCTTTTAATTTTTTTCCGTAAAATTATCTTTGGTTTGGGCTTGGACACTTTAATTGGACTTAGGCTAAATTAAAAACTAAGGTAAAAAGTTAAATACCTAATATATATAGAGAGAAAATATTTAAAAATATAATTATATATAAACAGAAAATATTTAAAAACTAATTTATATATATGAAAAAATATTTAAAAACCTAACCAGATTGGATTCTGGAGGAATTTTGCCCACCTAAAGGATTTGGCTCTTCCTCAACTTTATATTTTTTTACATAATATATATATATATATAACAAAATAATAATAACTTTAGCTAATCCAATGATAGTTGTGTCTCCCAACTCACTCTAGACTCAAGTTTGAATCTCATACCGCACATTTATTTTTTCAAGTTTTTTTTCGACCTTCATTCTTTTTAAAAAATCAATAATTACATTAATTTCCATTAATACAACTGAAATTAAGAAGGAAGTCAGGTAGGGAGTGACTATTCAACCTCATTTTAAAAGTGTTTTTAGATTTGTTTTTGTTTATTTATGAACTTTTATAACTATTCACATATAAATTATTTTTACTTAATTATAAAGTCTTTTGTTAACAAAATTTCTAAATTTGTCACGGGTTGAACTAATTAACAATTCCTCTCGCTTAAGCTATCTCTTCTAAACTTCATTATCAATGCCCTATTACGATTTTGTGTGTTAAAAATAGGATTAAAGTCCTCCCTTAGCCAACTATTGAAGAAGATCATAAGTATTTAAGTGAGAGACAAACTTGATTGATTAAGACCTTTAAGTGGAATTATTTTTAAAGTGGACAATATCACACATTTATAAGATATTATTAGTTGTCAAACAATTTGTGCGATTAAGCTTTATTTTAGTATAATCCTTTTTTAGTACATGTGTGTGATCAAATCTATTACTTTAAATTCATCATTTGGTGAGATGTATTAAAAAGATTTTGAATAAGCTACATTGTTTATTGTCCAAACTCCCGACCTAAGGATCAACAGATAACTAGATTTAGACTATAATTCTGATACTAATTAATAAGAACAATGAAACCTTTATAATCTTGTTTTTAGAATCACTCAAATAAGTCTCATTCCACTAGAAATAATGGTTCCAATTATATATCATAGATGCCTACTTTTACGAATAAACATGAGGCTTTGTTTATAATATATATGTTGATCTATTATGAAACAGTGATATTGAAATTAAAAAAAGATAAAAAAAAAAAAAAAAAACAGTTTGATGTTATGCGCTAAAATTTTAAAAATAAATTAAGAGTGAGATATAACACGATTTTTTTAGTTAAACCAATTAAAGAAGTTGGAATGGAACCTTTTTACTTTTTAGATTTTTCTATTTGAGAGTATGAAGATTTAAACACTTTAAAAGGAGATAATACATGTCAAATATCACTAATTATAGGTTCTTTGTAAATATAAAAAAATAGATAATTCATTTACAAATATAGCAAAATGTTACTATCTATCAGTGATCGACAGTTATAATAATAATAAAAAATAATATATGTTTACGTCTATCAATGTCTATTACTGATGCTGATGGATGTCTATCAATGTCTTTTACTAGTAGATCGTGACATTTTGTTATATTTAAAAATATTTTCAACAATTTTCTTTTCTAAAACAATTACCCACTAATTTTCCTCACTCTTGGCTACTATATTGATTCATATACTCTTAAAAAATTTTGAAATTTGTTGCTTGTTTATTTGAAGTCAATTTTTATAAAAATTGATAAAATAACAAAAAACAAAAAAATTGAAAAATCTCTCGACACTAAAAAAAACCACTTAAGAAAAAGACACAAAGTAAATATATTTCAAAATTCATAGAGTTATTTCCACATATAGAAAAATACACCAAAATATTTACAAATCATAGCAAAATATCATAATCTATTTGCGATAGATCGTGCTAGATTACTATCTATGTCTATTTGTGTCTATCTGTATCTCGATAGACATAGATAGTAGTCTATCATAATATGATAGACTCTATATTTTGTTATTATTTGAAAATACTTTAAGTAGTTTTGTCATCTAAAATAATTTTTAAAATTTATATTGAAAATAAAAGAATAGTGATAAACTAATACCAACTTATTAAAATAAACAAGTTTTTTTTAAAATAAACAAATTAGATTTTTTAAAACCATATTAGATTAGAAGGATTCAAATCATAATATCCTCGTACGTGGATTCAACCATTCTCTCTTTGACATAAATAAATTAGATCTTAAAGTATTAAGTAATTTATTTTTGAAGTGAAACGTTGTAAATGTGGGTGTGGCTTAGTGACATTTTAAAAGTCGGTTGGGTCTACACAAAAACGTAAAACGTGCCGGCAAAGGAGTTACAGTTGGAAAATTGGACCCTATTTATTCTAAAAAATTACAATACAAAAAATCTGCCGTAAAATTATATCCACATCGTATTCTACATTTGTCATTGTGGCATAAGAATAAATGAAAATGTAATGTAAATATAAGCGGAAAAGATAATTAATGCGGCTGACATGGACCTGTCAAATCAGTTATTGCCACCTCACATTTCCTTGTAGATGTCACACTTTGATTGGCTGTCGCTCAGCTCCAATCATGTCATTTTAATATTTCTATATCTTCAAATAAAATTAATAAAGAAATATATATTTTTTTTCAATATAACTCATTTAAAAACAATTTAAATTACAAATTTGTTCTCAAATCCCAAATCCAAAATTATTCCAAATGAGTTAAGCTATTACATATAAATTTAAGTTGTAAACATAAGCGTTGAATTGACATAGTGCTTGTACTATCAATCTCAAAATTAATGTTTTGATTCTCACATCTTAGATGTAAAAAAAAATATAATTTAAATTTTATGTCTTCAATAATTCTATACTTTCAATTTTTTTTTGTTGATGGATTTCCGAATTTTTTAAAAACTTTAAAGAATATAGATTCAAATTCTAAATTTGTAATTTAACCTAAATGTATAGGATGGAATTTGGATTTTTTTTTTTTTTTAGACCATGATAAGGTTTTTCTACAATATGTGTAGTAGAAGAATCGGACATTTAACCTTAAGTCGATAGTCAATCGTCTATAATTATTCCAAAACTATACATCTTATTTTTTATAGTTCTATTTTAAGCAAATATATGACTTTAGTTTATATCTCATCAAATGAATGAATCTTTTTAGAATTGTTTTCAAATAAAGAAAATGAGTCAATTTATATATAAATATAACAAATATCTGCCTATTAACATAGATAACGATACTGATAGATTGTGATAGATATCCACTGCGATTTATCATGGATAGATAATGATATTTTACAATATTTATAAATATTTTAGTAATTCTACCCTTCAAAATAATTACCCTCCTTTATAACATGAAAAAAAGTTATCTGAAAAAAATGTGTGAAATATTGAGTTATTATTTGAAATAAAGATGAAAAAGAACTTAAACAAACAGTAAAAAATGAAATATTTAAAATAAAAAATTGATGTAATTTGGTGAGATGAGAAGGAAGAAGAGGGTAAAGAGTAGAGTTAAGTGATGCTTACGTCCGGAGGGAAATACAATTTTGTTCTTAATTTTTGAAGTTAGAGAGAGAAGATAAACAGTGGAAATGAAAGCTTAGAGAGAGAATTCGATTTGAAATTGTGGAGTAGAACTGTTTGCAAATGAAAACGAAATTGAAGATTTCGATCATGAAACGCCTTGACGACGCTCCAAAGACGCGGCGTATACGTTAATCTTCACCTTCAATCAGGTCAATCTATGCTTTTACTTCCATTAATTCTCTTTGCTTCAACTTCACACTTCATTCTCTCAATTCCTTCTTCTATTCCTTCGCTGCTTTCCATTTCCAGATTCCCGATGCCCATCGCAATTCAAGGTTTGCATGCGATTTCAGTCAATTCTCCTATCTACATTTGTATCAACTGATCGATTTTGTTTATAGTTTTTCCCCTTCCGTTTTGTTTTTAATGAATCTGTGATCTGTGTGAAATGGTGAAATAAAGAAGTGTCTGCTAATTCAATTGGTTTACCGACACCATCAAAACCAGGTAATGATCAACTAGAAGGTCTTTTAATTCATCTCGATCCTCTTAGATGTGGCCACGACACCATCCGGTTTTGGTGGGACGGTGTTTCTTTTGCATCAAAAGGTGTTATTTGCTTAGCTGCCAAGATCTTTATTTATCTTTTCGACAACTTTTCATTTTCAGTAAACGAGATCATCGTTAAGAAACATATTAGATTTCCTATACGAATTATTCAGGATGTTTCATTATTTGACGGTGAAGAGCTTTTTTTTTTAGCAATTGAAAATTTGTTATTAATGTTGCTGCTGAAGTTTTGAAGACTAGCTATCAATGATCTACTATATTTTTGATGAACCTTGGAGCGCCTTACAGTATTTAAATTCATATTCTAATTTACTTATGTTTCATTTCTTCTCAAGTATGAAATTACGGAGCTGTTACAAAAGCTATCGTTTCCTTTATCGAAGGGGTGACTTGAAATAGACACAACATTCTGCTGTAACATGCCTGGCTTGGATATTTATTCATAACTATTCTTCTCCTTTTTCTTACATCTGGATAATTCTATACCATTGCTCATATGTTTGGGAAGTGAAATTGAATGTTAGCTCATGATTTATTTGGTGCAGCATACTCCCTTTTCTATATGCTCAGGCATGGGCACTGGAGGATTAGTGGCCTGAATTGATGTGAGATGCAGCGGTCACGTAGAGCTCTTCTGCAGAGAAGAGCTTTAGAGAAAACTACCAGTGGGAGGAATCGCTTGTATATGTTCTTTCTGTCCCTAGTATTTGTATTGTGGGGGCTATTCTTCCTCTTTAGCTTGTGGATCAGACAGGGCAACAGTCGTAAAGGTCAGTATCTAACTGAACTTTCTTTATCTCTCTTTTTATTTACAATGATCTGAGAATCTAATCTGAGGAATTTCTCTGTTATACAATTTTTATTTCATATTATGGGTATAGCATTTGTTTTCTTTATATTTGAGATGTACAGTCACCACACCGCTAAATTTTTTTCAGTTCGATTGTAAATAGTTTTGCACACGATACAGAAATTGAGTATATTAGCATGATACATTTCTTTCATGGTGATTTTGAATCGGATGGCTTCCCCTTGATTTTTTCCTATTGAATGTGAGCCTGCTTTAGACTAGTATGCTTGTTAGTTTTAGAAATGACTGCGCCTTTCTCTTGTTTTTATTTTAGGAGTTTGGGTATAAAGTATTTGATAGTTTGCAGAGATTTCAAAGTCGGCTGTACCTTTTGATTTTCAATGGTTTGTGACACTTTCTAGGAAACAAGGATCTGATTGTTTCTACTAAAACAATACTAATGAATAAAACCTGAATTAAAGTAACCACAAAAGGGTTATAAGATCATAGGACAAAATGTACTATTTTCTGGGGGAAAATGTATGTTGCAATGTCTACACCTTCTTCTGCGGATTTGAAGACTGCAGATCAGTTTAGATCACTGTAATTACTTTTACATCATACATGGCAGAATCGATTTCCTCTTTTCTTAGTTAACAACACGTTACACACGTTATACACGATCATGTAAATAAATAAGAAATAACTACTTATGCTCAACTCTGTTTGTTATTTAGATGGCTGCACCAATCTACAAGATAGCATATCAACTTGGAATGAATCCAAGTACAGAAATTACAAGCATTCTGAAATAATTACTGAAAGCCGTCAGAATAAAAATTGTTCAGTTGCCCTTCTAAAAGATCGGTTCATAGACAGTGCAAAATCCAGAGCCTATGATGATGATATCTTTGTTCGTGAAGAAAATGTAAATCATGACAATTTTGATGAGAATGTAAATTTGCTTGCTTTTGGAGAGCTGCCTGATGTGAAGAAAAATGATGGCTTAGGAGGGAATTTTCAAATTGATAATCTAAACGCTGATCGCCTATCTCATGTTTTACCCCTTGGCCTTGAAGTTTTCAAAAGCAGAGCATTTATCTCAAAAACCAAAATCAGACCTGGTCAAGTGGAGAGTACTTTACATAGGTTAGAGCCTAGCGGTGCAGAATACAACTATGCAGCAGCTTCAAAGGGGTCAAAGGTATTGGATTTTAACAAGGAAGCCAAGGGAGCCTCAAATATATTAGAAAGGGACATTGACAAGTACCTCAGAAATCCATGTTCTGCTGATGAAAAATTTGTTACCTTGGAACTCTCTGAAGAAACGTTAGTGCGTACAATTAAAATTGCTAATTTTGAGCACCACTCTTCCAATTTGAAGGAATTTGAGCTTCTTGGGAGTTCGGTTTATCCTACAGATGTTTGGATAAAGCTTGGAAACTTTACTGCTGCAAATGCAAAGCATGCTCAGAGTTTTGTCCTAAAGGAGCCAAAATGGGTAAGATACCTTAAATTAAGACTTTTAAGTCATCATGGTTCAGAATTCTACTGCACACTAAGTGTCTTTGAAGTTTATGGATTGGATGCCGTCGAGGAAATGCTGGAGGATTTGGTTTCAGTTCAGGACAATACCTTCATTTCAACAGAACTTTCTGCAGACAGTGAACCAACGACAAAGTACGACAGCGAACATCATAACTACGACGGAGAAATATCCTCTTCAAGGGAGGACGACTTACCAGATAGCTTTCAAGAACTGCGCCATCATCATCAAGCAGGCAGGATGCCTGGGGACACTGTTCTAAAGATACTAATGCAGAAAGTCCGCTCATCTGATTTAAACTTGTCTATCCTGGAGCGGTATTTGGAAGAACTACATTCCAAATATGGAAATATTTTCAGACAGTTCAATGACGATATTCGAGAGAACGACATACTCGTAGAGAAGAGTCGTGAAGACATAAGGAATCTCCTAAGAATCCAGGAGAGCATTGTATGTCAATTCTTACCTCCGTATGATTCTGAGTTATTATTCAAGATTGATCTCCATAACCTTCAATCCATGAGTTTAAATGTTTTCTTTGCAGGGTAAAGATGTTAGTGATCTCATTTCTTGGAGGTCCTTTATTTCTCTGCAGTTGGAAAATCTACTAAGAGACAATGCAATTCTCAGGTTAAACCCCCACTTTGCTTCATTATTTTATCTTTGTTTCTGAAACCATTCTAAATGAGTGAGTATTTCTTGTTTGTAGATCTGAGATTGAGAAGGTTAGGGAGAAACAGAGTTCTCAAGAGAACCAAGGAGCTACAATGGTGTTTGTATGTATGATTTTTTTATTATTTGGTGTGGCAAGGCTGTTCATAGATATGGTGGTTAGTGTTTATACAAGAACAAGTATGGAAAAGAAGAGTAAATCTGGGAAATTTTGTATGACTTCTTCCTGGATTTTGTTGCTACTGAGTTGTAGCATCTTCATTTTCATACTTTTGTAGTTTCATTAGTATGTAATGTATCCACACTTACAAATTTTGTCCACTGAATCACTATACTATGCTTGCAAATATAGTCATAGCTCAACCCACATACTATGTGGGTTTAAATTTCCTACAAAAATTTGATCTCATCTATTAAAGTAAACATATTTTAGTAAGCATAAAAGATGGATAAATCTATAAAATGCTATCCATAATAAATAATATCTAAGGCTCTGTTTGGTAACTATTTGGTTTTTTATTTTTGTTCTTGAAAATTAAACTTATATTATCCGTATTTATTATGATAATTTGTATCTTTCTTAAGTACAATTGTTTAATTCTTTAGTCAAATTCCAAAAATAAAAATAACTTTTTGAAAATAACTTTTTTAGTTATCAAAATTTGGTTTGATTTTTTAAATCATTGGTGAAAAGGAGATAACAAATGAAGAAATTTGGAGGTGAAAGAAGTATCTATATACTTAATTTTTAAAAACAAAAACAAAAAACAAAATGATTATCAAACCGGGCCTAAGTTTTTATAGACAATTTTTAAAATTATGAAGGTAAAAAAAAAAAAACTATTTTGGTTCATATACTTTAAAGTTCATTCAATTTTAGTCCTTATACATTTAAAATATATTTAATTTAGTCTCTACTTGTTTATTATTCTTTTTTTTAAAAAAATAAAATTTTTGTTATTAGTATCTTCACTCTAAATATAGAAAACATATTCACATATTATACTTTCTTGCATGAAAATGATTAAAAAAAAAATATATTCTTTTGATTCTAAATTTTACATATTGTCTCTATTTGGTCCATAGGTTTTAAAATGTTACACATTTAGTGTTTAAGTTTTGAATTTGATTTCAATTTAGTCCCTAAGTTTCAAAATCTTACAATATTACCCTTGAGATTTGAGTTTTGTTTCAATTTGGTCCTTAGATTTCAAGATTTTATATTTTTTAACTTTAATTTTTTATTAAATACTTACTTTCAAACATTGACATTAATATTGATTAATTAATTAAAAAAACATGCAGTGAGTTTTCAAATTTAATTTTAAAAATGATGGAAAATAGGGAAACTTAATTAATTAATTATAATTATTTTAAATTTGTTAACGTACATTAACGTTAAAGACAAAAAAAAATGAGTATTTAGTGAAAAAATTGTAGTGAAAAGTGTAAATTTTGAAACATATGGACCAAAATGAAGCAAAACTCAAATGTCAACGATAAAATTTTAACATTTTGAAACCTATGAACTAAATTGAAACTAAACTCTAAATTTATGGACTAAATATGTAACATTTTGAAAGTTAGAGACTAAATAGGAACTAGACCCAAAATCTATTGACCAAAAACTTATTTTTACCAAATGATTATTATTATTATTTAGTTAATCTTGATTAAAAAAAACTTTCAACGACTAAAATTTTTTAAGATCTATTAAAAGTATTAAAACTAAAATTTTGATAAATAGACTAAATTTGGAAAGTATACATTAAAATTTAAGCGGATTAAGATAGAAAACAAAAAGATTCAAAAGGAAAGTATTATCAACATATTTGGAAAGTGGTGCATCTAAATTGTGGTGGGGAAGGAAATTCATTACCAAACCCTAAAAATCCGTCGAACATAATACCCCAATTAACATAATCAACAATGAAGATCTTTGCTTCTTTTTAGAAGGCAATGATGCATCCTGAATTTCATTGTTTGTATCTGTTACACCTCATGAAAGTCATAGAGTAGACACAGATTGTTGGGGTTTGTGCCCTAAAGTCTCGTGTCTTGTAGTTTGTAAACAACTTTGTATGAACACTTGTGATATATAATATAAATGATATTTACTTCACTACTTGACTTTGCACATTTAAATGTTTTTTATTTTACCACAAACCAATAAATATAATATCCCTGGTTGTCTTTATGTAACTTAAGCATGTATGTAGTGACATACAAGTGGATCATGTCTTAAGTGATAACAAAAATAATCTGTAGTATATGAACATAGGAGGGAAACCTTATCCTGGTAATATTACGGACGCGACCCGCTTTGTGGAATTGTTACAAATGTTGTGACTTGTCACAGATGGTCTGATCCTGATCATTCTTGTAGTGGACATGCGAGTGGGGGCGTCCTATATAAAGAGTTTGTATAAGAGTGTTAATGTCTTGTCATATAACACCGTTCATGATTGAGACTTCACTTCACTAGGATGACCATAGGTAACATGACCTTAATCCTGAGTGAGTTGGGAACTTTTGCCATTGAGGGCGGTCCTTTGGTTTGCATAGGTGCGAGTGGCCAGAATGCCAACTCAAACCTACCATTTTGGGGATTCGTTTGATTTGGGAGCTGGGAACTTAGCTTCACAAGATGGAGTTCACTCCTTCCCCAAAGTAGGGGTAAGTAGATAGATTGCTCTCTTAAGGGCTGATCCAGGGGCTTGAACGATGTGGCGCCATGCACCTTCTCATGGCACGAGAGGTGTTCACACATAGTAGAACTATGTTGTATTATTCATTAGAGGGATTAGTGGTACTTAAGGAAGAAGATGTAATTACAGGGGAAAAACGGTAAATTGACCTGCTGTAATTACGAGCATCTGTGAAGGGTCATCGTATTGATGATTGGTTATATCCAATGGACATAGAAATATATCTATGGAAAGAAGAATTCAACTGTCGATCTTTAATGGAATGTCTGGCAGTTAACGGATAGTGGATATTGTGACTAAAGAGTTTAGTTAGCTATGCACGTACCATTGGAGCTTCGAGCCATAGGTCTTTAAGATCCCTTTGGTAGCTTGGATACAAGTTAAGAATCAGTTTTTGGGTCAGCTTGAAATGTTCAAATTGACAAGAGAAAGTTCGATTATATATGATATAATTGAACGAGTTAATTAAATATGATATAATTAACTTTATGTATGAGATACATTAATTTGGAGGAAATTGGATATAAATATGATTTATATCTAGTAGAGAAAAATATTATAATTAATATATGATATTAATTTATATGTTATGAATATGATAAGATCACATTCATTGAACGGTTATAAAGGAAATGGGACGGCGTCTCTTCTGTTCAAAATAATGGATGAGTGCATTATAAATAGCTGACGGTGTGCAGGAGTAATGTGTGCGGACATTGTGAAAAAGATAGTGTCATCGTTTAGAAAATCAGTGCCTATACGATAGTGACTGCACGATCGCTTACATATACGATATTGCTAAGCGATCACTTACTGATTACGCTGTCGCGCGCTGTTAACTAAATGATCGTTTACCTTTTCCTAAGCGATCGTTTAGCTCCCGATATTTACTAAACGATCATATAGACGATCGCTTAGTTTTTCCTACGCGATCGTTTGGACGATCGCTCGCTCTTTTCCTACACGATCGTTTAGATGATCGCTTACTTTTTCCTACACGATCGTATACTTCACCTAAACAATCAAGCATCTTGTCTATACGATAGACGACCTTATCTCCCACTTGCTTGATCATTGTGTACGGTCTCTCTTTCTCCTTCCCTCTACCAAATCCGAACAAAGCTCACACTTTGGATTCTCACTCCAAGAATACTGAGGGCTCTGAGTGGTCTTGTCTTCTCCGTTTCCTTCTGTCCGGGTGGTGATTGTTCGAGGTAGACGGTTGGGTTTTAGACTCACTGTGAAGGAGAACTCCTCCATCTGGTATGATCTCTTGACTCTTTAGCATTATGAATGCATATTAGTATGTTTTGAATGTATATGCAGTAATTTTGTCACAATAAATTGGAAAGATCTAATTCCGCTCGTAGGTACTCTTGAATAAGAGTTCCTTCAATTGGTATCAGAGCACTCAGTTTTCTGATATTTCAATTCATTGCTGCAAAAGAATTGCAAATACGTTCTTGGTGGGTGCATTTCTACACTGTTTAATCATTAAATTGCTGTGGATGTGTGGATTTATGGATGTTTTCATGGATGTTAGCCTCGGTTTGATTTAATTTTTTTACATTTGCGGTTGTTTGTAAAGGCCCATGCGTTTTTGGGCATTAATAATCGTTATCGAGTCTATATTCAAAGTCTGTTTGAGTTTTGAGTCGTTCTGATAGAAGGTCGGAGCTAGCGTTGTGGTTTTCTCGAGGAAGGAGACGATTAAGGGTTGATCGCATCAGTTAGATGATAGGGTATGCGATCAAGGGTTGATCGCATCGTGCAGACAATGGGGTATGTGATCAAGGGTTGATAGCATCGTGCAGACGATGGGGTACGCGATCGCTGATAATCGCATTGTATAGACGATCGGGTAAGTGATCAAGGGTTGATTGCATCGTGTCGACGAGCGTTCCACGATTGCTGAGTATCGGGTCGTGTAGACGATGGGATGCTCGCGTATCGCTTAACGCGCACACACACTAGGAGATCGTTTTGGTCAGTAAGCACCATCGCTTAGTAACTGACTAAACGAATGCTTAGTAATGCCAGGTAAATCGTTTACCTGTTATCGCATTAAGTGATCTCATAGAAGATCGTTTTAGTCAGCAAGCTTCATCGCTTAGTAACTGACTAAACGATTGCTTAATAACTGCAGGTAAATTGTTTACCTGTTGTCGCGCTAAGTGATCGCATAGATGATCGTTTTGGTCAGCAAGCTTCATCACTTAGTAACTAACTAAACGATCGCTTAGTAACGCTAGGTAAACCGTTTACCTGTCGTCGCGTTAAGTGATCGCATAGACAATCGTTTTGATCATCAAGCTTCATCGCTTAGTAACGGACTAAACGATCGCTTAGTAACGCAAGGTAAATTGTTTACCTTTCACCGCGTTAAGCGATCACATAGACGATCAAGCTTCGCAGCCTCGTTGTCGTCTACGCGATCGTTTAACTTTGATTCTATCGTCTAGTGCACGTTGGACGATCGTCTACCTACGACATTTACTACACGATGGAGTCCTCCTGGCGGTTCAAGACCCATTTCACCTATGAACCGTTTTGCTCAATGAAAAATGTAATAGATAGGGTTATTTTATTCCGGTTTTTGTAAAGGCTCATCTCAGTCCATTAATCCTTTATTTATTACATGTGATGTATGTGTTTAATATGTCATATGGTTTGCATATATAGTAAATCCCACCTTAGGTTATGCATTGGTCATGCATCATCTCTTTATTGTAATTATTATAATTTAGAGAAGCATGTTTTAATTTACATAAGTGCATGCTCATGCATCATATAATATAAGGGTTATATTTATGTATGTTTTATTTTTTTTTAACGTTATATTTATAAGAGTTATAAATGTGTTAGTTGTTTATTTATAAATGGTTATAAAATGAAATTAGAACTAAAATAATTAGTAAAAGATTAATATGTCGCAAGTCTATCTATAGTAGACCTTTTGTCGAAGGTGGGTTTTGTCTAGGCTGGGGTACTTAGGTAATTTAGATAGATTTGGTGCATGCATGCAAATTAAGGCCAGTCCATTAAAGAGTTTAATGGACTGCTTGGATTTGTTTTCCTTTCTTTCTTTCTTTTTTTTTTTTTTTTTTTTTTTTTTTTTTTTTTTTAATTTCAAAGACAAAAGTTGTTTTTGAGCAAACTTAATAAATAACTTAGACCATCATCAGTAGTCGGATTGTAAATCCCTAGGTAGAACATTCAATGGGAGGTTCTTAGGGCATTAACTGATACTTCATTTTCACCTCTCGCGTTTCTCCTTCATAGTTCACACCGTGAGATCTACCCTCAGCCTCGAGGCACCTTTGGCATGTCCCCCTAACGGATAGTGTTTGGGTAGGTCAATATCAAGGTGGATGAAAAGAATGTTCATAGTAAGTGGGAGCGGAAAGTGTGACAACATATCCCTCGGTCTCCCTCGTTGGATTAAATAAAGTTTATGCACATCGCCTCGTGGCACCCTAGGTGTGTCTCCCTATAGGATGGTTGTTTCATGCATCGCCTTATGTCGAAGTTCGCACTCAATATTGATTTTACATCATTTATGACGTGCAAGTTCGACTCAAAGATCAATAAATCATCTACATATAGACACAAGATAGTGTAGAGGTCATTATCAAACTTATGATAGATGCATTTGTCACTTTCATTGACCTTGAAACCTTTAGATAGGATAAGGTTGTCAAATTTTTCATGCCATTGCTTAGGAGCTTATTTTAGTCCATATTTGTCTAATTTACACACCTTATTTTCTTGACCATGGACAACAAAATCTTCAGGTTGTTCCATGTAAATCTCTTCTTCAAGTTCACCATTTAGGAAAGCAGTTTTTACATCCATTTGATGTACTATGAGGTTATAACGGGCAGCGAGAGAGAACAGGACACGGATAGAGGTAATTCTAGTTATAGGGGAGAAGGTGGCAAAGAAATCTACGTTTTTTCTCTGTCTAAATTCCTTCGTTACTAACCTGGCTTTTAAATTTGTCGACAGTCCCATCAGGTCTAAGTTTCCTCCTTAAGATCCATTTGCACCCTATTGCCTTACATCCTGAGGGTAGATCTACTAAGTGTCAAGTCCTATTTGACTCAAGTGAGTCCATCTCATCATTTATGGCTTCTTGACATAGGTTGGCATCTACTGAAGACAGAGCAGCTCTTAGATCTTTAGGATCTTCTTCTACATTGTAGGTCAGGAAGTCATTTCCGAAATCTTTGGCGGTTTTAGCTCTTTTGCTTCTTCTAGGTTCTGGGTCAGTTTCCTCTCTAGGGTTAGGATTTCTAACTAGGGTTGTACCACTTGAACCAGAGCCCCCACTATTCCTTGATTTAAAAGGAAGCCTATCTTCAAAGAAGTCGGCATCATTTGACTCAATGATCACTTGGTTCACTAGATCATAGAATCTGTAGGCTTTACTATTTAAGGCATAATCTATAAAGACACACTCATAAGTTCTACTAGCTAACTTTCTTCTTTTTGGGTCAGAAATCCTTACAAAGGCTAGATAGCCCCATGTTCTAAAGTAGGACAAGTTTGGTTTCTTATTCTTGAGAATTTTGTAAGGTGAAGCTTTATTTTTAGATTTCGGGATTCTATTTAGGACATAACACACAGTAAGGATGATTCACCCCACCAATAAGACGCGACTTCTGAACTAAGTAAAATAGAAACTACTAGCTCAGCTAAAGTTCTATTTTTTCTTTCGACTTTTTCGTTCATTTCAGGAGAATAAGGTGTGGTCTTTTCGTGTATTATTCCATGTGAGTTAAAAGAATTCATTAAAACTGTCCGAGTCGTACTCGATTCCCCTATCACTACGAAGTCTTTTAACTTTTCTATTAAAATAATTCTCTATTTCAGAAACAAAAAGTTTGAAGGCATCAAAAGCATCACTTTTGTTTTTTAGCAAGTATACAAAAATAAAATCAGAGCAGTAGTCAATAAAAATAATGAAATATATTTTACTGTTTCTAGTCAATATGCCATCAAATCCACATACATCAGAATGAATCAAATCTAAAAGCTCAGAATTCCTAAATACAGATTTATGCGGAGTTTTAGTAATTTTAGCCTGACTACAATACTCACATTTATCAAAATCATTTGTGGATAACTTAGGTATCATTTCTAGCCTAATCATGTTACTAATTAAATTCTTATTCACATGATAGAGTCTAACATGCCAAATATTCATAGAACACAACATATACACAGAAGATTTCATTTTACTAAGGTCTAGATTTAATTTGAACATTCCCTTAATTGCATACCCTTTCCCTACAAATACATTATTTTTGGTAAGGGTATATAGGTCTGCCCCTATTATTTGAGTAAACACGACTTTGTTGAGGAGATAGCCCAAAACCAAATTCTTTCGTATCTCTGGAGTGTACAGAACGTTATTCAACGTGAGGGTCTTCCCAGAGGTAAATTTCAGTTCCACCTCGTCGGTTCTAGCAACTTTCGTGGAGTGGTGATCTCCCAACAGAATATTCTTATCCTTAGTTTCAGTATAAGTTTTAAATAGACTAAGGTCGTGACAGACATGGCGCGTCACGCCGGTGTCTATCTACCACCCTTGACAACCACTGATCTCATTTACTTCTGTGATCATGGCGACTAAAGTTCTTCTATCAGGTTCGCCTGACCAGTAGGACGACACTTGTTCCTACAGTTCGTAGCCATGTGCCCAGGTTGATTACAATTAAAGCAGAGGAACTGTACCGTTTCTCCTGAAGGGGGCTTTTTTTTTTTTTCTGTTGGTTCTGGTTGCTGGAGCCACGGTTCTGACCTTTCCTCTTTGTCCCCTTAGGTTTTTGGTTAGGTTTTACCACGACAGAGGCGGGTTTCCTAGGTACTGCGTTCACCTCCTCCCTTTGGTCCTGCTTCTGGGCTTCTTCCTCGATCCTTAGCCGGGNCAGAGGCGGGTTTCCTAGGTACTGCGTTCACCTCCTCCCTTTGGTCCTGCTTCTGGGCTTCTTCCTCGATCCTTAGCCGGGTTATAAGACTCTCCAAGGAGAACTCCTTGGTCTCATGCCTCAAAATGTTCTTACAGTCTTTCCACAAGGGGGGAAATTTATCAATAATAACAACAATTTGGAATTGTTCATTTAGAGGTATACCTTCAGTAATTATCTCGTGAGCTATCTTCTGGAGTTCATGGGATTGGGCCTCCATAGATTTTTCATCCGTCATTTAGAACTTGAGATAACGGCTAACCGCATATTTCTTCGACCCAACTTCCTCGGTGTCATACTTCTTTTGTAGGGCATCCCAGACCTCCTTCGCTGTCTTCATTGTACTGTAGTAGTCATATAGATCATCAGTCAAACCATTTAAAATGAAATTCTTATATAGAAAGTCTTTCTCCTCCCAGTCAGCAGCTTCTTTTATCTGTTGTTCAGTTGATTCTTCTAAAGGGACGATCAGCTTAGCTCTTGTCCAAGCTTTAGCAACTTTCTTGACGGTGAGGAAGAACAACATCTTTTGCTTTAACCGCTTGAAATTCGCTCCTTCGAACCGGAATGGACGGTTGAGGTCAGATATCTCATTGTTGCTACTGAGGGCCATTGATGATGTCGAAACGTCTTAAAATTGTTGGAAACTGCAGGGCCCTTAGAATGACGAACTATAAACCGTCAAGGCGTGGTGGTCAAGCGAAAAGCAAAACCTACAAAACAGAAACTCGTTATAGGTTGAGTCACAGAGCTCGCTCTCTTTAAGACGTTTCGCGGCTCTGCCCAAGTGTGCAAGCAGGTCTGAAACTTGCCACGTCGTTCCCAAGATAAAACAATCAAATAAAAACCGATCGAAAATACACTGTTACCGACCGGAATGTACACCCTTTCTAAATTCACTACTCGGAAAGCTAAGATGGAGGAGGAGAGGAAAATGAAGTTTGTAGAAGTTAGAAATGAATTCTATATTTTTCGAACTGTTAAAGGCCTCGCTTTTTATAGGCCTTCAGCGTCGAACGGTAGGGAGCGAAACTTGCGCGGACATTACGGATGGGCAACGATAGGGTTCGGAATGTTTGATCGTTTCCCCCTTTATTTTGGTTAAAAAATAAAATAATAAAAAATAAAATAATATTTTTTTATTAAAATTAATCACACACATGCACTTGGCTTGGTCGGATGAATAGAGATGTCCATGAACCCACATTAATCTATCTCCTTACTCCCTCCAAAACATAGGTACCCTTTAAGGCCCAAACCCAAAACACAAGGTTGGAGTACATAAAGAAAACTTCCAACACCAAATTTTCCAATGTGGGATTCTCCAACCAAAAAAGTTGGTTTTCTCTTTGTTTTGAAAGTTAAATTTTCACCCAACAAAAAGTGTATTCATATTATATATCATACCCAACAACTATATATAATCTATGCTACATTGTATTTAAATTTATATTAACACCACAAAGCTTATGCTACATTTTATGATGAAGAAAAATCATCAACGCGGACAAAATAATCCAACTTAAGCATGAGTTTATTAGTTCACACATTACATTACATCAACTAAAAAGTTGAAGGTTCAAATCATAACAATCGAAAGAAAAAGGAAAAAAAAATTAAATTGTTGCAATTTTATTTTAATTTACTTTTGCTTTAGTGTTTCAAAATATTGATCAAATTCATGCCATGAAATTATGAATATAATTGACTAAAAGACTTAATAATCTCAAGCCTCTGAATTATTTTTGCCCCACTTTTTAAATTTTAAGAATTAAGAATTTTCACCGAGTTCTGGAGAGTGAGACCAAAGAGTGAGATTGTGAGAAAAAGGGAGGAAGGTATCCATTTCACGTGACGAGGCCAGTTTGGTAATTTTACCTAAATTTGACATTAGAAAAAGATTAAAAAAAAGCATAAAATAATAAAAAATTAACTATAATATTTCATGTAATAAACCCAATTATTTTTGTCGAATTAAAATGTGCAAGATACAATACTGGTTTGCTCCTAAATGAACCTTCTTAAATGGAAATACCAGATTCATAGGACTCAAAATCTTGGAAATCAATGATTTGACTCTTTGAGTAATGCACTCAGAAGATTGGTGAGGAGGATTTATTCATGCTAACTCTTTATTCAAATACATGGTATTTCCAGGACTCAAACCAACAATAGAGACATGCTCAACAACTGCACATATATCATTTTGGGGCAGTCCGATCAACCACAAAATATCATTATCTTCAAGAATTCTAATGAGATTAGAATTGTTGGAACCATCCCAGTACATTGTCAATCGAGATATAGTTAGATTGCTAGAGGAAAAAAGTGTACCTTGTATATGTTCCACAAATTGTTGAAAAGAATGAGGTTAACAGAATATACACCTCAACAACCCGATAATGAGAATTTTCATCCCGCTTGTACCATCAAACAGAGGATCCTGATTCATTGTAAAGCCATAATAAAAACAATAACTAGAGAAGAAAGCATGACAGACTAAAATTGAATTTTAAATTTATGTGTCATTAACAAATACTTTTTAAAAAATACTGATTAAGAAAGATTAGATTGATTTAAATATGATAAGAATGCGTATAGAATTTGAAATTTGTAATAAACAAATTGAAAATTTCGAAAACATAAAAAAGATAAAATTATTTGTCAAGAATATGTAGAAAATAATGAAAGATAGTGAAATTGAAAATTAGTTTGAACAAATTAAGCATGACTTTAGAATTTAATTTTACATTTTGGAGAAAATTAGTAAGTTTTCATTAATTATTATTAATTCAAAAGGTAGTTATATAGAATCTAATTTATTAATACAAAATAAATTTTGAATTCAAATTTGGTAAGAAAAATCTGGAAGGGGCATTAATTATTCTTTTATTGAAACAATTAGATTATAATTTAGTAACAAAGTCTCAATAATTACACTGTATCCATAGCTATAATGTTTTTATAAGAATACAAATTACAAAATCAGTGACCTCATATTTCAATCTATTTTTTTTAATAGACTTCTTGAATATTTTGTATAGTCTGAAGGTAAATTTGACTATATTTGCCATTAATAAAGTCCTAAAAAATATAGATAAAAGTAAACATAGATATAAGGTCAATAATATTTCTTTCATTATAGTCCTAAAAAAATATATATTTTCATTAACATAATTCCCACTACACACTTTTTGGTTTATTCATGGAAAACCAACTGTTGCAAACCTATGTTACATTACATTTTTAGAAACAAGACCAAACCCAAAATAAAATAGTTTGTGAAAAGAAAATACAGACTTTAATGATCATCATTAATTATAAATGTTTTTTTTAACACAAATACAAGACATGCATATCTAAATGAAGTGGTAGAACAATAATTTCAATTCATTTAAACAATTATTATAACACATGTAAACCTCAACGACCATTAAACAATATGATAAGAGTCATTTGAATATAAGCTCTCACCACAGACATCTATCTCACTTATGGTATGGAAGCCTCATTCAGACATGCAGTTTGATTGACATGTTTCTTCAAAAAAAAAAAATATTACTTAAACATGGATTGATATATATGTCATACCCATGAACTTTATATAATCTATGATACATCGTATTTAATTTTAACTTAACACCAAAAATCTTATGCTACATTTTATGATGAAGAATCGTGATCAATTGGTTTGGCACTAAGTTATTGACCAAAATGTTAAAAGTTCAAATCATACCTGACTGAAGAAAAGAGAAGAAAAGGAATCTAAATTGTTGCTACTTTATTTTACTTTTTGCTTTAGTGCTTCTCGATAATGAAAAATACTAATCCCTTACATATGTAACTAATTTATATACTCCCGTGGTTAAGAACTAAGGTTACACTGTATCCCAAGAACTTATAATTATCAGATACATAATAGAATAGATCATAGAGAATGTTAGGCCTTGTGCATGTTAAATATTACAAACTTCTAACCAAGCTTTTAAAGAGTATTCTTTCTCCTTTCTCACAACGTGATAGTTGGATTCCAATTTCCATGGCTGTATTGACTGGATTAGAATCATCCATCTTGAACTTCTTGATCACTTCCTTAGCATAGCCTTCCTATGTGATAAAGATGCCTTTATCATCTTGCTTTATTTCAATGCCAAGGTAGTAAGACATGGACCCGATGTCGGTCATCTCAAACTCATTCGTCATCTCTTCTTCAAACTCATTGAACATGCTTGGATTGCTACCTGTAAAAATCAAGTCATCTACATACAAGAACACAATTAATACATCATTATTTTGGATTTTGATGTAAAGTGCGTGCTCATATGGATACTTGATGAAATTTCTTTGGTGGAGATACTTGTGTATTAGAGCATTCCATGCTCTTGGAGCTTGCTTTAGTCCATAAAGTGCCTTTTTCAGCTTCAAAACTTCCTCTTCTTTTCCCTCAACTTTATAGCCTTGAGGTTGCTCAATGTAGACTTCTTCCTCTAGTACTCCATTGAGGAAGGCAAATTTCAAATCCATTTGATGGATTTCCAATTGTTCTGAGCTACTAATGAAATTATTAATCTAACAGTTTCGAGTCGAGCAACAAGAGAAAATACCTCGTCATAGTCGATGCCGGCTCTTTGGCTATAATCTTTCGCAACTAGTCTTGCTTTGTATCTTTCAACTTCTCCTCTTGCATTCTTCTTGGCTTTGTAAACCCATTTCACACCAATTGCCTTATGACATTTTGGAAGTGAAACTAGCTCCCATGTGTTGTTCTTCTTGATTGCATTAATCTCTCCTTCCATAGCATTTTTCCAATTTGGATTCTCCATAGTTTCTTGAAAGTTCATTGGCTCACAATCGACAAAAAGACAAAACAAAGAAAGACTATCTTGATTTTCAGTTACCTCATAAATTTTTTGTAAGCTTCTGAAGCGTTGAACACTTGAGCTTGAGCTTCGATCCTCTTGAGAACTTGAAGTTGGCAAAGCTGGTGGCGTAGAAGGCTCCTCTCTTATTTGTGTTGTACTTATTTTCACAATGTCATTTTCTTTGAAGTAGGGCAAGAAGTTGTCGTTTTCATCATGTTTTCCCCAATCCCATTCTCCTTTTTCATCGAATATTACATCTTGACTCAGGATTGTCTTTCCTATATCTAGATTGTAGAGCTTGTAGCCTTTGGTATTTGAGTCATAACCGACCTAATGTCCTAGATGACTAGATCTTCATGTTAATAATCACAATACACTCAGTTATAACGGTTGATAAAAATTCAAGAGTCAGGGGAGATAGAATGTAAATGCTTGAAAAATCCTTCTGTCGTTTACCAAAAGTCTGCACGATCGTGTAGATGATGCACCAATAACTAAACGATAGGAGGAAGTGTTAGACGATCGTGTAGATGACAATTGACTGAAGCTAGACGGTCGTATAGACGAAAACTGAGGAGCTAAATGATCGTATAGACGATTGAACGTGGAGCTAAACGATCATGTACACGATGTGATAAGAACTACACGATCGTGTAAACGATACTTTAGAAAAATCTAAACGATCGTAGAGGTAAGAAGAAAAAACATTGGAGTTTAAGTGGTTCGGCCAAAGGCCTACGTCCACTGTACAAATTGGGAGGTTCTATTTTATTACTCTTCAAAGTATTACAGAATGAATGTCTTGCTCTCTCGATTTCTATTCACTCTTACATTGATCTCACATTCGATTTTGTTTATATATGTACAGGCGATTCGGTCAATGATGATGAGCTCTAATGGTTACAACACTTAACAAAAAGAGGTCGACAACCATTCAACTTCCAGTTACACTGTTCTTTCTTGATTTCGAGTGTTTCTGTACAATCTCCACCTTTGTAAGCATCCAGAGTTCCTTCTTTCTTTGCTTCACTGAGCTGACTTGAGCTAACCTTTTTCAAGTAACTCGAACCCGAGAAGGTCAAAGCATCTGCCAAGCTTGTTTAATGGAACAGTTTTGGTTAGCATATCAACTGTATTATCCGAGGCTTGAATCTTCACTACCTCGACTTCCCCTTTCTCAATCTCTTGTCTAATGAAATGATATTTGATATCGATATGTTTGGTTCTGTTGTGAAACTGTTGATCCTTAGATAGGTATATTGTGCTCTGGTTATACAATAGATTATGACTTTAGTTTGTGTTATGTCGAAATCGTTTAGTAAGCCTTTCAGCCATAAACCTTCCTTCACAGTCTCAAACAATGCAATGAACTCAGCCTCTATTATGGAAAGGGCCACAATAGGCTGCAATGTAGCTTTCCAACTAATCAAATTGTTTCCCCAAGGAAAACATAGCCTGATAAGGAACGTCTTCTGTCCAAGTCCCCTGCATAATTTGTATCTACATAACCATAAACCTCATCATCAGATGGCTCATTCTGTCTATATAAGACTTTTGCCTCCTTGGATGAACATAGATACCTTAGTATCCACTTGACTGCCTCACAATGTCTTCTACCAGGATTTGCCATGTACCTACTGACCATACTTGTTGCATAGGACAGGTCTGGCCTTGTAGAAGTCATAAGATACATAAGAGATCCCACTACTGGAATAAGAGACAACTTTCATATGGTTCAAATGCTCTTCATCAGTGCTCTTTTGACTATTAGCAGTTGAAAGCTTGAAGTGAAAGGCAAGAGAAGTACCTACTGGCTTAGCTTTCTCCATATTGAACCTCTGTAAAATCTTTGAACAATATTCAGATTGGCTAACAAGCAATCTATCGTGTTTTCTATCTCTTTCTATTTCAATGCCTAGGATCCTCCTCGACTCCCCTAGGTCTTTCATATCAAATTATTTCTTAAGAAGCATTTTCACTTGCTTCAATTCTTCTTTGGATCTCCCTACCAGCAACATGTCATCTACATAGAGAAGTAGATAGACCGATTCCTTGAAACTACTAGTATTTGTGTAAACACACCAATCAAATGAGCTTCTTTTGAACCCCATCTTGGAGATCACCTCATCAAACCTCTCATATCAGCATCTTGATGATTGTTTTAGGCCATGGATGGACTTGTTCAACAAACACACAAGGTCTTCTTTTCCACTTTTAATATAGCCTTGAGGTTATCTCATGTATATTGTCTCATTCAACAGCCCATGAAGAAAGGTTGTCTTTACATCCAACTGGTTAAGCTCCATATCTTTTTGCACAATTAGATAAAGGAGCAGCCAGATGGAAGTATGCTTTACAATTGGAGAGAACACCTCATTATAGTCAATGCCTTCCTTTTGAGTGAACCCCTTAGCAATAAGCCTAGCCTTTAACCTAGACTTTTGCACACCTAGAATCCCTTCTTTAAATTTGTAAATCCATTTTCATGAGATAGGTTTGTACTCTTTAGGCAAAGGTACTAATCTCCAAATGTCATTTTGATTGAGGGACTTTATCTCATCATTCATAGCCTCAATCCATTGCCTAACATCCGAGCTATTTGTTGCTTCTTCAGAGCTGGAAGGTTCATTATTACTCAAAGAAATGGCAGCACTTAATGCTATACTAGCAAAATCAGACTCTTAGTACCTTACTGGTGGTACTATTGTTCTTCTCGGTTTTTCTCTTGCCAATGAATAGTTGTGTAAGTCCTTATGTGTCTCAACTTGATCACTTGACACATGATCACCGGTTTCATTAGCCTCATCATCTTCTAACTCTTGATTTTGAGAGGAAGTAGAAGCTCCATTGTCATTTTGAGGCTCCACCTAAAATCTAGTGCTACTAGTCTTAGTTACTATTGAAGATGGTTGTTCTGACATCATGAACATTTCATTTCTCTAAAGATCACATCCCTACTGTTCACACACCTCTTTTCAACTGGATGCCACAACCTAAAGCCTTTTACTTTCGGTGTAAAGCCCTAACATGCACTTTACAGCCCTTGGTTTCAACCTCTCTTGGCTTTGGTGCATGTAGCCAACACAACCAAACACTTTTAGGTGTTCCAGCTTAGGTGGCTACCCTATCCACCTCTCTTCAGGAGTCTTCAGGTCTATAGATTGATGAGGGCATCTATTAAGTATGTATATGGTGTAGGAGATAGCTTCAGCCCAATATTTTTCACGCAACAAAGCATTCGACAGTTGACATCTTACTCTTTCCAGAATTGTTCTGTTTAATCTTTCAGCTACTTCATTTTGTTGAGGTATGTACCTCATGATTCTATGTCTTACTATGCCATGCTCCTTGCAAAATAGATTAAACTCCTCTCCACAAAGCTCTAAACCATTATTAGTTCTCAAATGTTTAATTTGTTTAGATGTATGCTTCTCAATCAAGGTCTTTCATTCTTTAAATCTACTAAATATTTCATCTTTGGATTTTAAAAAGTAAACATAACTCTTCCTTGAGTAGTCATCTACAAATGAGAGAAAGTACCTTGCTCCACTAGAAGATGGAGAGTGAGCTAGCCCCCACAAGTCTGAGTCCTTTGAAGTGTGCTGTCCTTTAGGGAATTGTTGTCTTGTTGCTTTGCCCAATATACAATGTTCACAAAATTTAAGGTTATCTCCAATACCTCTCAGTAGTATACCCTGTTTAGATAGCACTTGCAGCCCCCTCACACTGATATGAGAGAGTCTTTTGTGCCACAACTCATTTTCAGTAGGTTTCTTATCAGTTGCTAACAAAGCTGAATGTGCCATTTGCACATCCTTGATGACATATAAGCCATTTACCTTGGTTGCCACCAAAACCACTTTAGAATCTTTAATAATTTCAAAGGTGCCTCCCACACCCCTATATTTACAGCATATGGCATCAAACATCCCCAATGAAAGGAGATTCCTCTTCAAAGTTGGAACATGCCTCACATTCCTTATCAATTTAACTGAACCATCCTACATCTTCAAGGACACAGACCCTATTCCACAGCTCTGCATGTATTTTGTTTCCTATTTAGATCAACTCACCATCCCACTTCTTATAAAAGTGCAAAACCATCCCTTGGATGGTGTCATGTAGACTAAACATCCAGAATCTAACACCCAATCTTGAGTCTCCATAGTATTCTGCTTTCCACCTTCTTCAGTAACAACTAAAGCATCTGAATAGACTAGGGAATTCTCACTTATAGCAGCCTCGGTCTGTTTACCCCCCTTATTCTGTTGGTTCAATTTTCTCTTCAAGGCATAATATGAAGGAAATCATGCACAAGGATTTCCATAAATAGCGAAAAGATCATTCCAAATTACAATCATATATGAACTTTACAATTATAGTCATAAACAGAAACATATGGTTATGCATTCATTACAGAAATTACAACACGAAAATACAAATGACCAAGAAGAAACTCTACACACATTCATAGACTCATCTCCAAGCTCCTTTATCACGAACGCTCGAACATAACAACCTCGAATGCTCGTCCAACACGACCGCTACGCAGCACAAACACTGCACACTCGAACTCAACGATCACCTCAGTCATGAACACCTTAACAGCATGAACAACCTTCATAAAACCTCGATGGTGTCGAGTTGAGTATGACACCACCAAGAAGGCTACCTTGGTATTCTCGATGTGAGAATCCATATGGTAGGCTTTGTGTGGACTTGGTTTGAGGCAGAAGACGGAGGAAACAACAATCGTGTAAACGATTGAGCAAGTGGAAGAAGGTTGAACCTATCGTATAGGTCGATGCCCAATCATTTAACAAAAGCTAAGCAATTGTCTAGCAAAAGCTAAGCGATCGTTTAGCTCATCTCTTAGTTGCAAGTCTATCGCCTACAAACATTACATGATCGTTTAGTTCGTTCTAAGTTGTCACTTAGTAAATCTCATTTACTTGACAAATTCTGTGAGATTATGAGAGAGAAAAATCTCAAAAAAAAATTTTCAAAATTAACATTACTAAAATTAGGAAAACATTTTTCTTTTTATCTCACAGTTACCATGAAACCACCAATAACCTCCCACCCAATTGGTTATTAGAGAAAAAGATTTAATTATCCAATAATTAATATTATTATAAATATAAATGATAACCAACTTATCATACTATATTTATAACCTATAGTTTTAATATTTCATCTCATGAAACATATAAATCATAGCTCTTTTTCTATTCCATGGTACTTAGTGTAAATCTCATTTATATTAATCCTCCACTTAATGTATCTCATACATCATATCGATCATATCATATATAATCGAATTACCTCTTATCAATTTGAACATTTCAAATCAACACCAAGAACTGATCCTCAACTGGATCTATTGAGCTACCAAGAGGACCTTATGGACCTGTAGCTCGAAGCTCCAACGGTACGTGAATAACTGATTAAACTCTTTAGTCACGGGATCCACCATCTTTTAACTGCCAGACACTCCCTAAAGATCGACAACTGAACTCTTCTTACCATAGATATATTATGTGTCCATCTTAACCAATCGACAGTGCGAAAACACTTCACATATCACTCATAAGTACAACTCAACCAATAACCGTTATGCCCCTGTAGTTACATCTAACTTCTTAAGTATCACTGATCCCTCTAATGAACATAAGTCATAGTCATACTATGACTGAGTCCTCTCTTCCAAAGAGAAGTTGTGGCCACTATGTTCAAGCCCTAGAATCAGTTCTTGAGGGAGCAATCTCTCTACTCATCCCTGCTTTGGGAAAGGAGTGAATTCCATCTTGTGGATTGAGTTCCCAGTCCCAAAAAGGTAGCCATGTTGAGTTGGCAATCTAGCCATTCTCACCCATACTAATCAAAGGATCACCCTCAAAGGCAGGAGTTCGATTGAGGTCGTGTCACATATGGTCGTTTAGGTGAGATGTAAGTCTCTAGTATCAACGGCGTTATATACAGAGTCTAATCATCTCGTGGTCCAAGTCTTATTTAAACTCTTTGTATAGGACACCCCCGTTCGCATGTTTCCACATGAATGGTTAGGATCTACCATCTATAATAGTTTACAACACTTCCAAACCTCTACAAAGCGGGCCGTATCCGTAGTGTCACCAAGATCAGGTATCCAACCTTAATCCTTATACTACAGACCTATTTAGGTTATCACTTAAGGCATGATCCACTTGTATATCACATATACATGCTTAAGTTCACATAAGATAACCATGGAGCTTTGTTTATTAGAGATGAGTAAATGCCAGAATGAAATAACAATTATTTTATTCATCAAATAATGTGTATCATTACAAACAATGAGACTCCGAGAGAATTAGGACACCAATCCCAATAATCTCCCACTTATCCTAATGACTCGGGAGACTAATGTACAATACAATAAAAAAACGTGTATACAATAAACTAGGGCATACCCCAGTATCATCTCCCATTTTCCCTAGACAAGATGTCGCATGTCAGACCCATACTCTCCAGGTGACCCTTGAACACTTTAGTCGTGAGGGCCTTTGTAAAGGGATCAGCAACGTTGTGCTTCGATACGATCTTCGTGACTACCACATCATCGCGGTGCACAATCTCCCTGATCAGGTGATATTTCCATTCAATGTGCTTACCTCAACGATGACTCCAAGGCTCCTTCAAATTTTCCACAGCCCCGCTGTTATCACAATAAAGAGTGATAGGCAAATCCATATTTGGAACAACTTTCAAATCTGAAAGGAATTTCCTCAGCCAAATAGCCTTCTTAGCCGCTTCACAAGCAGCTACGTATTCGGCTTCCATAGTGGAGTCCGTAATACATCCTTGCTTGATGCTTCACCAGACTACAACCCCGGCCCCGCCCCGCCCCGCCCTATGGAAATCTCTATTTGGCTTCCTTAATTGTCCAATTAACCTCTCAAATGAGCAAGGCCAATGTCGTTGGCTCAACTCCAATGCCTAGCACAACACCAACACATGGGCAAATACTTAGCCATTTTCTAGCTTCCAACACATGGGTTACACTTAGCCAAATTTTCTAGCTTCACCCTAGAGTCAAGCTTTCAAACTTAACCTTTTCTTCTAACTTCTTACCCTTTTCTCTACAATTACACATTAATTTTCACCTTAACCTACTCACCATACTGGTCTCAGTAGATTTGAGTAATTTATCTTTAAATTCAAATTGTCAAATAAAACTAACCATAATAAATAATTTAGTGATAAAGTTAATTACTTAATTAAAATTTGTTCACGATAATGATTTAAATTAATTGACTTTTTACAAAAAAAAAAAAAAGGTAACAGGAAAAAATTCGGGTTCCCTGCGAATTCCCCACGGGGAATCCCCGCTCTGATTCCAGTGGAAAATTTCATGTGGATGGGGAATGAAATGGGGAACGGGAGACGGGGATGGGGAATGGCATCCCTGGCCCCACCTCGCCCCATGGATATCTCTACTTGATTTCCTTAATTGTCCAATTAACCTCTCAAATGAGCAAGGCCAACGCCGTTGGCTCAACTCCAATGCCTAGCACAAGGCCAACGCATGGGCAAATACTTAGCCATTTTTCTAGTTTCCAATGCATGGGTTACACTTAACCAAATTTTCTAGCTTCACCCAAGAGTCAAGCTTTTAAACTTAACCTTTTCTTCTAACTTCTTACCCTTTTCTCTACAATTACACATTAATTTTCACCTTAACCTACTCATCATACTGGTCTCAGTAGAGAATATACACAAGTAGAGAAATTAGGGCTCAGGGTTTACAAATCATGCCTCGAAAAAATGGCAGACTGCGCAAGCAACCAGTAGGGACTCGTGATGCTACCTCAAAAGCGACGGAGGAAGACCAGGGTGGATCAAGTCATCCGCAAGCAAAAGGGAAGGGAACGAGCAACTGCTGGGGAAATTTGCTCGATATTTAGCGGAAAGTTTAGAAGGGGTGTCAGTAGACCCCGAAAAATGTTTCAGCATTGAACGGTTGAAGGAATTGGGAGCCACAACCTTTGAAGGAACAATGAACCCAGCAGATGCAGAAGCTTCGTTCGTGATAGTAGAAAAATATTTTAGGGTAATGCGATGCCCTGAAGATAGAAATGTAACACTAGCTACCTTTCTATTTTAGAAAAGAGTTGAAGACTGGTGGCATATGTTTGAGAGCAGAAGAAGAACAGGGGAAGAAATTACTTGGGAGGAATTTGATAAGGTCTTCCATGAACAATTCTATCCCCAAATATTTCGTGATGCAAAGAGAAATGAATTTCTAGACCTCATGCAAGGCTCATCATAAGTAGCCAAGTATGAGCAGAAGTATATAGAGCTTAGCAAATACGCCACCAGCATAATTCAAGACGAAGAAGAAAGATGTAGAAGGTTCGAAAGAGGGTTGGGAGCCAAGATACGGACACCCGTAACCACTAATGTTAATAGATAAGAATTTCCAAAATTAATGGAAACGGAAATACGGGTGGAGGCTAGTCTAGAAGGGCTAACAAATGCAAAACCCGAGGAATGGAGAGAGAGAAGTCAGAAAATTTCCTTAGGGGTTTCAAATAAGAAAATAAGTAAGACCAACTTCAGAAAGCAAAAGACAAAGATGGAACCTATACAGGAAGAGGCGCACATTCCTAAAGAATTCATAGCGAGTGTTACCCAAAGACCATGGTGTTTGAATTGTAGGCGGTATCACTTTGAACGATGTTATGGAGGAGCGAATGTATGCTACAATTGTGAAAAATCTAATCATTACAAATGGAATTGCCTTCAAATAGGAAAAGAGGACAAAGGGAATGGAAAAGCTCCAAAGACATTGAGAAATGCATACTATGTTACTTCTGTTTATAAATGCTTAGTTGAAATTACTTTCTTGTACATATGTTTTATTTTACTTTATGATAAATAAAGTATATTTTTGACAATCTGTGTTTGTTTGCTGAAATAATTGCTAGCTAACAGATGGGGTTAAATCAAGAAGGAAATCCTCTCTATGCAAGATGTGAGAAATACCATCTAAGAGAATGCTTGCAGATAGATGCTATATATGCAAACGAACTGGGCATAAAGGGAGACAATGCCCAGAGTTCTTTCGTTTCCTCAGCCATAAGGAAACAACACCCGACCCCAGTAAGGATTTTCCTTGCCACAGATGTCATAGAAGTCATCAAAAGGATGAAGAGGGAAGAGAAGGTTATGCCTAAAGTAGAGCAACCAGGGCATCACTGTAAAGACTGCCCAACAAATAGTTCTGCCAGTGGTTTAGGAAGGAATCAAGCATGGAAGGACTATTGGTATTAGGGTAATAGTGAAAATGGGTGCTTGTAAATAAGTTTTATTTAAATAAAAATGTTGCCTGTAAATACTCTAAATAAGTAATAAAGTAATATTTACAGCAAGAATCCAATTTCGAGGATGAATTTTTTCTAAGGAGGGAGGAATTGTGATACCCTCACCTTAGGATAATTAAGTAGGGTGGAAATTTAGCTAAGTGTTTGCCCATGCGTTAGCCTTACTCATTTGAGTGGTTAGTTGGACATTTAAGGGAGCCAAGTGTGGCCGAGTAAAGAAAAGCCATGCATTGGTCAAGGCATGTGACAACCAAGTTTTGGAGGTTAGCATGCATGCAGCAGAATCAGGTGTGCGTGAGCGTGGCGCTCAGCGTTGGAGTGTTGCACGCGCGGATGATCATGTAGCTACATGTGGCACTAAGTGATGCACTATACAATAGCACTAAACGATAGGCGATGGCACTACACGATAGGCGTGAGCGCTAGACGATGGGCATAATGCGTTAGACGATAGGGTCAACACTACACGATGAACGATAGCAAGAAATACGCGATAAGCGACAACGAGATCGTTAGATGATAAGTGATAGCGAGAGATCACTAAACAATGAGCCGATAGGCTATGCACTGAATGATGAGCGACAGCGAGATAGTTAGGTGATAAGCGAAAATGAGAGATCACTAGACGATCGAGCTATGCAATGGGGCATAAGTACTATGCGATAGGTTCAGACGCTAGACGAGGAGCGACAACGAGAGGGTTGGATGATAAGTGACAACGAGAGATTATTAGACGATGAACCATACGATAAATGCAAGAGTTATACGATGTGCTATGAGCCAAGGACATCTGAAGTTGTGGACTGGAAAGAACATAACCAGACATATGATAATAAAAAAGGATGTCTGAAGACCATGCAATTTGAGTTGGGCGAAGGAGAAGGCATGCAAATTGATTAGGTTGAGCTGGAAAAAGAAAAGGCAGACATTTCAAGCTGGTGGTGGCAAGGAAGGGCGTTGGCAACCTGAAAAGGGGACGCTTGGGCATGCAGCAGGCTGGATGTGTCAAGACACGATGAAGTAGGAATGCCTATAAATAGGGCAAAGGGCTTCACTTCAGTTCACAAGAGCTTTTCCACTTTGAGAAATCACCTAAGAGGAGAGGTTGAGAATAATTAAGAGGGAACCTTGCGTCGAACAGAGGAAGGATGTGTTGATTTGTGCGTTGATCAAAGCAAGGGTGCAGAGGTTGTACAGATTGTACGAACAGGCAGCAGTACTAAGTTTAAACAAGGAGTTCTTACAAACTACTCATGCAAATTAGGTAGCAGAAGAGTCTGGGTTGTAGTAAGTGGTCGAGGTCTGCCACAAGATAGATTAATTACTAGAAAAAAGTGTGTAGTCAGGATGGGGCTACTATTGTAAAACATAGTTTAAAAAGTGTAAACTGGTTTCCTAAACAAAGTTACAATTTCAGTTAGTTTCGTTAAGTTTTGCACTACGTAATTAATTGTTTTAAAGGATACTAGTAAGAGTGGGCAATAGACATCATGAAAGAGTTATATTTGTTGTCTTCACACCTCCTTTTAGGTAAGAGGTAAACCTGGGAGGAGGTGTGACATGAGCAATGCTTCCAAAGACTCTGAGATGGGAAATCCCAAGTTTCCCTTCACTTCATGCTTCTTGTGGCGTTTTTCTAGATACACTTTTTGTTGGAGATCGGTTAGATAGGTAGACTGCGCATGCTACTACTTCTGCCAAAAACTCCTTTGACAGTTTTTTGCTTTTAAGCATACTTCTTGCCATGTTCAAAATTGTTCTGTTCTTTCTTTCTACCACGCCATTTTGTTAAAGGATCTTGGCACAGTCAAGGGTCAACGAATTCCATGATCTTCACAATATTTTCTGAATTAATTTGATGTGAATTATCCTCCACGATCAGATCTCAAGACCTTGATCACTAGATCACTTTCTTTCTCAACAAGGGATTTAAACTTCTTGAAGTTCTTGAACACCATTGATTTATGCTTTAAGAAATATACCCACATTTTTCTTGAAAAATCATCAATGAAGAGAAGAAAATAGTTACTTACCAAGTGAGCTTGGCTTGATTGGTCAGCACACATTTGTATGTATAAGTTCCAAAGGCTTTTGAGCTCTTGAGTTTGACTCCTTTGGGAAGCTTTTCTTGAACTGCTTACCAAGTAGATATCCTTCGCACACTTCATCAGAGCGGTTTATGGAAGGCAACCCTCTCACCATGCTCTTCTTGGAGAGTGACTCTAATCCCCCAAAATTGGGATGCCCATATCAAATATGTCAAATCCAAGATGCATCTTTGTAACTAATCTTGAGGCATTTTGCGATGTTATTTTGAATGTTGAGTATAAACATTCTATTTTTGGTCATTGGTACCTTAGCAATCAAATTACTTGCATTATCTCTTATAGAAAGATTATTGTCTTTTAGTCGAATGTCATATCCTTTCTCTAGGTGTCGAATGTCATATCCTTTCTCTAGGTGTTGGCCTAGGCTCAAGATATTACTCTTCATATTTGGCACATAATAAACATTTGAAATAAATTGGCGACTACCATTCTTCAATCGGATGAGAATGTTACCTCTTCCTTTTACTTCTACCTTGGATCCATCTCCAAAGGCTACATTACTACTCACCGATTCATCAAGTTCCACGAACATGCTTCTTTCTCCACATATATGGTTGCTTACCCCAATGTCCAGGTACCATGCATTATTTTTGCTCCATTCATCATTCGTGCAAGACATTAATAAAGTGCCACATTCTTGACTTCTTTCTTTAATGTAGTTCACTTTCTCTTCAACTTTATTATTTTTGAGAGCTCTACATTCAGATGCATAATGACCGAACTTCTGACAATTATAACATTTAATGTTTGATTTATCGTACCTTGATCTTGAGTTTTCTTGTCCACGACCTCTTGTTGAGTTTCCTGATCCTCTTTGAGAGTTATTGTTGTTGTCTTCATAGGGCCTCCAACGACGTCCTTGCCTTATCTATAACCTCTTCCTCGTCCTCGATGCCCACCATGTTCTCATCCTTGTTCGCTTCTATTATTCGAACTAATTGCTCCACTAATCGAATCAACTCGCCACTTGAGCAATTGATCGATGATTCCTTCCTTCTTCTTTTTCTTTTTTTCATATGCGTGTAAGAAGCCATGAGTTGCTCAATGGTCATGACCTCCAAGTATTTTGTCTCTTCGATTATGGCGACGATATGTTCAAACTTTGGATCTAATAATCTGAGTATTTTCTCCATGATTTTAACATCATCAATCTTTTCATCATTTCTTTTAAGTTGATTGGTGATAGTTAAGACTCTAGAAAAATAGCTTGAGATGAGTTCCCCCTTCTTTCATATGCAAAGTTTCAAACTCATCTCTTAGAGTTTGAAGACGTGCGTTTTAACTGGATTTGCTCCATTGTATGATGTTTGAAGCTTCTCTCATGCTTCTTTTGTTATCTTTGCTTCTGAAATCTTCTCAAAAGCATCATCATTTAATCCTTGATATATTAGATAGAGAGCCTTCCCATCTCTCTTTCTTGAGTGTCTCAAATTATCCCTTTGTGCTTGTCATTCTCCGATTCGATGTATCCTTTCTCTACGATCTCCCACACATCTTGTGAGCCAAGGAGAGCTTTCATCTTGATACTCCAATTACCACAGTTGCTCATGTTGAGCATAGGAACTTGAAATGGAACCATGCTATTGCTTGCCATCTTCTTGAAAAGAGTCTTTAGGCTCTGTTACCACTTTGTTGGAAAGAAATTTTGGAGGTTGGAGGAAATTGGAAGAGAGAATTGAGAAAGAGGCTACTTGTGTTATTGAGCACTTTTAATTTTTTGGCTTGATACAAATGTTAAGACATACCTCCTATTTATAGTAGTTGGCTCCCCTAAATCTACGGCTAGGATTTTGCCAACACATTCATGATCTAATAGTTACAAATGTTTATCTAGACTATTCTCTACGATTACTTATTTTTCTCATACTTTCTAGAGAAACCTACAAATGCTCTAATATTTCCTACATGTAATTTTTCTAGAATATTCTAATGTTTGATATTTCTAGAACTTGGACTTTTATTTGGGCTAGGCCCAATTTCTTTTAACCCAAAATCAAGTTTAGTCCAAGATTATGGATTGAATTTTCCAAGTACCCTATATAATGAAATAAGAGGAATATCTAGTTAATTAATATACCATAATCCAACACAAGATTAAATAACTCGTAACTAAATTAATTAAGAAAGACTTACAGTATTTTTTTTAAATATGTGAAAGACATCTTTAGGTTCCCACAATCTACCACGCTCACTTGGTTTCAACATTTTCTTTTTGAACAATTGTTTTGCACATCTCTTGAATCAAGTCATGCATCCAAAGTTCAAAGTTGTTTCTAAAAAGATATGAGACTTTTTTCAATAAGTATACAAATAACATCATGCAGGAAAAAGCCACAAGTATCCCATACTGAGATGGCATATTTAACATTCTCTCCCTTAAAGAAACATGCTACATCAAGTAGAATGTCTTTCTCATTTGAATTAAGTCCTTCAAAGCTTAATACTAGTACTCTCTTAAATATTTTGTCGTTAGAATATATTTCTAGTCCAGCCAAAGCACTTTCCCATGTTATCTCATCTTTTTTTTTCCGTAGATGAGAATCTAAGAGCTTGAGAGCTAATAGAATGTTGCATGCATAATTTATAGTCGTTCTAGAAAGCTCTAGGTAATCCTGGAGCGATTGGCTTGTTTCAAGCACATGGTGACTAAAGAGAAGCAAAGCTTCCTCATCAGACAACTGCTCCCTTGCATAGTCATAAACTTCATCAACTTGATCAATAAGAAGTTGTCTATTTCTAGTTGTTATGACAATTCTACTTCCTACTTCAAACCAATTGCGTCCTCTGTTAAATTTTCTAATTGTTCCATGTTATCAATATCATCGAGAACAATGAGCACCTTCATTCAACTTAGGTGTAACTCTTTTGTGTAACTCCACTAGCACCCCATTGAAATGTGCTACGTGGCACTTTTATTGAAAAAACGACAAATACGGAAATGGAAGATTGTTGTATAGCTTCAAGACAAGTGGGAGGAATCTGTTGTCCTCTATTGAGCTCTTCATCGGAAAAAAGTTGTGATTCCTTTGCGTTTGAATGCAGCCTGAAGATGGCTAACAAAATTATTTCTTACATCTTCACCTTGAAAACTCACGAACACATCATTATTCAGCTGCAATATTATCGTTCGGAGTTGAAACGGATTCAGCCATTTGGAGAGCAACAACATGAACTGATCGAAAGAAGGAGAAGATTTCCACGAAGCAGATCATTCAGGAGACAATTATAATTATACAGCATTGAAATTAATTATGGTTAATGACATTGAAGAAGAGTGGACTTCTGCTGCTGCACATTTTATTCTCCAAACTTGTCCCACAATTATGCAAAAAACGCGTGAATAAAGGTCAATGACTTTTGCATAATATATTAATAATAAAAGTCAATGCAATATATAGAGAGAGAGGTTAGCTTAGTCGACAATAATTGATTTCCACTCTTTTTTTAAAAAGTCATAAGTTCAAATGTAAGTATAACGGGATGCATAGGTTATAAATATCGGGAAAATAGTCAAATGTAAGTATAACGGTACATTTTTAGAATTTGACAATAGATTTCATAGGTTAAATGTATTGCCATCATGTCACATCATAAATTTGATAAGGTAACTCGGGATAGGGTGTGACACTTTGTTATTCGTGACAGTACAAAATAATTTATCTTTTTACCTTGTTAAAGTCTCTGAAAAGGGAGAGATCTTCTTTATGGTTGAGAATGATCTGTTTTGCATAGATAAGAGTGGGAGGAAGATGGAAATAAAAGGATTCCATCAAAACAAGGTAAAGAGTTAAAGGGGCTTCTCATAGTGAATCCTCACTGCTTTTTGATAGACCCCTAGTTACTAAAAATGTGTAGATTGGGGAGGAGAAGGATAGCTTTTGTGGAATTTTCTTGTAATTGGTTCTCTGTTATGAGATCCTTCAGTGGCAGGGGAGCGCTCTAATCCTCAATGCTTGTTGATAAATGAAGGAGAATAGTACTTTTTCGGTGCTCTCGTGTGTTGATAATGGGGCCTTTTCTATTTCCAATTTGGTGTTTGCACTTTTAGCTTTCTCCTTCCCATAATCACCACCTGCATTTTCATGGAGATGAATGAGAGAGAATGACAAAGAAAGGGTCTGCTAACAAATCACTATGTCTCTCGTTCTAGCTCATCTCGCTCTCTTCGTATCTTCACTCACAAAATCAGTTCTCTCTTTCATCTTTTGTTCACCGGAATTGGTCGCATCGGAATTGCTTGCATAGACTCGTCGTGCCGGAGGAGAAGTAAAAGAAGACGTACATAGAAGAAAAAGCTGTAGAAGAAAAGGACGACGTGCAGAAGAAGATTTCTCACAATGGAGAAAAAGAGGAAAGAAAAAAGAAGGGCAATACCATAACTTCACGTGGTCATAACAATATGGACATTTGATATTTTTTAAAAAAAAAAAACTAGATTATTTATCATTTTGGACCTTTAAAATGGGTCTTAACAATTATCTCCAAAGAAACCAAGGATGGAGAGAAAGAATTAAAATAAATAAATTAAAAGAAAAAAGGACCTTTTCCAAGCCATCTTGCCATATCAACCCATCTATCATTTATTTTATTATTTAAATATAATGATTATTTTAGGAGAGACTAAATGAATTGAAGCAAGGTCTATCAAATTTTTTTTATCATTAAGAGAAGATACAAAGGGTTATGGTTTTTTGTCTTTTGTTTTTGAGAAATAATGTTCTCTACCCCCCGTTTGGTTAGTTTAAATTAAACGTTGATGGTTATTATATTAAATGCAAGAATAATTGTTCATAAAGAATTGAAATAACTATTTTTACCTTTAAATTTCTCCATTTGTTATCTACTTTTCACCAATAGTTTAAAGAACAAAGTAAATTTTGAATTAGAAAACATAGCTTTAAAAAAGTTATTTCTGTTTTCAAAATTTTATGTACGTCATTGTAAAAAATATGAATGAAAGACTTAATTTTTAAAAACAAAATAAAAAAACCAAATGATTACCAAACATGACCTAAATAACCTCTCCAGTCTCCAAAGATCTCTTACCATATCCATCCAATTTCCATTTTTTCCATAATGGATCACTCAAAGTAGTTAATATAGCTATAAGTATAACCTCGAATTAACGTTAACATTAAGAAAGATTTGAATTGTGAATATAACCTTTGGTTATATATTGGCTTTATGAATAAAATTGTCATCTGGGAGTGAGGATTTCAAATTAGTGATCTGACAAAAATATTGCCTATTGCTTAATGTTATAATCAACAAAGTAGGGAGAATCATTGCCAACCAACATGTATAACAAATATCCTTGTAGAAGAAGTACGAATATCCTTGTAGAAGTAAATTTTTCCAAAGGGGGGAAATTGGGCAGCATTTCAACTTAAACCCTTAAAAAGATTTACCAGTCTCCTCTATTTTAAATGAAAAGTATACAACTGTTACAATGCCATCAAAGGAGAGTGCATGTTTGAGATGGGATCACTATCACCACAACACAAATACATTAGTGTCCAAAAATGGGTGCAAACAATAAAGAAGGAAAACAAAATCTTAAGACATGAATACGAATGTGAAGGGATATATTGGTAGATTCCATGGATACTTTTTTTTTTAGTCGAATATCGTAGCACGGGGCAAGGTCGACCTCCGGAAGCTAATGGAACTTTGATTCCTATGTACACGCCAATCTTCTTTCCAAGTTCCAAAGGTAAATCTACTGTTCTCCCCGGTATTGGACTAGTAGAAACATATGAATTTCAGAAGAAATTGGAGTACGCAAATTCTGGTGTGCATTGGAGTCGCCCGACAAAAAAATATTGATGAAGATAAGCAAAACATCAAAGAGTATAAACTCAGTCCAACTAATAGTATTTTGAAGCCGAAGATGGAGGAGGGGGTGGAGGCATCCGGTTCGGAGTGCGACGACTGTTGGAGCTTGAACGTGAGTTCGGGTCCCCATTTTGATCTGGATCACTATAACGTCGACTATGACCATTGGATGAGGATTTATTGTAGTTCGCAGGACCATTGGCTGCAGCATCAAATGCAGATTTCCAGTCTTCACCTGATGAAGCACTCATTTTTGGACTGCTTTCTGAAAATATAAACATTTATATATACAGGGGGGAAAAGGTGGTTGAATGTAAACTACAATTAAAATCAAGCTCAAGGAATTGAGTCTGAGTAAACTGACACACTGTAAAGTAAAATTCATGAAAAGTTATATAGAAAGCAAACATAAAAGAAAGCCATTGATTGAATACCTGCACCGCTATCGGACCAGTTGGCTGCAGCAGCCGCTCGGTTGTCATGTACGCTGAGTTGACGTAGTAATTTAGAAAGAAGAGCTGATTGTTTTTGGCAGCGCTCTCTCTTATTCTTTACATTGTGATCCTCGAGAAGTAGCTCCTCTATCCTTGGTGTGCTTTGAGCACTACCGAAGAAGAACGATAAAAAAAAAAAATCTAAATCATTAGCATATTAAATTTGAAAATAGAACTGCCAAAATCATCCATAGATTAACAAATGTCGGAAACAACAAGCAGAATTGGATTCAACCTGATGGAACTATACAACTGATTTAGCATATCTTCCTTGGCTTTCTCAACTTGGCAGAGTACAACTGCCTGTTCAATTCAATCAATCAATCAGCAAGATATTGAATTAAAATTCGCACAGGATAGAGGGGCGTATTGATAAGCAGAGTAAATTGATTGTCCAGAAGTTTACTTTTGGGACATTGGCAGCCAAACTGTTCAAGACAGCTTCAACATAGCCACGAACTTCTTGGGACATCCACCGTAGTTCCTCTTCAGGATCAACAGGTCTTCTATTCATCGTATCCTTGATCAAGTGAAACCAAAGTTTCTAAACAGTCGCTTCTTTTTCCAAATTAACAGTTATATAATTTATAATTTCAAAGTGGATTATTTGATAAATAAGAACAATATCTTATAAAGCAAAAATGACTTGTTGGCTCCTCAGAAGTCGTCATCATCAAAAACTTGTTGCAAAGAAATGGATGCGAGTTGGTAACTTACAAGAGAACCATCTGAAAGACTCTGCCGCATCGGAAGACCACTTTCAGGACCCTTCATCTGTCCTCTAGAAGGTTGAATAACATTTCGTATCTTATTCATCCATTCAACCTTGTCGGCCATACTTTCGGCCTTCAAGACTACAGCATTGTGTGCTGAACAGAGAAGAATGAGTTGTTACTTGAAACACAAAACAAGCAGAAGGATCCACTGCCAGTTGTCAAATAACTGGATCAAATTAACAGAGAACAAACCTTTAAGAACGGTTTTATATGCAACCTTGCTCGTGATCTTGAACACGAGACCTTTTCCAGAATCTGGTCCATTAGCTTTCTTATCCTTTGAACCCTTTGAAGAAGCTTCTTCCTCGTCTGAAGCCTCCTCAACATTACATTCCTGCAAAGTTATTTATAACAGAGAAGATGACTACTCAAATATCGCACCATAATTATTCAGAAGACCAGCTGCCCGCCCAGGCATTGACTAAATTGATCATCAGCTGTGATAGAGATGATGAGGATGGAATTGGAAAAAGAAAGAAAAAAAATTCTATATCATAGGAGAAAAGTGAATTTCTAAAAAGATGTTACTAGCAGTTTGAAAATTATATTGTAAAAAATGAATTTCTAAGATAACTATAGTAAACTCGACCACATCTAGAACTAGAAAACTTAATAATCTCTGTACCAACGGTTCTTCATACCTCCAAAGTGATCACACCACGGAAATGTCTCTCCTCTTGCTTTTTAGTGTATCCAAGCTGACATAAGAAAGGAAAATTTGTAAGAACTATTCTTCTAGCACATATTAGATGGAGGACAGATATCAGCAACAGTTACACCAAAAGTACACAGATTCCCTTTCATAATTTGGTCCATATTACGAATTAGATATTGCATACAGGAAGCCATCTTAAAACTTAGGATAAAGCCACAAGCATAACCCACACCTTAAATCATCAAAAAAATCCCAAAGTGGTTAAGTACCCACGAAGTTTCTAGAGATATAAAGCAACAGAATTAGACATACAGATGGACGACGAAGAAGCTAACAGAGTATTAGCACATCTTTTCAAAACATCAAATCATTCTTTTGCAGATAATTTAAAAAATATTATCACCTAAATATGTGCAGCTACTGCATACTACGCATAACCAAAGGGAAACTGCAATTCAAACTTCATAGCGATATGGTTTACTAGTACTTGCCGATAAGATTCCATAAACTACGACACAGTTCTTTTTATAAAATAGAAGGGGGCATGATAAATGGAATACATAATATAGAATGATGGAAAAGAGAAATTTACCATGTGAACATTCTTCAAGCCTTCAGAATTGCACATAATAGCTAATGGAAATAATAAAAGAAAAATACACATACCTTTCCAGTCTTCTCATTTAAAACGAACCATCTTTTACTCCATCCATTTGTTTTGGCACTTTTCTTTAACAAAAAACCTAGCATATTTGAAAATTTGAAAGTTAACAGGCGTAATCAAAGTAACCAAAATAGATACCTTCACCATAAACCAGATTCCAACATTCCAGATATCCAATAATGTAAATCTTCAACATCCAATCCATTCTTCAGATTTTGAATTCGACCATAAAATAAAGGGAATGAAATGTGTTAACGAAATAGATGATTATCTGACAGACACTATTCAAATGAGAAGTTAGATAATGGTTTTGAAAAAAGCTTTTAAAGCCAAGTCCCGATGCTCATAGGTAAGTGAGCTCGTAAGTAAGTGAGGCTCAAAATTTTAGCTTCAAAGTTGATATCTCATATCGTTGAGGTTTGTGCTTCCATAATAGAGCATAGTTATCTTTTGGCCCCATAAAATCACTAGAGTAAATAAAATTAATTCTCTGCACATCCTCCAAACTCATAAAAGCACCCAATGCAGTGCAATATACCAAGAGATAGGATTGTCTAGCCCATTACTAAAATCACCAAAGCTTTTAAAAAAATATTGAAGATATAAACTAAAGAAAATAACAATTTATAAGTGATAAAATAACAATGTTCTGAATGATAAGTTTTTACTTATGAAGATCATTGTGGTAGATCTGAGTTTTTTCTTTAACAGTTATATAATCTTAATGGTTAGTGATACTTTAACCATAAACTTAGTTGTCTTTGTGAGTATGTGTTTCTTGTGAGTATGTGTGTCTATGTTTTTATATTTAAATGGAGGCTTACAACTCAAATCTTCGACAGAACAGGTCCTGAAACCATTTTTCCTTTTTCAAAACACTAATAAACTTTCAAACTCAAGCAACTTTCATTGATTTCCTAAAACATGAGTCTGTATGCATATTTTGGCCTAAATGAGTCCCCAAACACAGCGACAAAATTAGATCTACTAGCATAAATTAATAACTCAAGTGTCCTCCATTTGGGGTTCCTCGTCCAACGAAAGGTTCACCACAAGATTAGATGTTTTAACAGCTCAAGAAAATTAGAAGTTTCTATAAAGTAATGGCCATCAATTGCACGAGAGAGCAAACAGAGAGGATTGCTAACAATTTGCAGAACCGATAAAGTACACACACACGTGTACATACCTGCTGTTATTTCCCCTTCTGGACCAGCAGTCTTCAAACCAGAAGTTTCCTGTACTTCTTTGTCCTCTTTGCCAGGTTTTTCCTTCATTGATTTCAGGCTTCCACTACTTTGTTGACCACCGGTTTGAGGACTAGTTGCCTGACCCAAAATAATATCAAGGAAAGAAAAAAGGGAAAAATAGTGAACGATGCTTATGGTAAACACACCGAGGAAAAGTGAGAGAAAATCAAATATTATATTAACTTTCTGCAATTTGAAGCAGAAGAGAACAAATACCCTGTTTAATATTGCTTGCTCTGCCTCTTGACCTTTCTTTGACGATTTATGTTTCACTTCCTCCTCTCGACGCTGTCTCTCCATCCTAACTCATACAAAACACACTTAAAGATTGTTCTAAGGAAAATATATATGATTTTTCAATGGTAGGTTAAATTATGTGGACTAAGGAAAACTTAGGGGAAGGTTGATTACAGTTATTCAAACCTTTAAATGTTCAATAACATAACTGTTTACTCATTGAGGAAATTATATGCAAGCTAAAGAACATATTAGAAGTACCTCCTTTGTACCAATCGAATAAAATGTTGTGGAGGCACAAAAGCTCGCTCCATGTCAACCAGTGCAACTACCATTTTCTTTGCTTCATTCTTAAATCCATCTAATGCAGCACTTGCGAGAGCCACGATCTTCAAGAAAGATGATGATATTTTTATATATAGAGGCTCAAGGCCAAAGAATGACAGCCTTGATCATGCTATACGAGTATACCATTTTCTCTTCAAGAGAAATAAAGAGCACTATGACATTAGAAACTAGACAAATTTGTTTGCCATACCTCTCTCTTGAAAGGTGGGTATCTTCCAAGACCTGGTGTAGAGTTTGCAGCAGCAGAAACTATATCCACTAGAACGCGATGAACCTTTTTATCAGCCCAGCAAGAACTCCATAAGTAGCAGAATGAACTAAAAAATGAACTACATAAAGATGAACATGTGGCTTTTTTTCATATTTGGCAAGGTAGATGAAAACAAACTTTTACATTTTTTTTTAAAAAAATGCTGTAAATGGGGAAGCAATTCAATCCCTAATATAGACAATGAAAGTGCAAAAAAGATGACAGAGATACAAACTTTAACATGCAAATTCTCTTTACTTTGTTCTGTACATGAGAATTGAACTTCGTATGACAAGGGGAAAAGACCAACCAAATGAAGAACCAAAGCCCAGCAAGGTTTACCTCATCAACGCAGAGACGTGATGGTTCTTTTGCAAGCTCTAAAACGCCTTTTATAAGAGATCGCAAACCCTTTTCAGGGGATATCAAATATGGTTGATAACCATCAGCTTCTAACACGATCTGTTTCAAAATAATCAAAAGAAAAAAAAGTAAATATTACAAAACATGGATATAATCTAAACACAAAACAAAAAATTCAATGCCAGAAGAACAGAACTGGTGAGAAAAAGCACACAAGAACGTACCCTCTTCACATTGTTAATGTCAAAATGTCTGTCTAGAGGGAGCTGCTTGATTCTGTTTGGAAAGTTTCCCTCAAAACTAGCAACAATTTTCCAACCAGCACCCTAAAATTGAAAATCGTCACATGCAACTGAAACCCCCTAATCAAAGAAATCGTTGAACTAATTTGATGTAGGAACCAGGATAATCATTCAGGCCCAGGTATTATTTTATATTAGAAGAATACTTTTTTAGGTCATCATACAAACTAACTTGATAAAAGGACAAAACTGTGACAACTATATTGGACTAGAAATTACACTAAGCTGAGGATTTTCTTTTTCTCTTTTTGTAATTAACAAAAACTTTCATTCAAACACAGCCAAATGTACCGGGAAAAAAAATAAAAAGTTGACTTAATTGTTGAGATATTTAGATGAATGCTTTTATAAATAAGGGTTGTTTTCAAATATAAGAAAACGAACCAGAATATTTACAAATAATAGCAAAATATCATAGTCTATCTGTGATAGACCGCGATTGACAATGATAGACTACTATTTGTGTCTATTTATGTCTATCTGTATCATGATAGACACAAATAGTAGTCTATCGGTATCTATCATGACACAGATAGTATTCTATCACTGTCTATCGCGGTCTATCACAGATAAACTGTGATATTTTACTATTATTTGTAAATATTTTTAGCAGTTTTGTCATTTAAAATAATTTTCCTATAAATAATTTTAACTAATTTCAACAATTTACATTAATCATTTTAATTTAATTCTTGAACATAAGGAGAGTCTAACCAACTTCTGACTTCATATGAAAAATAAAATATTATACATGGATAGCATTCCATTATCTAAGAGAAAACGAGGGCGAGAAAGATAAGTAATAAACACAGAAAATTACATTTTAATTTCATGATTGAGTTTGAAAGTCTTCAAATGCTTTCATTAAATAAAGTTCACTTTCACGTGTGAAGTTACTTAATTACATCATAGTTTTGAAATTCGTCCAGAACAGAAAGTTTGATATTTTTCCACCTATTTTCTTGTCCATTAACATGGGCCTTTTGGAACTAAGAAGATTTCACACGGACACACAAAGAAAGGTTCATATTACCAATTCTGCTAAGTTGGAGCAGCAACAAGAATGAAATCAACATGCATATTACTAAATAGCCACAGATGGGCCGCCACCAGATCAATTAAAGAGAACTTAAGATATTAATATCACTCACCTCACCAGTTGCAATGTGCTGAAGAAACTTATCTTCAAATTCACGGCAGAGTTGCAAGGCTACAGCTCTTGTCCCTTCAGCGCTTTCCCCCATTTGGTCACCAAGTTTCGATAACTCATCTTGAACAATCTGAGACTTTCCTTGTAGCCTAGCATATAGTAAATTAAGAAGTAAATAGAAACTAAGAAGCCAGTTAACAGAGTACACCAATATCCCCTACGGAGGAAGATCAAGATACAAATTATCTTTATTGGTCAGTCGTCACATTCTTCAACTTAATAACCCACGATTACATTGTGAAATTTTAAATTAAATATTAGTTGTCACAAAATTAAAAATTATCCATTTATTCATTTATGAACAAATAAATAAATAAATAAAAATTTAAACCCTCTATCAGTTGATCCAACAAAGTTCAAAGTTTTTTTTTTTAAAATAAGAAACTTAACTTTCATTGTCAAAAGGAGGATACAAAAGAGGGTGAGATGAGATATCCCCACACACCAACAAAGTTGAAAGTTACAAATGGGAATTACAAGTGAAGCCACCTTTAGAAATGCAAACCTTACCAAGATCCAAAAAATCCTAAGCTTCAAAAGATTTCAAGTTGGAAGGTTGTTTTTTAATATAGACCGCAAAAATATCGACATACTTAATAATACAAATTAATATGATCTACTCATGCAACTGGAACTGGATTTAAAAAATGGATAGGAAAAACTGGACAAAATTTAATGGAAAATTTCTTACATCACATACATAAATGTAACTCAATGCATCTAGAAGCCATGTAAAAGTGTATGGTTAAAAAATACATTGATAATATAGCATCTAAAAGAAATTACCCTGATAATAGGTTTGGAAGTCTGACTTTCATACGGTTCCGTATTTGCTGAGCCAAAGCATCCACCAAAGCAATTCTACCCAGTTTACTCTGAGGGGCTCCAGTCAGTATGGATTTCAGACTTTCACTCTCGGCCCTCCAAGCAGTTTCCAAAGAATTTTCAGAGCCAACAGAACCAGACTGCGCAGTAGCAATTGAAACAGATTGACCAATTAAAGCAACCCATGGTATATCTGAAGCTCTTGGTGGTCCTTGATTTAATAATAAAGCCTGAACAGCAGCCAGAGATTTCTGATCTGAAGCAGCTTGATCTATTTTACTAATTATCCCAATGGTTCTAGTTCCTGCAATCAACATGATATTCTTCATTTTAACAACGAAAAAATTGACTGCAAAGGAGAGATGTTTCATAACAATGTAGTTACGACTTGGGCACAAAATAATGTCAATTGAAGGGAAAATAAAAGGGGAAAAAAATCAACACAGCCAGGAATGAGAAAGATGCATCCAGAAAAAGAGGCTGCTAACTCTCATATGAAAATGCCTACAATCCACAACAATAGTAAAATCAAAAGTTATAAGATTTATTGCAGCTACAGAACTAAAGAAAATATAAGTATCCCCTGCCTACCCGCTCCCTTAAGAAGACTGAACATGTATCCTAATTTTCCCAGGTACCGAAATTTACCTTCACCGTCATATTCCTTTGCCAGTCTGAGGGCACGAGTTGAAGCAATCTCAGCTGCTTGAGAAGCAGGCACAATGACTAGCAAAATGGCATCATTGTGCTCACCATATTCACTAATCTATACAAGAAAAATTATCCGTCACTGAAACCGCTTGACCATAACAGAAAAATTAACAAAATTAAAACAGTAACCCAGGGGCATATAATTTTGAAATTGCTATATCACCAATCAAAATGTGTATTGTCTTCTAAAGTTTATGCATGGTGTATGGTAAGCATAAGAGTTATCGATATTCTACTTATTTATCACCATATAATCTATGATTTATTTAAAATTAATAAAGAACATTTTCAACATTAATTGGAGTAAGCAGAGCTCTCAGACTTACCATATTAGTTAGCTTGAAGGTACACTATTGTTTATGAATTACCAATTAGCTTTAAATGAGCCTCTCTCCAATAATTGCCTTTTGAAGCCTTTGAGCGTAGCATGCAATTTCCAAGCCCATCTATTTGTTCTTTTTCTTTTTTCAGTCTCTGGCAGTTTGCCCTCCAATACATGACCCCCTCTTAAACAGAAAACTCATCATCCACTCACCCGATTACAAAGGAAAGAAAACCTACCTCCATGCTATAACAAGTTCCCTAGGAGAATTCTCACCCTCCAAGAACATTTGTGGATTCTCTGTCATTTTACGATTCTCTCTTCATTTTTTTTTACCCTAAAAACTACAAAGTGAAACGTGTGCTTAATACTAATCATAAATCAGCTTAATTGTTTTTTATGCAATATCTAAAAATCAGAGAATCTTGGAAAATTTAATAATTAAGTTAGCAGAAAAAAAAAAAAATATATATATATATATAGAGAGAGAGAGAGAGAGAGAGAGAATATTGTTAGCTTGCTAAATTTTAAAAAATGATCAAATTATCATAAAATTCCAGTAAAAGAAAGGACAATACTTAACCTTATTATTATACTTTCCACATTTAACTGTTTAGTGTATTCTTCTCAAAGGACCATAATTTATTTGTTTGACTTTAAAGTTCTTTAACACAACTCCCAACCCTCAGGGTTACTTCGTTAGAAACTAATAAGAAATGGAGAGAATCAATAGATGACAACTCCTCAAGTAGAAATTTGTGCTTACCATTGATTCACTCACGCTCCGCTGATCAAGCCCAGGTAAATCAATCAATTTCAACGGAGGTGCTGAGAGGAAGAATTGTAACTCAAGTACATAAGGGACACTAAAACATCAATTATATAAACATATATTTAAAAATAAAAATATATATATATGTCCCTTGCGTTATTGTTTGTTAAATATATAATATTCACAAATTTGAGTTGCTAGACACTAAAACACACTTTAATTATATAAACATATATTTAAAAATTAAAAAAATAAAATAAAACAAGATGCTGCATTGTACTTCATAAGATATGTTTCAGTCCCTGAAAAATCATATCAAAGACATAAGGGACACTAAAACATCAATTATAAGGAAATATTTTTTGTATTAACACCTTTATTTCCTTTAGGTTATTGTTTGTTAAATATATAATAATCACAAATTTGAGTTGCTAGACACTAAAAAACATTTTAATTATATAAACATACATTTAAAAATTAAAAATTAAAAAAACAGAAACAGAAACAAAAAAACAAGATGCTGTATTGTATTTCATAAGATTTGTTTCAGTCTCTGAAAAATCATATCAAAGACAACCACCCAACTCAATTTTCTGAATCAGAAAAGTATTTTCAATTTTTTGAAACTACTAATAAAAAGCCATAAACATTTGAATTCTAGTAGACGTGAGCAGAAGAATCAATATACTGTTTTACTGTCATGCATATGCCAGTGTCCATCACAATTCCGCCAAATGTTTCATGAAACTAAAGCCTAGAAATTGTCAGCCGTAATCATGGACTCATGAGCTACCTGTACTAGTACGAAGCTTCAAATAGATTTCATCTCGACTCTTGCCAGATGAACCTTTACTCAATCTGTCCTGCAGAGAATGTCGCAAAGCACCTGCATAGATATAGGGAAAATGAAGATAAAAACATAGAGCAGAATATGGATTAATTGAGCATTTTTTTTTTCTTTTAAGAAACAAAAATGCTGGAAAATTGCCAACAAGGACATTATCAGTTCACAAAAGAAGATAAAAATTCACCACCAACTGCAGTTAATAACTAAAAGTGCAGCTCTATTATTTAAAGAAACAAATTCAATGGATAATAAGATCTATAGGGAAGTAAGAAAAGAAATCAATGTAACAACTAAATATTGTAGATATATTTATCAAACCATCCATAAAACACAAGCACAAAACTGTAATTCATGGATAAAGGCAAAGAGAGTATTCATTATAGTCACTGACTTGCAGAAACTGGCTGAGACTTATTGTCAATTTGCAAGATGATTGATTTGCTGCTCAACGAGCCATCCCTCTGTAAATCAATGCTTATGGGAGCTCTAGTAGCACCATTTTCCCCAGTTGGCTGGAAAAAAAAAATGGATATAAACTCAGTAAAGTGACAGTCTTAATGTTGGCATTTGTGTAGTTTTATATGTAGAAACTTAAAAGTGGGTTCTGAGAACATGTGAAGTCCAACTTACCAAAACAGGATGTCCAATCAAGCTATTTAAAACTGCAGATTTACCAGCTCCCTGAAAAAGAAAAAACAAATCAGGACCCTTACCATGTTTTAGATATTAAGGTGCAAGAGCTTTCATGCTAGTGCATGAGCACTTCAATAGCAAGGTGCAACGAGAACCGCAAGCTTCTTGCTTTGCTGTCCATTTACAGTTAATTATTCAGAAGTTCAGTTAAGGAAGTACTGAATATTCTCCTTCAAATGTTCGAGACAATAGAAAATTGCAATAAAATAAATGTAGAGCTTATAACACTATAACCAGAGAACCATGAACAGCAAGCATAATATCCACAGCCAATTCAATTTCAAGTGATGGTTGAAACTCCATGTCATTTTATTTCCATATTTAAGGGAACTGCTTCAGCACTACCCCTCAATGATCGACTGGATATTTTCTTTACTCTTCAGGATGTTTCCAAATCTACACTTACATGCTCTCTGCTAGACATAGAACTTAGAGAAGTGTGGAATGAGATGTACGGAAACAAGTACTCGATCAGAAGTGACCTCTAAAATAATAACACTGCCGAGCTATCTTGTAGATGAATTATAATTTATCGAAGCAGAGCTAGATTCATCGTTTCTCATAGTGGTCTGGCTAACTCGAATTGCTAATGCCATGAAACATACCAACGCCTTTTCAAAAGCTACATGAATATTACGGAATATTAGATCGATAAATCAATCCATCATCCCGATCTCACGGAAACAGTTTCGAATGTCCAATGGCCTTGCAGTACCACAGGAGTCCGATCACCAGGAAGTAGTACATCTCCTTCCAATTATAATCATGTTTCAATCTCAATAACTGGAGTGGCATTTCTAAAAAAAATCATGAGTTTTGGAATTTCATGGATCCAATCCAGATAGGATCTACCACTTCATGTAAAATTTTCGAAAATTTGATGAACAACGCATGCGCAAATGGTAAATAGATGCGAGAGCTACAGAATGTAATTCGATAACGAATCAGGAGAGATGTGAACTTACCACATTCCCCAGGGCAACGACGTTGAGGAAAGTGGAAGGCCTACGAGAGGAAGAACCGGAGGTGGAAGTTTCATCGACGTCCTCATCGGCGAGCAAAGCGGCAGCTTGCCGCATGGAGTCCGACAACTGAGCCAACTCCTCGATAGCCTCCACTGAATCCATTGTTTGTAGGATGAGAAGGTGATAACAGAGTTGGATCTAACTCGAAGGTGGTGGATCGATTCAATAGAAACCCCGTGATAAGATAGATCTCCGAATACGATTCGATTCCTCCAGAAAACTAGAAAAACCACGATATTGTTCTTGCTTCTTTCCCTTGCCCGAATGGCAACTAAGGCAAAATCGAACAGACTTCCCTCTCCACTTTCTCCACTATTTTCTAATTCTAAAAATTATTTGATCGCGTTTCAGTCAGTTTTCCCTCGTTCTTATTATCGTTCTTTTTAATTATTATTTTTTTTAGTACGTTTTACTAACATTATTATTATTATTGAAATTGATTCTGCGTATTTTCCATGAAATTGGCATAAGTGTCTTTTCAAAATTAATAAAAATGCCCAGACTATTTATGGTGGATAGTAAAATTTAAAGAGAACCCAAATCAGCTGAAAAAAAATCCAAAGTGAAATACCGAAACTATCCTGCCCACACAACAAATCGTGACCTAATAGTGATTAAATCGGACTATCTAAATCCGCTCGATACTCACGTCCGTCTTCCACATCTTCTTACAACAGCAAAAGATCTCTATCTATCACCCTCTATCTCACCGCCTTCTACTTCCATTCCTTATTTTTTTCTCCTGTCGCTGTTGCTTTAGATTTTCTAGTCTCTCCTTTCATCAACCGATTTCTTGTTGCTTATTTCGCCACCTCTTCCTCTTGAACCAAATTTTGCTTCATCTTCATCTTCTTCTCCGTTGCTTTCAATTTTTCAACGTTACAATCTATCATCATATCCTTCAAGGTAATAATCATTGTGACACCCCAAGGATTTATACATATTTATGTTTATATATATATATTAAAAAAAGGGTTAATTAGGAGAAGGAAATTAGGGTTATAAAGGAGATTTGGGGACCTCAGGTTGCGTACAAAAGAAGAAAAAAAAAGAAATTCTTTTTCTTTTTTTCTCTTCTTCTTCCTCCTTCCAGCCTCACGTTTTCCTTCATAGTGCGTCTCCGTTGCCGCCTCCTCACGCCTCAGCCCAGCGCGTCTCGCCGTCGTTCGCTGCTCGATGTGGGGTCCAGCCACGCAAGGTTCTGGTCGTTCCAGTCGCGTGAAGTTTCATCCGCTTCTAGCCGCGCCGAGTTTCTTCGATCGTTTTTCTTCCATCTCCGTTCTGCGTTTGCTAGTCGTCAACCGTTCCAGTTCTGCCAAGAACGTGGTGTTCTTGAGATTTAAGTTTTTGGTTTTTAAGTTAATGGGTTCTGAATGGCTACCGATTTTTGGTCTGATTGAAGTTAATTCAGGGTGCGTTGTTGCTTAATTCAGGATTTCAAGACATTTTGTCGGTACTAGCAGCATCAAAGTTCACTTGGGCACCTTTTGGTAAGCTATATTGGTTGTCTTGTTTTAAATCTCATTTCTCCAGTTGGTTTGGTGAATGTTGATGTTTATTGGATTTTGGAATTTAGTTTTGAAACGATTCAGCTTGGCTTAGGACTGTTTTGGATTCCGTCCTTGGAGCTCAAGTGTAGTTCTGATTACCTCGACATTCTTTTGGGTGAGTGGTTTGGGATTTTTTTTTTTTTTTTTTTTGGGAAATTTGGGGGAATAGGTTGTGTTTATAAGGTTTAACATTAAATTGGTTTATTCTAAGGGCAATTCGAGTGTCTAACTCAAGTCAAAGAGGGATTTGGTTGATTATTGGAGTTTGGTTGCTAACTGTTCGGCATAATTTTGAGGTAAGTGGTTTATTGCCGGTATTGCTCTAAGATCTTGATAAGCTTGCTAGTCAGAAGGAAAATTTTTATGTCACTGTATGTATGTAACTGTGCTAAAGTTTGATGTATGGGTAACTGTGATAAAGTTTGATGTTGATTCATGGCCTTAATTGCATGCTTATGTCTGTCTGAGATTTTAATGACTGTTAGTGTCAGGATTCATGATTGCATGTTTATATCCATATGAGATTTTAGTGACTGTTAGTGTTACCATTGGGCTATGCAATCGCATGTTGTGAGCCTTTGTGCCCATACCCTATGCTTATGTACGGTGTCCTTTTTGGGATCACCACTTGTGTTTATGCTTGTAACCTTTGTGTCACTACTCATGAAAGCGTGCCTTCAGGTTCGCCCCTTATGCCTACACCTATGATGCCCTTGTGCATTTTGGTCTAATGGAAAGACTAACAGATCACTATATGGACCCAGTAGTGGGCCGCTTAATGAGTATACTTTTATATTCACCATTTTCTTTTCCTATTTTTCAGGTAAGGGTAATGATAGACCGGCGCATGACAAGAGAGGTCCGTTACCTGTCCTTTAGGATGACTTACTGCTTCCGCACTTAGTATCATGTTTTGAAGTATGGTTTAGGAGTTAGGCATTTTAAACTCCCATGCAAAATTCATTAATTTTATTATTTGACTATTTAATTGTTTTTTATTTTAAAGTTGGGTTTAGGGGTACCCCGAATGGTAAATTTTTATTTTATTTTATTTTTGTTTTAGTTTATTTATTATTATTTATCTATGTTTTCTTATCTTTGCTCATTTGAGCATTATTAAATAAAATTTCGGCTCTTTTATTTATTTGTTTAGGAAAAAGAAAATGTACGCTAAGCCTATGCATGCATGAAGTAGCGTCCTAGAAATAGGTAGGAAACTAGGGTCATTACAATCATTCTCTTTTCTTTTCATTTCATTAACTCTTCTATTTAATCATACTTATTAAACATTATTGAACATAAATTGCTTAACTAGATGGTAAGTAAAAAAATAATCAAAGTTGATGGAAGCAAAGGCAAAGGAAAGAAAATAATGAAAGTTGAATCATCAATAATCAAAGCAAAAGCAAACAAATCTTAAGAGAAAAAGAAAGTAAACTATCAATAGAACTTTAACATCAATACATACTTGTTGTGCATCATGTCAACTATCTATCTTAGGAACTTTAGCAAAAACTTTAACATCAATCCATCTATTATTGATAAATTTGAATTAAGATAGTCTATCTCTGTCTAGATAGACAGAGATAGATTATAGATAAACAGAGATAAAATACTATCTCTATCTATCTTAGATAGACAATGATAAACATTTAACATTAATATATTTTTCTATATTTTCTATATGGTTCGTACTCTATATTTGTTTAGTTAAGTGGATTTATTCATAATTTTGAATTGAGATAAACAAAGATAGTCTATCTCAGATAGTTAATGATAGACATTGAACACTAATATCTATTTCTATAGTTTCTATTGATGGAGTAAATTAACATGCAGTGGAGAAAATCAAAATCAATAAGCACTCTAATTACACTTAATTTGAGTTTAAAAACATGCTTTAGAATAACTAATTCATAAGAGGGTTTGTTGAACACAATATCTTTGATGAAACTTCTTAACAACCAGCTGAGCTCCATGAAAAGATGCTTCAATCTACAAGTAGACCACCACGAAGATCTTCTCTACTATTCTCTTGCAAGAATTTTGTGGTGGAAACACTAAATTTAGCTGGTTTTGATTAAGACTAAAGAGGTTTTTGAGAGGGTTTCGAATTCTGCAGAATTCAGCCCAACACTCTAATTTATAAAGCTTTCATCATGCAATCTCAAAGCTTGCATGAAGCCAACTCATTCTTCATGAATTGAGTGGGATTTGATGAATAAGGTGCTTGCACCTATAGTGGAGATTTCCAACTTTTGGAAATTTTCATTTTATGTTTTCAAAATTTATTTTTAAAATTGATAAAATCAATTTATAAATAAACTAATTATTTGTTTATTAGAAAAAATTAATTCAATTAATTAATTTTATATAAAACTAATTAATTAAACCTTTTAATTAATTTTGTTAATTAATATCTAATATTAAATTAATGAAATACCAATTTCTCTACAATGAATTTATTTTCATATAATTAATATTTAAATCATAATTTAAACACTAATTGATTCTCCATTTTTTGTTTAATTTTGATAAAATTAAACATTTCAATTGTATCAAATACAATTAATAGAAACCCTAATTGAATTTGAACATTTCAAATTCTAAACCCTAATTTCAAATCTTATCAAGATTACTCAATTTACTAATCCAAATTACGAACTAGTAGAGGGACCTTATGGACCTACAGATAATGAGTTCCAATGATTTGCAATTAATTAGTTAAACTCTTTCAACCAAATTAACCACTATTCGTTAACTACCAAGACATTCCACTATAGCTCGATAGTTGCACTCTCTTCACTGTAGATATATTTTTGTCCATTTTAACCATATTCGGTAAGTCAATCCTTCACAGGTCGTTTGTATTTATAATTGGGTCAAAGATTACCATTTTACCCTGTAAATACATCTTGATCCTCAAGCTCCCACTGATCCTCCATTGAACCATTGATTTATAGTCCAACTTATAAATCATAACCCCCTTTTCCATGAGAGGATTGGGCCCTGTTGTTCAAGACAAGGCATCAACGCTTAAGAGAACAACCCATCTGCTGACCCTAAATCAGGTAGGAGTGAATTCCATATTGCAAAGCTATGTCCTCAGCTATCTATCTAGTCCTATCCCTAAAATGGGAGGCTTATTGAGTAATATTGTTGGACTACTTTCACCTATGTAGATCAAAGGATAATCCTGAATAAACATGAGTTCATAGTTAGCTCATGATTAAGATCGAGTTACCCTAGATTATTGAGTTTGAGATGATCAGTTTTAACAGTAAACTGTTGTTATAAAGAAAAGTGACCATTTCGAGGTTAGGTCTTATGCAAACTCATTGCATAGGATCCTTCACTCACATGTCTCCACATAAATGATTTTTGGATCACATCATTTATATTAGTATACAAAATGGGCCACATCGAATAGTGTCATCAGGATGAGATCAGAGGTACCTGATTTCATCCGTATACTTATAGACCATTTTGGCTACATACTAAAACTTGATCCTCTTTTATGTCGCCATATAAAGTTAAAATATTCGTGTTATAGCCATGGATTTATTTATTGGATTTTTATAAAAGAATTCAATATCAATAATAATTGAATAAAATACTCAACAACATTTTTATTGATAAATAGAATATGTTAACAACATTTACGAACTGCGAGTTTAGAACATTCCCAACAATCTCCCACTTGGACTAACACTCCAGTGAGACAAGCATATATATAAATATATAATGTTTACAATGCTGAGAAATAAAAAGAGAAAAATATAATAAATTGGGACATCTAAAATACCTTTTGATATTCTCCCACTTGCCCTAGATTATGATGCTCGTAGTCTTAGTCCAACTAGGTGGCCCTCCAACACTTTAGTCGAGAGAGCCTTCGTAATGGATCAACAAGATTATCTTCTGAGGCTATTTGCGTGACTATTACGTCTCCTTGATGTATGATCTCTCTGATGAGATGGTACTTTTTTTTATGTGTTTTCCACGTTTGTGACTCCTTGGTTCCTTGGAATTAGCAACTACACCACTGTTGTCACAATACAGAGTAATGGGCAGGTGCATATTTGGAACCACTTCCAAATTTTTCAGGTACAAACGTAGCCACACTGCTTCTTTAGCTGCTTCGCATACAACTACATATTCTGCTTCTATTATGGAGTCAGTTATACAACTTTGTTTAATGCTTTTCTATACTATAGCTCCTCCATTAAGAGTGAAAATTTATCCTATAAGGATCAAATCCTTAGATCCATACACAAGCATATAATTCCTCGTTCTCCTAGGATACTTGAGGATGTTTTTTTACAGTTGTCCAATGACTGTGTCCTGGGTTAGATTGGAACCTGTTGACGATTCCAACTGCAAAGCATATGTCAGGATGTGTTCACAACATAGCGTACATCGGACTCCCAACTGCCGATGCATATGGAATTCTTTTCATTTCCTTAAATTCTTGAGATGTCTTAAAACACTGTTCTTTTGATAGATGAATTCCATGTTTAAAAGGTAACATGAATTTTTTTTGGAATTTTGCATATTATATCTCGACAGCATTTTCTCAATATAAGATGCTTGAGATAATGTTAGGGTTCTGTTCTTTCGATTTCGAAAAATATGAATCGCAAGAATATATTGAGCATTTCCCAAATCTTTCATTTAGAATTGTGATGCTAACCATCTCTTACGTCAGCAAGGTAACTTGTCTCATTCCCAATGAGTAAGATATCATCAATACAAAATACCAAGAATGCTACAATTTTATTGACTATTTTCTTGTATACGCAAGGTTCGTCAACATTCTGTTCAAAGCCATAAGATTTGATCGCAGTGTCAAATTTTATATTCCAGGATCTAGAAGCTTGCTTCTATCCATAAATGGATCTTTTAAGTTTAACAAACCTTTTGTTCTTGACCCTGTTCAAAGAACCCTTCTGGTTGAGACATAAAAATACTCTCATCAAGATGGCCATCCAAAAAAGTTGTCTTGACATCCATTTGCCATATTTCATAAAGAGTATTCTTATTGATTTTATCATGGTAACAAGAGAGAAGGTTTCTTCATAGTCAACCCCTTCCCTATGGGTAAAACCTTTTGCCACGAGTCTGGCTTTATAGGTTTGCACCTTGCCAATTTGGTCTCTTTTCCTCTTGTAAATCCATTTACAACCTATAGGTTTAACCTCGTATGGTTGATCTACAAGTTCCCAAACAAAATTAAAGTACATGGACTCCATTTCTACATCCATGGCTTTTATCCATCATTCTCTATCAACATCTCCCATTGCCCATTTAAAGGTCAATGGATCCTCTAGACCATCATCAAGTATGATGTCTTGAGTTTCTATTAAACCCATGTAGCATTCAGGCTGATTAACAACCCTCTCATTACGTCGAGGCATTCTCAACTCTTGAGAAGAATGTGATGGGGCAACAACTGTTGTTGATGGACCAGCTTGATCAACAACTTTTGTTGATTTGTCTGTAGTATCTTTGGTCATTTCTTTCAATATTAGTTTACTGCGAGGTTGATGACTTTTAATATGATCTTCTTCCAAGAATGTAGCATTTGTTGAAACAAATATTTTATCTTCTTGGGGATCATAGAACAATCCACCTTTTGTTTCTTTAAGGTATCCAACAAAGAGGCATAATTTTGAACGTCGTTCCAATTTCTTAGGGTTTTTTTACCAACACGTATGTTGGATATCCCCAGACTCGAAAGTAATGTAAACTACCTTTACGTTCTTTCCTTAACTCATACGGTGTTTTAGAAACACTTTTTGAGGGAACCATGTTCAGAATATATACCGCAGTCTGTACTGCATACCTCCAAAAGGATTGAGGTAACTGAGCAAAACTCATCATTGATTGAACCATGCCTAACAAAGTCCGGTTTCTCCTTTCTGCAACACTGTTTTGTTGTGGTGCTCCAGGTGTTGTGAGTTGGGATTGAATTCCATGATCTACCAAATAGTTCTGGAATTGTAAATCTGTATACTCACCACCTCGATCTGATCGAAGTGTTTTAATTATTTTACCTAATAAGTTTTCTATTTCGGTCTTGAATTCCCTGAACCTTTCAAGAGTTTCAGACTTATGACTTATTAAGTAAATATAGTCATATCTAGAATAATCATTAATAAAACTAACAAAATTGAAGGATCTCATACCGAGAGTTCCATGAGCGGGTTTAGATCACTCTGATTTCATAGTGATCGAAACACAAACGATATACATTCAACACATACAATTATACATATAAACCTCATTATCGGCATGCTCAGAATACAATCAAAACCATGGAAAGGGTTCATACCAGATGAAGACACTTTTCGAACGTTTGAACCCTAAGCAGCAGAAAACCTCCAATAGATCTACCAGCACCCGACGAGTATGTCGACTACAACAACACGATCAGAATGCACACGAACACTGCAGTGGGGACAACACCACCACAAGAGAAACCCGGGTATCCTCGGTGTCAAAAACCCAAAGATTGGGCCCTGGTGAGTTTGGTAGAGGATGGAGGAGAACACGTCGTGTAGACTATAAGCAAGTGGGAGATGAAACTCTGTTATCGTATAGCGGAAATGCTTATCGTATAGTAGAGCTACACGATCGTGTATGAAAGAATAAACGATCGTTTAGGAAAAACGTATATGATCGTTTAGAGAAAATGTGAGGCAGACGATCGTTTAGACGAACGAGCTTCTATCGTATAGGCTCTCGTGATCGCTTTCACAGATTCTTTTTTGGGCGCGTGATAATACGAATGCACGAATGATAAAAATGAAAACGATTTTCATTGTTTTAATCCGCCAGTTACCATAACCATCGCAACCCACTTCCCACGTCCGAACGTGGATAAATCTGTTAAATGTCAAATAATTAATCAATTAATTTAATTAAATATAATCATATTATATTTATATCCTATAGTTTGATATCATATATCTACTATAGTATTTTCTCTTCTACTTGATATAAATCATATTTATATCTAATTTTCTCCAAAATAATGTATATCATACATTTAGCCAATTATATCATATATAATTGAACTTCTTCTTGTCAATTTGAAC